>NC_092516.1:20217894-20522536 GCF_047511675.1 Marmota flaviventris | reverse complement strand
CTAAGTCTTTGATCCACTTTGACTTGAGTTTTGTGCAGTGTGAGAGTTAGGGATTTATTTTCATTCTGCTACCTATGGATTACCAGTTTTCCCAGCACCATTTTTTGAAGAAGCTATCTTTGCTACAATGAATGCTTTTTGGTGCCTCTAAGATGAGATAATTGTATTTATGTGGGTTTGCCTCTGTGTCTTCTATTCTGTTTTGGTGCCAATACCATGCTGTTTTTGTTACTATGGCTCTGTAATATAGTTTGAGGTGCAGTATTGTGATGCCTACTGCTTCATTCTTCTTGCTAAAGATTGTTTTGACTACTCTGGGTCTCTTACTTATCCAAATGAATTTCATGTTTGCTTTTTTTTTACTTCTATTAAGAATATCATTTGGGGCTGGGGTTGTGGCTCAGTGGTGGAGCACTTGCCTAGCATGCATGAGGCACTGGGTTTGATCCCCAGTACTACATTAAAAATACTAAATTAAGGTATTGTGTGCATCTACAACCAAAAACAATGTTTTTTAAAAAGTATCATTTGGATTTTAATATGAATTCATTAACTCTGTATAATACTTTTGGTAATATGGCCATTTTGACAATATTAATTTTGCCTATTCAAGAGCATCGGAGATCTTTCCATCTTCTAAGGTCTTCCTCAATTTCTTTCTTTAGTGTTCTGTAGTTTTCCTTGTAGATATCCTTCACCTCTTTTGTTAGATTGATTGCCAAGTATTTTATTTTTAAGGCTATTGTAAATGGAATAGTTTTCCTAATTTCTCTTTCAGTGGATGTATTAGAACGTGTTTGATTATTGGTGTTGATTTTATATCCTGGTACTTTACTGAATTCATTTATTAGTTCTAGAAGTTTTCTGGTGAAATTTTTTTTGATCTTCTAAATTTAGAATCATGTCCCAGCAAATAGAGATAATTTGAGTTCTTCTTTTCCTTTTAACCTATTTTATCTGTTTTTATCTAATTGCTCTAGTTAGAGTTTACAGGACTATGTTGAATAGAAGTGATGAAAGAGAGCATCCCTGTTCTGTCCCAGTTTTTAGAGGGAATGCTTTCAATTTTCTCCCTTTAGAATGATGTTGGCCTTGGGTTTAGCATAGATAGCTTTTACAATATTGAGGTATATTCCTACTATCCCTAGTTTTTCTAGTGTTTTGAACATGAAGAGGTGTTGTTTTTTGTCAAATGCTTTTTCTGCATCTATTGAGATGATCAGTGATTCTTGTCTTTAAGTCTATTAATGTGATGAATTAGGTTTATTGTTTTCCGTATGTTGAATCAACCCTGGATCCCTGGGATGAACTCTACTTGATGGTGGTGCACTAACTTTCTAATATGTTTTGGTATGCCATTGCCAGAATTTTATTGATAATTTTTGCATCTATCTTTATCATGGAATTTGGTCTGAAGTTTTCTTTCCTTGATGTCTGGTTTTGGTATCAGGGCGATACTAGCCTTATAGAATGAGTTTAGAAGAATTCCCTTCTTTTCTATTTCATGGAATAATTTGAGGAGAATTGGTGTTCATTCTTTTTTGAAGGTCTTATACAACTTGGCTAAGAATCCATCTGGCCTTGGGCTTTTCTTGGTTGGAAGGCTTTTGATGGCATCTTCTATTTCATTGCTTGAAACTGATCTGTTTAATTTGTGTATGTCCTCCTGATTCAGTTTGGGTAGATCACATATCTCTGAAAAATTGTCAATGACTTCAAGATGTACTATTTTATTGGAATACAAATTTTCAAAATAGTTTCTAATACTCCTCTGTATTTCAGCAGTGTCCTTTATGATATTTCCTTTTTCATCACAAATTTTGTCAATTTGAGTTTTATCTCTATGTCACTTCATTAGTCCACTAAGGGTTTTTCAATTTTATTTATTTTTACAAAGAACAAACTTTTTGTTTTGTCAATTTTTGGAATTGTTTCTTTTGTTTCAATTTTGTTGATTTTAGCCTGATTTTAATTATTTCCTATCTTCTACTGCTTTGTGTGTATATTTGTTTTTCTTTTTCTAGGGCTTTCAGGTATAAAGTTAGGTCATTTACTCATTGACTTTCTATTCCCTTAATGAATGAGCTCAACTTTCCTCCTAGCACTGCCTTCATAGTGTCTCAGAGATTTTGATATATTGTATAAAGTTTTCTCATTTATCTCTTAAGTTTTTTTAATTTCATCCCTGATATCTTGTGCTATCCATTCATCATTCAATAGCATATTATTTAGTCTCCATCATTCAATAGGATATTATTTAGTCTTGAGGTATTAGAGTAGCTTTGATTTTTTTTTTCGTTAATTTCTAATTTCATTCTATTGGGACCTGATAGAATGCATGGTACTATAATTTTTTTGTATTTGCTAAGACTTGTTTTATGGCCTAAAATATGGTCTATTTTAGAGAAGGATCTCTGTACTTCTGAGAAGAAAGTGTATCCACCCCTTGGTGGATGAAATATTCTATATGTGTCCATTAAGTCTAAATTGTTGATTGTATTATTCAGTTCTATAGTTTCTTTTTTTCACTTTTGTTTGCAAGATCTATCCAGTGGTAAGAGAGGTGTGTTAAAGACACCCAGTATTATTGGGTTGTGGTCTGTTTGATTCTTGAAATTGAGAAGGGATTATTTTATGTACAATGATGTTCCATTGTTTGGGGCATAAATGTTTATGATTGTTATGTCTTACTGACGTATAATTCCCTTAAGCAGTATGAAATGTACTTCTTTGTCCCATCTGACTAACTTTGGCTTAAAGTCCACTTTATCTGATATGGGTTGGGAAACCCTGCTTGTTTACCCAATTCATATGAGTGATATGTTGTTTCTAATCCTTTCACCTTCAGGCTGTGGATGGCTTTGCCAATGAGGTGAGTGTTTTTTAATCCAATCTGCCAATCTGTCTTTTGGTTGATGAGTTTAGGTCATTATAATTCAAGGTTATGATTGAGATATGATTTGAATTCCTGGTCATTTGGTTTATTTCTGGTTTTTTAATTTGACTTAGTTATTGCTCTCATTGACTTTTCCTTTAGTGTAGTTTCCTGGTTTTCACATTGTTTTTTCATTTCCTCCTCATGGAATATTTTACTGAGAATGTTCTGAAGTACAGGCTTTCTAGTTGTGAATTCTTTTAACTTTCTTTTATCATGCAAGGATCTTTTTTTAATTTTTATATCTGAAGCTTAATTTTACTGGATATAAAATTCTTGGTTGGCATTCACTTTCTTTCAGAGCTTGATATATATTGTTCCAGGACCTTCTAGTGTAGAAGGTCTGGGTTGAGAAATCAGCTGAGATCCAAACTGGTTTCCCCCATACATAATCTGATATTTTTCTTTCACAGCCATTAAAATTCTCTCCTTGTTCTATATGTTAGTTATTCACATTATAAGGTGTCTTGGTGTGAGTTTATTGTAATTTTGTTCACTTGGGGTCCTGTAAGCCTCTTGTATTTGATTTTCCATTTCATTCTTTAGTTTTGGGAAATTTTTTGATATTATTTCATCAAACAGATTGTGTATTCCTTTGGTTTGTATCTCCGTTCCTTTGTCTATCCTGATAAATCTTAAATTTCATCTTTTCATGTTATCCCACAATTCTTGGAAGTTCTGTTCATGGTTTCTTACAATCTTCTCTGTGTGGTCAACTTTATTTTCAAGATAATGTATTTTGCAGGCATGGTGGCACACACTTGTAATTCCAGTGGCTCAGGGGGGCTGAAGCAAGAGGATCACAAGTTCAAAGCCAGTCTTAGCAAAAGTGAGGCACTAAGCATCTCAGTGAGACCCTGTTTCTAATTAAAATGCAAAATAGGGCTGGAGATGTGGCTCAGTGGCTGAGTACCCCTGAGTTCAATCCCTAGTATCCAAAAGAAAAGGATTACATATTTTGTCTTCATTGCCTGAGATTCTGTCTTCCGGGTGGTCTAGTCTGTTGGTGATATTTTCCATTGAATTTTACTTTGGTTTATTTAGTCCTTCCTTTCACATATTTTTTTTTATTTTTTAGTTGTACACAATACCTTTGTTTTATTTATTTATTTTTATGTGGTGCTGAGGATCGAACCCAGGGCCTCGCAAGTGCTAGGTGAGTGCTCTACTGCTGAGCCACAAAACCAGCCCCATTTCACATACTTTTGCTTATATCTTTTCAGGATCTCTATCTCTTTATTGAAGCCATCTTTCACCAGAAATTTATCTCTAATTTCACTCCTTACATCCTCCCTTACATCATGGATCAGTTTAACCTTGTACATTCTGAACTCCTTCTCTGATATTTCTTCTACTGTGATGTCAATGGATTCTATTATTGGAGCATCCTGGTTTGTTTGGAGCACTTTATTCCCTTAGTTTTTCATGTTGTTTGTGTACCTTCCCATCTAGCCATGTGATCTGAGGCAGTACAATTCCTACCCTATAGACTTACAGTGTCTGAATGTTTCCAGTACCTCCCATTAAGGAAGAATATTAAAATTAATTTTAACAGCACCAACATTAACAGCACCCAATACACACAATACACAGTCTTAAACCAAATACCTCCTATTAAGATGTGTACAGATTTGTCACAATTCACAGAAATGATGTGTTCAATTATTACCTACAATATAAACAGTAAGTTTGCAAAAGGGGCTTATGACTTCAAATGGTGGACAAAGAGAGAACAGAAGTGGCATCAGATGTGATGTTTATGAGGAAGGAAAAGAGAAGATAGAAGTAAAATATTATAGGAAGAGAGAGGAATTAATAGGAGTTGGCTGTTAGCAGGAGAAAAGAGAAAGAGAATTGAGTGAAACAGATAACTGAGAGGAAAAAATATATATAGAGAGAGAGAAAAAATAATAAAAATGAAAAAGTAAAAATTAAAAAATACACAATAAACCAGTAATATACTAGGCAGACACCCCAGTCCTCAATAAATTGATGCATGAAAACTACTTGGTTTCAAAAAATGGTAGAAATATGAGAGGGAAAAAAAAGGATCTTGATGGAAAAATGAACAGTTGCTACTTCCCTTCTCCGCTGATATGTGTGGTCATCTGGAGTTTGCTGGTAGTTCTACCCTCAGGGTGTTGAGGGTTTCTAGGTTGCACGGTTAGACTTGGAGGCAGAACACCTGGAAGCAGGATATACAATTGCCAGTCCATGTTGGAAGACTACACTCCAAGAATCTCTTTTGTATTCCAAACATTTTATATAGAAGCCTGGACTTACCCCTTATCTCACTTGTGGACCCCACAATTCTTTCTTTATCTTTTTTTAAAAATTTAACTTAATTTTTTCATTTGCACTTTTTAAATGTTTTTCATTTTTTAATTTGTTTTAATTATTTATACATGACAGTAGGATGCATTTATGCACTTTGATATACATATATGGGGTATGATTTCTCATTTTTCTAATTATATATGTTGCAGAATCACATCAGTCATGTAGTCATATATATATATATATATAAGGTAATAACATGTCTCATTCTTCTGTCCTTCCTATTCCCATGTCCCTTCCCCTCCCTTCACTCCCCTCTCCCTAATCTGAAGAAACTCTATTCTTCCCTAGTGCTGCCTCCCAAATATGAATTAGCATCCACATATCAGAGAAAATATTCAGGATTTGGTGTTTTGGAATTGGTGTTTTGGAATATGATATTCTCCAACTCTATCCATTTACCAGCAAATGCTATAATTTCATTTTTCTTTAAAGCTCAGTAATATTCCATCAAATATATAGCACATTTTCTTTCTCCGTTCATCTATTGAAGGGCACCAAGATTGGTTCCATAGTTTGGCTATTGTGAATTGATCTGCTATAAACATTGATGTGGCCTTGTCACTGTAGTATGCTGATTTTAAGTCTTTGGGTTAACTGAGGAGTGGGATACCTGGGTCAAATGGTGGTTCCATTCTGAGTTTTCTGAGGAATCTCCATACTGATTTCCATAGTGGTTGCACCAAATTGCAGTCCCACCAGCAATGAATGAGTGTACCTTTTTCCCCATATCTGCACCAACATTTATTGTTGGACCCCACATTTCTGTTTTCTAAATTTTTTATTTTATTTTATTTTTTAATGTGGTATCGAGGATCAAACCCAGTGCCTCAAACATGCTAGGCAAGCACTCTACCACTAAGCCACAATCCCAGCTCCTGGACCCCACAATTCTTGATCTCCAAACTCAATCTCTTCTGCCCCACCCTTTCAAATTTCCAGTTAGGCACCTCTCCAGGGGGTCTTGAGGCCTGGACTGGGGACCTGTGTCCTATCAAGGAGACTGTTTCTGCATTGGCCCGGTTAGCCACATAGTGGCAATGAGCCAGGTTGGGATATAGGGAGGGGTTGGACAACTGGGAATTGGAGAGCTAGAGGTCCTTGTTGGGTGCCAGGCCAATGCTAGACATGGTGGGACCTGGGGATAGGTGGATGTGGGATTTGGGAAGGGGTCGGGAACCAGTCCGTCCCTGTGTGTTTCAGGAAATGTGGAGCTGGGGAGAACCCAGCTTTCTCCAGCCTCTCCAACCTGTGTTCCCCTGGGTGAAATGCTCCCAGATTCTGACTTTCTTCTGGATTGCTAGGCCCAGAAAGGCTCACACAGACCTAGTGACAAACACACAGATCTGGGTTTCAGTTTCCATAGGCTCCAACAGGCTGCAGAGCCAACATGGCTCCTGAATCAGGACAATCCATAAACTCTGTAATTGGATACTTAACCACACATTCTAACAGATTTTATAGATAGGAAAAACTATCATTATCTCCCAGAGTTTCAGGATCTGGTCACAAGTCTTCTCCTTCAGGATAATTTGAGTTCCTCTTATCAGCATTATTTTGGGCCCACATTTCTCCTGAACAGGTAATTTACTGAGGGATGTGACATATCCTGTCCAGTGAGGCCAGGCAGGGCTGCAGGTAGGTTGCTTCTTGGAAAACAAAGCATGTGGGGGTCAGCACAGAGGGCCCATTTTATAAAATTACTCTCTTAACTCATGTTCCCACCGTCCTCATCTGTCTGTTTCCTAACACCATGATTCAGAAAAACATGGTCCTCACAGGGGTATCAGTAGCCACATCAAGTCCAAGGTTATGGAGCCACCGGGTTTTCTCCTGGGGACCACTGAACATCAAAATTCCAGCTCCCAAAGGCCCTTGCTTGGGCCTCACTGAGACTTCTGAATAGCGGGGAAACCTGCAGGGGAATTCTCTATCATGCCTCTAATATTGGGGTAATGTTGGAGAGAGGGATAGATTTTTCATCTGGTAAGGGCTCTGAAACCCTAAGTAATTTCTCAATTCTCCATCTTCAAAGCCACCAGCAAACAGGAAGCCCCAGCTCTCTGGGGATATGGTGATTAGTGGTACTATAATCCCTGAGGGGTCTATTACCATGGTTGGCACTTTCCCAGAACCTGGCTTCCACTGTTACAAATACCAAGGTGCCACAAGAAATTAAACATGTCTTCAGAAGTGGGCCAGTCAATGGTGTGCTACCAAACGTGGTTAGCAAGTGCACCTGAGTGGGAAGTTGGCCTCTGTTTATCTCTAACACAGCTCTGCCTGGGCCCGGACAAAAGGAGCTCAGGGTTACATTCTAAGCTATTAGCTAATTTTAAAACTGGTGCAGGGTAAGGGAGGGGCTATACTTAAAACGGCTACAATGGCCTTTACCTCCCAATGAAGGCTAAATACTATACTCCCCACCTCTTGGGGGCAGAAGGAAGGGAAGCAGGTCCTACCCGGCCCCAGGAGCCCTCTTCCCTCCTAGGGAGGACCCAGGCCGCTCCACTCACTGCTTACTCGTCCTCCAAGTCCTGCTGCAGCTCCTCCCAGAGGTAGTCTGCGCTGTCTCATCGCAGTGGTCCAGGGACAAAGGCGACCCAGAAGAGATAGAAGGACCCCTGGGACTTGGCCAGAGTCCTTAGTGAAGCCACTTCCGCTGGGACATCTACTCGCGACCTCACTGGGTCAGCAGCGCAGCACCTCCTCCCTCAGGCTAGAAGGCGATTCCAACAGACAAGAGTTTGGCGCGGGCCATCAGCTAGCCAATCAGAGCCTGCGTGAGGACGACCCTTCCCCAGCGCTCGCTAATTGGTTGGCGCTGGCCACGTGTTCCGCTTCCGGCGTTCTGGGGCAGAGCTTGGACCTCTGGCTCTGGCTCTGGCTCTGGCTCTGTCCTGGAGAGGATGCGCTAAGCTGCACCCGCTGCGGGCTGCAGGGTGCCTCACCATCGCCCTGGGAACTTTCTTGAAACAAGCATCTAGCAGCTTCCCAGACCCTCCCTGGGTCCTTGGTCAAGAAATCACATCCCCAGCATTCGGCCCTGACCTAAATGTCCCATTGGCCCCGGGAAAAATAAAGAGAGGCAGTGACATTTCTTGAGCGTCTGTCTACCTGCTCTACTGCCTGAACCCTCTGCATCAGGCCTGCGTTTCAGTGGGGTTAACCGTCAGCCCCCCTTGACATCCCGCGGCACACTGGCTATCACAGGAAGGCGGGACCTGGCAGAAGCAAGATTATAGGGAAGAGCAGGGTTTGTGGAAGTGGATGAGGCTTGAGGCGGTTGGCAAGGGCCAGGGGCACTATCTGAACCAAGCAGGTGAAACCTCGTGGCTGAGCTTGAAGCATGTAGGATGATGGTGGTTGGTAGGACGGAGGCAAAGGGTGGTTAGGGGTTTTGTCCTCATGCGGGGCAGTTGTGGTTTGGGTTCTCACAGGGCCCATCCTGGTCTCCTTGTTCATGGCTTGTCCTTCAGGTAAGAAACACGATGGGATTGAAGAGGCCAGGAATTGTCCCCGGCATTGGCCTCCCCAATGCTCTGTCCTCCCACCCACAATTCGAGTGCACACATGTGGGGTCACACAGGATGGATGAGGCTGCCTTAGCCTTCAATCTGGGTGTGCTGCCCAGTGCCTTCTGCTCACTGTGTCTGGGTAGAGCTTCAGCACGGATCTGCCCACCACCATTGCCCAGTGCCGCTGACTTTCTTATCACAGCCACTCTGGATAGGGCCCCAAACTGCAAGTAGGAAACCGACCCAGTTACTGGTTCCGTTGAGCCCGTGTGCCAGACGGCTCCAGGTGAGGTCCATCTCAGGTAGTAGCTTGTGTTCAGAGGATTTGGGGTCAAGCTGTTTGTTGAGGGGCAAGGCAAACTGACACCCTTCAGCCTGTTTGCTCCATCTCTAAGTCAGGAATGATTAGTAATCTTTGAGTCATTTGACTCATCACAACTTGTGAGAAGCCACTCCTGAGCTATTTAGCATCTTCACTCGGCCTTGAGCCAAGGAGATTTGGGTCATTTTGGTCATTGCAAGTCATTTTTTGGCTCCTCCCACTTAAGGAATTAGGCAATGCACATGACCTCAGTCTTCTCTGGGCTAGGAAGGCTGCTCTTGTAGCTACGGAATTGCGGATGACCCATTGGGTCTGGACAGCCCACCTCCTACCTTATTTGGCAGAAGAACATTCTATGGAAAACCTTTGAATTTTCCCACATCTATAATAAAGCAAACAGGGGTTCTTGCCCTCTCTCTTTCCAGTGTGGAAGGTTGGCCCCTAAGGTCTTAGAGCCATCCTGCCCTCGCTTTTCAAAATTACTTTCTGTGTAGTGTGATTTTCACCTCCTTCTTTTCTTAGATTTATTTCCCAGCCAGCCAGCTTCATGCAGAGGAAACCCAAATTCCATCACCCATATTGGACCTGGGTGAGAACAACTTGCTTGTGGCCATTTCCCTTTCCCATTTTGCAGAAATCTCTTACATTGACCTTCAGACTTGACCATATGTCATGTGCTCCAAGAGTCCTCACTGCCTCTGTATGCTAAGAGCCACAGCCAAGTAATATGATGCATGGCATTTTTGGTTGAAAGGTGAGGCCAGCAAGCCATTGAGATGATATGATTATGTTAAGATCTGCATTCATATGGATATTGGACTCCTACTGTCCACCTCGGCCTGCTATGGGACTCCTAGAGAGTTCACATTGGTTGGGGAAGTGCGGTAGGAGGGAATTCCGGAGGAGGGACTTCCTGTTGGGGTCCGGGAGAACGCTGCGTGGGTCTGTCGGCAATTTTCCCGGGAACATAGGGGGCATTGGCGGCAGTTTCAAAAATAAAGTTTGTTCCTGCTTGAGTGGCTCCTGATTTTGTGCCCAGCCAGACTGCGGCATATAGAGAGGCCTATTCATTTATTTTTGAGGCACAGGGACTGAACCATACATCCCCAGCCTGTTTTGGTTTTAATTTTTTTAAAAAAAAATTTATAGTTGTAGGTGGACAGCATGGCTTTATTTTGTTTATTTTTATGTGGTGCTAAGGATAGAACCCAATGCCCAACAGGTGCTAGGCAAGCACTGTGCCACTGAGCTACAGTCCCTGCCCTTTGTTATTAATTTTGATTGACAGTCCCCTATGTTAGCCAGAATGGCTGAGAACATACAATTATCTTACCTTGGTCTCCTGGATTACTGGGATTACACGCATGTGCTACGGTGCCCGGCCTACTTTAGCCCTTCATTCTCTACGTTGTCTCACTGACTATATATTTCTTGTCTTGTCATCAGTCTCTCCACTCTTCACACTCAACTCCAGGTCTTGTTCACTCTTTTAGAATAGAGTCCACCTCAGGGCAGAGGTTCAATCAATGCAGAATAAGTTAACAGGGAGGCCTGAGCTCTCACTAAATGTAAATGACTTTTTTCCTGACATCCATTGCCTATTGCCACCAGTGACAGGATGAAGAAAGTCCCCTGTGCTGCCACATCCTGACTGTCCCTAAAGACTCGTGTGATCTGCCTGGCAGAGGAATTCCTTCAGGAAGAGCCAGAGCAGCTTCTGCTCCTACAGGGCCAATGTCCTAGGTGAGTGCTGTCCTCTTTCCAGCCCAGCCTAGCTCTGGAGAGAGGATACCCAGGGGTCCAGTCCATTCTGGGGTAGCTAAATCCTTGGCACCCAGGGCCAGGGCTACAGGGGGCTTGAGAAGCCTGACTTTGGATACAGATGATATCTCCTACCAAGAGCACCCTTGGCAGGTGGAACTCACTACTTTGGGGAGTGAGTTGGCTGTGCCAGCTGGGCACTGAGGAGGAAGATGGCTTGGAACAAGAAGAAGTGAGAGGTGATTCTGGCCCCCACTTGCTCATCCACCTCCATCTCCTGGGCTGCCTTTGACCAAGTTCTTATCTCCACAGGAACACTGGACAGACATGCTGGACACCTGATCCTCAGCCTCCCCAACCCTTTTCTGCAACTTTTCTTCACCCACTCCCCTCCACCACACTTTGGACAGTTTTTATTTGAGCGCAATCAAAAGTGTGTGTTAAGGGTAAATTCTGGTATTTGCAAGTAGTATTCATTCTCAGTGAATTGAAACAGAAATGGGAGGTGGGCCAGTGGACCTACTATGTGGCCAGCCTCTGCCCGGCCCAAAGGCCTCTTTGCCTGTTTTTGTCCAGCTGACACTGAGGACTCACTATTTTTAGGAGACTCAGAAGACTCCCAACTCCGGTGCCCAGCTACAAATTGATTTTAATCCCAATAGAAAAGGCAAAGGAGTGGGGAGCTCTCCCTCTGTGAGGCCCTTTGACTCTTCCTGTCCAGCCTCCTCAGCCCAGGAATCAAAAGCACCTGTGGGCTGTGCTCCTCCAGCCGTGAGCCACGCTCCTTGAGGTCCCACAGGAGCCATGAAGCAGGGGCTCCCTCCAGGGATAGTAGGCTCTGGCATCCTTGTCTTTCCCATCTCATGCTGCCTCAAAACAGCCCTCCTTGCTCTGCTCCGCCCCAGTCCCTTGGCCCTGCCCACTCAGCACTCTGGACTTACCCTGGTTTTCAGAACCTACAGATCCTGGAATGCCTGAGGCTGCTCTGGACTGATCCCTTGGTCTTCAGAGACTGCCCTTCAGCCAGAGGGAAGGTGAGCTGACCCATACCCCATCGTTCCCCTCTGCTCTTCCTCTTTTACATGGTCCATTAGAAAAAACTGTCTACTGCCTTCTCCTGAAGGCATGCGTGTAGGAAGCACTTCGGGAGCCAGATTACAGCTGAGAACACATCCAACCCCTGGACTCTTCCCCTCATTTCAATTGATCATATTTGTCCAGGAGCCTAGATGGAGCTTGGCTGCATAAATTGAATCCCTGCTAAAGCTGGCCTAGTGTGTTTCTGGATGGAAAAGACCAAGGAGCTCAAGGAGGAGCCCACTGAATGTACGCTGTGATGTGAGCAGAACGGAGTAAGAGCCGCAAGCTGGCCAATGAGCAATTAGCCTGAGCAGGCTGGGCAATGACAGAGCTCTGTGGTAGAGCTGTTAGCTAGTAGGCACGATATGCTGGGCTCCATTCTCAGCACCACAAACCTTCCAAAACAAAGGAAAACAAAGGGCAGATCCTGGAGGAATTTCTCATAAGCTGAAATGCTTCCTAGGATTTCCTGGAAATTTTCTGAAATGATTTCTGGACTGCAGCTCCAGAAATTGCTTATATTGCTTGGGCTGCAGCCAGGCACTGGGGTCCTAGAAAGTTCTGCAAGTAATCAGAAGATACAGCATGACCTGTGAACCAGTGCACTGGAGTTAGACCATTTTCCAGTCCAGCTGCCATTTACTAGCTTAGTGAACTTGAGAAAATCACTGGACCTCCTGAAGCCTCAATGTCCCTATTTCATAGCAAGTATCCAACAAATGCTGTTTTGTGAAGGGATTCAGAGAAGCAGAGCAGGTGCTGGCCCCTGGCTCAGGAGCATGGAACTGGTTCAGGACATCTCCCCCCTCTACTGGCCAATGGATCAGAAGGTCAAGGTGCACTCTGACCCTCATCCCACTCATCAAGTACTTTGCAGAGATGGTGGGGCCACTTCAGAGCTTCCAGGCCTGGCCCTATGATGTGCTCATCAGCATCTACCCCAAGTCTGGTAAGTGAGGAGAATCACTCTGCTCCCCCGCTGGGGCTGCAACCCTGACCTTGATCAACAGGACCAGACCTCCACCCTAATCACCTCTGTTTCCTTCCCTCACAGGTACCACATGAATAAGTGAGATAGTAGACATGATCTACCAGGGTGATGACCCAGAGAAGTGTCACTGGGCCCCAATCTATCTATGAGTGCACTTCCTTGAGTTCAAATGCCCAGGGGTTCAGTCAGGTGAGAGTGGTAGGTTGCTGTAGAATGTGGTATTAGAAGGATTGGGCTCCAGCACACCACACCTTTTCCTGCCTGCACGTTAGGTCTGGAAACTTTGAAAGATACACCCGCCCCTCAAATTCTCAAGATACACCTGGGCTGGCCCTGCTTTCCCAGAGTCTATTGGATCAGAAGGTCAAGGTGAGTGGCAGTGGAGGCTACTAGACCATTCCAGCTTTGGTCCTATTCTGCAGGGAAAGCCTCTTCAAGCTTTGTCTCTGCACAAGTCAGAAGGCCACCTGCCCTCAGTGTGGCAGGGCCAAGATGAGGAGGAGAGCGAGACTCTTCAGTGCAGACCTGAGGGCAGGGGAGCCTGGTTCTCAGAGGCTCACAGAGGGGCTGGAGGGTCCCCTGCCTGCCTTGTTCTCCATCTGGGTGTGTGGTGGAATCCCAGGGGTCAGATAGGATGAAGTATGGCTCCAGGGACCAGCCAGGAGTCTCCCATCAAAGCTGAGTTCAGATCCCAGCTGCCATAGCCATCCCTGAGGTCTCCAGCAAGTCAGCCTCAAGGCCTTAACGTGTTCCCTTGTCAAGCTGAGAGGGGACCCTCCTCAGGGGTGCTGTGAGGGGGCCAGGCAGGCAGGAGGCAGGCAGTCCTGGAGTGTGTGCGTGGGGTGGTGTAGCTGGCAGTGGGTGTCGTCTGTCCCTGCAGGTGATCTATGTTGCCCACAATGCAAAGGACGTGGCTGTCTCCTATTACAACTTCTACAAAATGGCCAAGGTGCACCCTGACCCTGGCACCTGGGACAGCTTCCTGGAGAAGTTCATGGATGGACAAGGTGGGCCCCAACCTGGAGGAAGGAGAGGGCTGGAGCTGAGGACAGCCACCTAAAACTCATACCAAACCCGGATGGTCCCCTTCCCCAGTGTCCTATGGGTCATGGTACTAACGCATTCAGGAGTGGCGGGAGCTGAGCCACACCCACCCTGTGCTCTACCTCTTCTATGAAGACTGAAGGAGGTGAGACTGCCTGCTACTGCTTCCATCTATGTCCCACCCAGGCGGCAGAAACCTCAGGGGACCTGACAAGGCCCTCAGGACAATCCCCTTTGGCAGGCCCACCCAGCCCAGGGTTGCCCACACTGCCTTCCTGGCCTGGAACATCAGAGCCAACCCATGTCAGGACCCAGCACAATCCTTATCTCTTAGCATTTGGGTTAGTTACACATGCCCAAGGCTGTGCCAAGCCTGGGTCCACAGTTCTGAAGGAAAACTCTCCCTTCCTCTCTCCTAAGGCACCAAGGGGGATTCACTCCATGATCAAAAACAGAGTGGGTCTAGAAAAGGTCCCAGAGTGAAAATCTCAGGCTAAGATATTTCCAAGTGGAAGTGGCCAGCTCCCTTGTGACACCAGAGAGGGGACTTCACTTATGTTTGCTCAGGGAGCAAACAAGCTTTAGAAGCCACCAGGTACTTCTGGGCCAAACTTAGAGGGGGGAAGCAGCCATCTGCATAGGAGGTGTCTTCAAATATGGTGGAATTTTCATTATGGGCTGCAGGATGCAGCTGGGTGCACTAAAGGTGGATCTAGGAAATAAGTCCACTAGGATTCCTGATGAACCCTACTTACCTGACAGGTCAATAAAGCCAGCAGAGTCACAAACATGGTGGTTGGAGATCTAGTATCTCCCTGCTAGTTGATCATCTGCTCAGCCTGATATTCAGGTTCTTTAGTTGTTTGAACTGTGGTTCAAGATTCTCCATGATGATGGTGAACAGCACACTCAGGGACCCAGATAGGATGAACTGCACCTTCTGGAAAGACACAGGCATGGCCTCTACCCCATATTATTACCATATTTGGCCCATTCCATTGTCCTCCTTGTAAGTCTCTCCACCAGACTAAGCCTGATGGGCCTATGCAGTGGGAGTCATATGGTGCTCAACAGCCTTGAGACCTTCAGCATCACAATTTTAAAATTTCAAAACAAAATGAGCACGATTCAAACAATTTGGTGCAGGGGGGGGTGGTTCTATCTCAACTTTTTTGTAACTTTAACTTAAGGGAAAAGTGAGCCTGTCTTACAATAGCCTGGCCTTGAGGATTTTAAGGGATGCCAGTTTGGTGGACAATAGGATATTGATCACAAAACCATCCAAAATAAGAACTGGTATAGGCTGGAGCATGATCAGTTTTAATTTATAGAGGGTGGCCCAGCAGTCAAAAGCAGCTAAGTACTAGGAAATGATTTGATGTGTATCTTCTACTTAACCAGGAAACTTAGCAAATGTCACCTGTCAAGCATGTGAGGATTCTAAAATCAATGTTGTTGTTGAACTGAACATGGTACCACAAAGAGAGAAGGGCCAGCCCCCACCAATAGTATCACTCAACTCCTGCCTTTAATAATAAATCGAAGCTGGGTGCAGTGGTGGACACCTGTAATCCCAGTGGCTCAGGAGGCTGAGGCAGGAGGATTGCAAGTTCAAAAGCCAGCCTCAGCAATGGTGAGAAGCTAAGCAACTCAGTGAAACTCTGTCTCTAAATAAAATACAAAATAGGGCTGGGGTGTGGCTCAGTGGTTGAGTGCCCCTGAGTTCAATCCCCAGTACCAATAATAATAAGAAGAAGAAGAAGAAGAAGAAGAAGTAGTAGTAGTAGTAGTAGTAGTAGTAGTAGGGGCTGAGGTTGTGGCTCAATGGTAGAGTGCTTGCCTAGAACGTGCAAGGCCCTGGGTTCGATGCTCAGCACCACATAAATATAAAATAAAGATATTGTGTCCACCTAAAACCAAAAAATAAATATTTAAATAATAATAATAATAAGTTGAACAACAAAATTATTAAATGGGTCAGTATAAGTACTGGAAATCAGACTTACATCTTTTCTTTTCTGTCTTATAGGTGATGGCCTATTAACTCAAATTAACTCAGGTTGTGATATTAGAAGTTGCCCTACATAAGGCACTAACAGACCACAACTATATAGTTTATAAGGAAAATCAAAATGAGATTCACAATAATAAAAATATATTTATTTTGCACAATAGCTATGAGCTGACAAACATAATTTTTTAAATCCCAAAGTTTAATTTAGCTATATATCATATTTCCTGTTTATTTCAAGATTACAATAATCCTCATAACAAAAATTTATCCTTTGAACTTAGCTTGAGCAGGAATCTTACCATGGAATAAGGTAAGAGGCAGAGTCTTAATTCAGGCGAGGTGGCCTCGTGACAAATCTTAGGTAAGGTGTTTCATTTTTTAAACTAATCTTAGTCTCTTTCTCAAATATTAATTTATGATGTTTTTACATATCATTTCTTGAGTCTATATGAATCATTTAATATAATCTAACATTACATCTGAAACTTGAATCAAACAAATTGAAAGAGCTTTTAACCCCCTTTTGTGGGAAAATGGCAAAATGTTTTATATCCCATATTGTCAACCATTAAGTAAACCAGGCTCTCCTTATAGTCTTTTTAAAATGTATTTAAGTTCCCATCCTTGGGTAAAGAGTAACACAAATTGTATAACTTATGATTTTTATTTAATTACAAAATACTAGATGACATACATAAATTTCTAATAAAATTTGTTATTTTTTATGTAAGTCTGTAAGAGACCAGAGAACTTTAGTTTGGAGAACACCATTTTGGTAAAATGTTCCCCTAAACCTTATATCTTAAAGACTTGTATAGGAAAGCTTTTAGAACACAAAGAAGGCAGTAAGAGCACCACAATTACACTGATGTTCTTATATTAACCATGATTAGCTTTTAAAGAAAATTTTGACTTAGTGATATAGTGTAATCTAAAATAACCAGTTGTTGTTTAATTAGAATTTTACAAATGTCAATTCCTCTAAGACTAGTTTCTCTAAATAATAAAACTTAACAGACATAAGAAATTATCTTGTTGGATAAGAGTATATTAATGTTTTATGAAATCCTTATTAAGTTAATATATAGTGGGTTAAATTTTGGTTTCTATCAGTATATTAATATTTGACTTGTCTAGGGAAAGGGTCAGTTTTCCTTTCCTCTCTCAGTCTTTTTTTAGGAACCCTTTTGGATTATAAATAACCATCCTAGGAGTCTGACTATTTTCTTTTGAAATGTAACAGATGGCTGTGAAAAGAAGCACTTCTTCTTATCTGTTTCTGTAAGCATGCTCCACACCAGAAACCCTGTTCAAAGCCCTTAGCCTCATTGATTGGGAATTTTCTTTTTAAAACAGGAAAAAGCCTTAAATAACTGTGTTTGTGACTGTGTTAATTATATATAACCAAATTAGCTGCACACACACTTTTTGAAATTGACCCTCCACAAACCTTATGTAAGTTAAACATTTTACAACGTTTTACTTGATCACATAAATGACATTCCAATCTAGACTTTTTGTTTACTATTACTTTGTATATTAAAATATATTTTCATACCTATAATCTTCACATCCTTTTAAAATTTCATTTTAAGGGGCTGGGGATATAGCTCAGTTGGTAAAGTGCTTGCCTCACATGCATAAGGCCCTGGGTTTAATCCCCAGAACCACAAAAAAAATTACATTTTAAGACAATCTATATGAAATTTTTGAATTTAGACATATCACTTCCACTATAATAAGATAAAATACTTTTGTTTTATAGTACTTTAATTGAAACCAAACTGAAACCTCTCACACTCTTTGTATATAAAATTATACCTGATAAAATTTCAACTCCAAGTAACTTCTTTACTAGTGAAGACATAGAAACAAAGCAATCTCAAACCTTTTACACATACCAATTTATGAAAATACCTCCAATGGTTAGATATTTTTTTATGTAATTTAAAAAGTGAAGAGTATTTGATTTTATATTTAGCAGTTGATGTTTGGGGACTTTAACTTTGTAAATTAATCAGATGTCTCCATTAATAAAGATATTCATGAGAATTAATCTCATTTATGTTAAGTCTAATTTATTATTTTTAACTATAAAAGCCAAGATATAAACAAATTTAGACTATCTCCTTCCTGGTGAAGAAAACTCCTAGAAATAAAGGATATTATATCTTAGACATTTTGTAGAAACCAACACTTTGTTTGACCACCTAGAAAATCAAGAGTTACTCACTTAAAAGACACCTTTATTTTTATGTGTTTACCCAATTTAAACTGAACTTTTTTTAAAGATTTTTTTAAAGATGGACACAATATCTTTATTTATTTTACTTATTTATTTTTATATGGTGCTGAGAATCAAACCCAGTACTTCACATGTGTGAGGCAAGCACTCTACCACTGAGCTATAAGCCCAGCTCCTAAACTGAATGTTTTTTTAAGTCACATAAAATAAAATTATTTGGATCCATTTCTTATTTAAATTTTAATTTATGAGTGCTCATTTATCTCTGTGCCAATTTTGATACCATGTACATGATATACACAGGCACATATGTAGACACAACAACACAATACACAGGTGTGACACATATACAAAACAGAAAGGAAACAAAATTATGTAACTGGAACTCCACAGGTAGGGAGCAATGTTATGGGTGTTTATTAAAGCCTCTATTAGATTTAACCTGTTAGACATTGAAATAGAGCCCATCAGACTTTTTCATTATGACTTAAATATAGAGCAGGCCTGTACAGTTGGAAGTGCCAGGTGTAAAGTCTAACAGTCATGACAGACACTGAGAGCAAATGTTCAGATAGCAGGCCATTTGTCCTTGATGTCATCACATCTATGTATTTAGTAAAAAGAATTTTTTTTCAATGTATTCAAGAGCTGACCCTAGAAGAATTAGCCTCTGAATAAAGACAGTGTGTAAAAACTCAGTGGTTAGATAAAATAAGACTGATCAGAAAAATACATTAATTTAGGTGTGTAAGATCTAATGTGAATTCATCATAAAACCATGATCTCAAAAAGACAGAATTTTTTAAAACTGGAGTACTAAAAAAAAGTTTACATGGCCATGTTCTTTTTTTCAGAGAGAGAGAGAGAATTTTAATTTTTTTTTTGTTTTGTTTTTTTTTTTTTTCAGCGGACACAACATCTTTGTTTGTATGTCGTGCTGAGGATCGAACCCGGGCTGCACGCATGCCAGGCGAGTGCGCTACCACTTGAGCCACATTCCCAGCCCCCATGGCCATGTTCTTTAGTAAAAGAGTATGTAGAACATCTTTATCAAATCAGAGTACACTTTTAGCTTAGATTAGAGTCAGTTCATTCCATTTTTCTCTTTCTGTGCTATTGCATTTAGGGAGAAACTTGTTAAGAAACCAGACTGGTAGAGTGTGAAAGTAGATAAGATAGCCAGCCAAGCCAGAAGTGGATTTAAAAGGAACACTTTTTATTTTGTCTTAACCAGTTTTCCATAAGCCTTGTAAATCTAGTAGCCTCTGTAATTTACATGTTAAATGTTAGCCAAGGAGAAATAGAGATCTAACAAAGTAAGAAGAAAGGAAGGCTTTTTTAACTATTTTTCCTTTGTAAAATTACTTTCTTAAGACGTGGTGGTACAGTTTATTTTTTCTTGGAAGACCCTGTTGCAGCAGTGACAACATTACTGACTTGGGTATTATAATTCTAATATTGTCCTGGTCAGTCCCCTCTTCCTCCAATTCCTCTTTACTCTCAGGAGGCAAGGGCTCCGGTGGAGGAGGGAAAGGTGCTGTCTGCAACACTTAACTTTTTAAGTGTTTATAATCTTTAATGGTGTTTTTAAATCCAGGAATCATGTCAGAAGCCGACCATCTCACACTTTTAGGAGATGGGTTGGGATAATCTCACACAGAAGGCCATAAAGTAAAAGTAAGCACAGGTATCTTGTCTGTGTCCCCAGCTGCACACCTAGCACACAGCTGTTTTACAAAGTCTCTCTCATTTCTCTACATTTCCTACTCCCTCTTTAGAAAACCAGGGATAAGTTTTAGTAAGAAAATTTTAAAAACTGTGACAACTGTGCCTTCTTTGATTTAAGCATAGTCATAAACAAAACAACATAGATCCCTTTCCCTGGATCCTCTATGTCTCATGTTTTACACCCAGCTATAGTGCATTCCTCACCTTTATTTAAATGACAGCATCCTCCAGAGGCATCCCCTTACCTAATCTTCAAAGATCTCCTGTGTCCGGTCCTTGTTGGGATGCCAACTGCTGTGACCTGAATGGCTAATAATTCAGAAACTGGCAAGGGGTGATGGGGGATTTAAAAAGATAAACAGACACACATAGAAAGCTGAGACCAAGTGGGACATTACATCCAGAGGATAATTCAATTACCCAGACCTAGCTTGGCATGTTTATTGTACAGGTTTTATCATAAAAAAGCTGATTTGTGTCTGAGTTTCAAGGTTAATGGTGATAACTCTGAGTTTTTGAACAGAGTGACCATGGGCAGGCATTGCCATAGCAACTGGGCAATGTTGAATTGTACTTTTGCACAGAAAGATCCCAGTGCAAGTTCACCACAACCACGAGGCAATCATACACCTTTGATCCACATTGCTGCTCCCTGCAACTGACTTAACACAATGTCAACAAAAACTGGGTAGATGCTCAGAGGACCCTGAGAGACTATCAGGTTGGATTTCATATGGGCTGACATTCAAGGACCCTTTTCCATTTGCTGCATCCCTGAGGAAAAGGCCTGTTCATGGGCAGCAGCAAAAGCATATGATGATAAGTCCATGCTCAAGACCATGAATAGCCTGGAGGGGAGGATGTTGTCCCCAACCAAAATTCTTGTTGTAATTATCAAAATCAAAGCCACAACCTTAGTAAATGAACCTATATCATCATCTACGTAATTGGGTAAATGAGAAAATGTGTATATAAATCATTTAAATATGAAACAATCAGGGAGATAACATAAGGATGAAAACCCTTCTCAGGTGCTGTGTGGGATCCCAGGCAGAGCTAAAGAGAAGGCACATTTGCATTGCGCAGCTCAATCAGTGTGCAATACCAGGCCTTTCCCCTCATATGGCTACTATGAGCATAGTTCACACACAGAGAGGGCATATCTTCTTCCATTAGGGCTGCCCAGAAGGACTGAGGATACCCAAGGCCTGGCAAAGCTCCTTTTGATCAAGTGTAGTCAGAAGAGCCTCAAGAAGTCGGCAAATGGTAAGTAAAGATACCAACTTCCTTCTGGATGTGGGGGTTCCATTCTCTGCTCTGCTCAAACCTCCTGGACAACTTTTTTTGATGATCTGAGAACTATCCCTTGGTTACCTTATTTCAAATAAAAATTACATTGAAAGAAGAGATGGAAAGTCAGGTATGCTTGATTTGCACATACTTGCCAAGTCTCACAGGATTCAACTGATTTGATAATGATTTTGATTGATAGATTGGATAGACATACTAAAGCCTCCCACAGAAGCCCATCAGGGGTCTGGCAAGATGAGCAAGCAAATATGAAAAACAATCTTTGCAACTCACTGACCTGGACCACTTTCTAATAAAACCTGCACAATACCTGGTGTTGATGGCACTCCCAGGGCCAAACAATTGACAATAGCTTTACCTTGTAGATTGGGGAGTGAGTTTTTACTGTAAAGAGATTCTCTAGCTTCTCTGGGTGCAACTCTTCATTTAGTACCAAGACATTTTCCCCCTTCCTAGGTACAATAATGAGGCCAAGAAATGATAGAAATATACCTAAGGATATTTTATCCCAAGTAGATCCTCAAATGTGGGGAACTAAAACTTCAGGGAAAGCAATTAAAGCTCAGCCTGTTTCTACTTCCTTAACGAACCCAAAAGTTTATCTCCATAAACAGAAATAACCTATCATATCAGAGGCCCACTGAGGATTTCAGCCTCTCATTACTAAATTCCCAAAATGTGGTCTTTTAGTCCATTATCATCCCTATGTAATACCCCATCCTTCCAGTACAAAGACCAAATGGGGAACACAGATGTGTCCAATATTTCTGGGCAATTAATGACATTATAATCCCACTACATTCTACAGTTCCTAATCCATATATTATTTTGACTCAGATACCAAGTGAATCTGCATGGTTCATTGTTCTTGATGTTAAAGATGCTTTCTGCTGCATGCCATTATATCCTGATTCACAACACCTGTTTGCTTTTGAATGACTGACCCTGATACCATGGAAGTTGCCTAATATACTCAGGACAGTGCTGCCTCGGGGTTCCCGGGACACCCCTCACTTATTTGGAAATGCTCTAGCAAAAAAAATTAAGGTGTTTGATTCTTGGAAAAGGGGCTCTACTCCAGCATGATCTCCATATCTGCAGTCCCACCAAAAAAAACCTAGGTAACAATATCATCAAAATTAATAACTTCCTGGGAACTGCAGAATATGGAGTGTCTCCACAAAAAGCTTAGATCTCCCAACAAAGATTAACTATTTGGGCCACATCCTAACTTCAGGGGAAGGAACCCTCACACCTTTGAGAAAAGAAACCATTTTAAAAAATAGGACCACCACAGACCAAAAGGCAACTTAGAGTCTTCCTAGGGATGGGTGGGGTTTGCAGAATTTGGATTCCCAGCTTTGGACTAATAGCTAAGCCAATCTATGAAACCATGCAAAGGCCTGATTATGCACACCTAGGCTGGATGGGAAAATAGCCAAAAGCCTTTTAAAAATTCCAGGACTTTCTGCTGTCTGCCACAGCCCTGGGAATTCTTGACTTGGATAAGTCATTTACCCTATATATAGCAAGAAGGCAGGGTGTGGCACTGGGAATGCTCATTCAGACACTGGGGAACAGCTCATGACCTGTGACTTTCTTTTCTAAACAGTTGGATTCAGTGTCACGTGGATGGCCTATGTAATAAATTTGAATTGTCAACTTGGTTGGATTAACAGATGTTTAAAATTAATAAGTTTCTCTGTGTGTCATGAAGATGAATCTAGGAATGATTGGCATGTGGGATAGCGAATTGAAGACCCTCCCTAAGCATGGGCAGCACCAGGTTGGAGGTTCTGAAGGACAAGGAGGCAGCAGTCATGAATCCATTCTTGAATGGATTCATGACTGCTGTTGTGATTGTCTGAGGACTCTCACTCCTTACTCTTCCAAAACAGACTCTGCCAGTGATTCTTGGGGAGGTTCCAGAAGTCTTCAGCCTTGGACTGGGGAAGCATCATTAATTCCTTTTGTTCTGAGGCTTCAGCCTCTTGGACTGTACAGCTACTGGTTCCTCCAGCTCTCTGGTCTGCAGATGGCCATTGTGGACTATCATGTAAGCTAATCTAATAAATACCTTTTTAAATAATTATATCTCCTATTTGTTCTGTTCCTCTATAGAACCCTGACTAATATAATTGTGGTGCCTGCAAGCTGTAGCTGCTACTGCACTCAGTAGAAGCTACTGAGTTAACCTTAGGACACTAGCTAGAGTTCCAAACCCATCACCAGGTTCAGAGTGTTCTTGAAATTAAAGGACATCAACAGATAACTGGAGGATGACTAAATAAATATCAAGCCCTAAGAGTTTAGAAACTCCAGGAATTACTCCTGAGGTCTACCAAACTCTAAATCTGAAAATTTGACTTCCCACTCTAACAGAAGGGGGAGATTTGCTTTCCTGTTGTGTGGAAACTATAGAGCAGATCTACTCAAGCATGTCTGACCTTAGAGCTCAGCCTTTAACTCACCCTGATATGAAACAGTGCACAGATGGAAGAGGCTAGATGAATGAGGGAACTTGAAAGGCAGGTTGTTCAGTAGCTGGCCCCAAGGAGGTAATGGAAGCAAAAATGCTTCCTCTAAACACTTCAGCTCATAAGGTTGAAATAACTGTCCTCATTCCAGCTTTGCAATTAGGAAAAAATAATGAGTTACTAAATATACACAGATTCCAAAGATGCTTTCTTAGTTCTTCATGCTCAATATATATATAGAAAAAGGGGTACTCTTAACAAAAAAAAATTCCCCAATAAAACATGGACCCTAAATTCTCTTTTTTGGAAGCAGTTTTGTTTACCTGCCCATGTGGCAATAATGCACTGCCAAGGACAACAAAAATGGCAATTCCCCTATTGTCCAGGGAAATGCCTTAGCAGACGGAAATGCTAGAGGAGCAGCACTTCAAAGTATTTCAGAACTGGCTCTAATTCTTCTAACCCAAACTGAAGTTGAAGACCTCCTGCACAGAATCTGAAAAGGAATGGGAAAATCAATGGTAACATAAATTAGCAGAAAATGGATGGTGGACCAGGGAAAGAGATCATGAAGTATTATTACCCTCAGCTGATCAATGGGGAAGCATTAAAGGGATCCATGATCCCACCTGGGGAGAAAGGCACTGACCATTTTGGTTGCTCATGCCTTTGGAGGGAAAGGCCTGAAGACTACCATTCAAGAGGTCATGAGAGCTCACTCCCTCTGCCTTCATAATATTCCAGCAGGCAGGCTGGGGACACCAAGCCACCACCTTTACTATTTAACCCAGTAGAAAAGTGAGGAATATCCCTTGGGGAAGATTGGCAACTGGACTTTACCCAGATGTTAAGGATATAAATACCTTCTAGTTTTGACTGACACATTTTCTGGGTGGATTGAAGCATATCCTACCTGAACTGAAAAGTCCCAAGAAGCCATTAAAGTAATGAAAAAAAATATTCCTAGATTTAGACTTTCTAGGTCCCATGTCTCAAAGATGACACAGAAGATCTCAAGAGCTCTGGACATCACTTACCTATCTTCATAATTCTTGGCATGCTCAATCATCAGGAAAAGTCAAAAGGGCTAGCTTACATTATCAAAACCACCATGACATGACATGGAGAAACTTCCCAGTGCTGGTCATGTTTACTACTTATTGCTCTGTTGAAAATCAGAATTGTTCCTAAAACTTCTCTCCAACTAAGTGTTAATGAAATCCTTTAGGAAAGACTTTTCCTGACTTCAGATCCTGTCACTGACTGTAAAACACAAGAAATGATTAATTCTTTTATTAGGGGCTGGGGCTGTAGCTCAATGGTAGAGCGCTTGCCTCACATGTGTGAGGCACTGAGTTTGATCCTCAGCATCACATAAAAATAAATAAATAAAAATATTGTGTCCATCTACAACTAAAACATAGGTGTTGAGAGCCACAGCTGAAGGGGCCCCAGCAAACTTCCAGCTGCCAGCAAACTTCCAGCTGCCGGCTGATGATTGGCTCACAGCGACCCCAACAACATCTAGCTGATTGGCTCCTCTGTGGTGATGCTCATTGGAGATGCTCATTGAGCTGTTTCCCTGCCCTTTCAGACTGCCAGCTGATGATTGGCTCACAGTGGCCCCAGCAACATCTAGCTGATTGGCTCCTCTGCGGTGATGCTCATTAGGCTGTTTCCCTGCCCTTTCAGACCACGGAGCTGCTCATTGGGGGACTTTTTTGGCTCCGCCCATGCGACCCAGCCAATCGGCCTCAAGAGCAGGAGGATTGTGGGAGGTGGAGAGGTTTGTGGTTGTGAGAGAGGCTTGTGGGAAGCCAGTGGTGGCATTTGGGCAGTTTTTCCTGAGGAGAGGTTTTGTTTGGCATGTGTGGTTCTAAAAATAAAGTTCGTTTCTTTTGACAAGTGGCTCCTGAATTGTGCCCAGCCAGACTGCGGCATTTGGTGGCTCGCACGGGGAGCGACTGAGGGTAAGTGATAAGGTAAACTGCTCACCCCTGAGGGCAGGGAGAGAGGATGGGTAGCCATTTTAAGATTCCTCCTTTGTTTTGCTTCACTTTTGTTTTAAGTTGCCTGTCCCTGGAGATGAGTGAGACGGAAGAAAAACCGCTCACATCTGAGGAAAAACTATTTACGTCTGAGGAACAGATAGGGAGAAAGGACGGATGCACATGTCAGGAGGATAGAAAGGCTATAATGACTTTTTGTTGTTCCCTTTTTATTTCATTCTGTCTCGGTTTTGTTTGGCATCATCTTGTTGGGTTGTATTATAGTAGAAATATGGGATCAGAAATTAGTAAAAAAACAAACTGAAAGAGTGTTAAGTAAATTGTTAGAGGAAGGAGGCATCTCAGTAAAATCAAGAACAGTCAGGGCATACGTTGATACAATACAAAAATGTAGCCCATGGCTTTTTAAGGAGGAGTTGTTAAATATATCACAATGGAACCATCATGGTGAAGATTTAAAAAGAATAGAAAAGAACAGCCCAGGGACTCTGCCAGTTGGCACATTGCCATTGTGGACGTTTGTATCTGGTTTGCTTAGTCCAAAGCCTTCAGTTCAGACAAAGATAGAGGAAGAAAGCTTAGAGCAGAAAAAGCCATCAGGGGGAACGTTACAAAAGGAGACTGCTACTAACACCTTTCTAACACCAGAGGACGTAAATGTCCAACTAACAAGGCCACCTCCATATGCTGGGAGGCCCCCAACCCCCGCAGTTGATAGTTCGGATCCTGAGACAGGATATCAAGTATTAACATGCCCTGTATTTGAGGTAGGAGGGCAGCGAATTCACCATGTTTTAAATTTCAAAATAGTGAAGCAGCTAAAAGAGGCTGTAACAACCTATGGTCCTCAAGCACACTTCACTGTAAGCTTGGTCGAATCCATTAACAACTTGAACATGACGCCAGCAGATTGGGCTAATATGTGTGTGTTAGAGTCTGTAAACAAGTCAAAATAACACCTGGCATTTTGCCAGGGTAATGTTAGAGTTTGTAAACAAGTCTGGATGGTGCCTGGCAAAATGCCAGAGGGAGTGGTTTGAGAAGTAACAAATGCGAGCCATTAAGTGTGGAGATTCCTGATTGGTTGACTGCTGTATCTAGTTTATGCTAATTAGATAAGCTGTGTGGAATGTATAAATACCGTTCCTGTCCTACAATAAATGTCTCCCTCTCCTGCTGTATCAATCTACACAAGTTGTTCGTCACCCCCCGGCTATTTTGCCGCAGCCGGACTGCGGCAGATGGTGGCCCGTACGGGGAGCCCCGGGACACTCGGGCGTAAGTGATGAAACAAAGCTGCCCATCCATAGATAGGACGGGAGCAAATCTGCTCGTCCCTAGGCAGATAGGGCGAGAGGAAAAATGACCATTTCGAGAAAATGGAGAAGATTGATACAGTATGTTTGTGTCTTGTTTTGTCTCAGTGTATTGTATTGTCTTTGTGATGAAAATATGGAAGGGGTGAGAAGTAAATTACTAAGGGAAGAAGGCACCCCAGTGGAACCAAGAATAGTTAGGGCATGTGTTGATAAGAGCCCAGGAACTCTAGTCAGAAAGAAAAAGAAAGTTCAGAAGAAGGAGGATTATCAGGAAAAAAGTTGCAGCAAAAGGCTATTACTAAATACTTTTCGTTACCAGAGGGTGCGTGAAGCGGAGAGGCGGCTGCCGAGTGTGCAAGCCGGTCACAGCGCAGCAAGGATTTTCCAAAAGGCGGCGGCAACTGGCCCTTCCCCGCCTCCTGGCCGGGGAGCTGGCTCTTCCACTGCCGCAAGCCCAAATCTAGACCTGACCTGGAGGCACAGTCTCGCAGGCTCTTGCTCCCTGTGCCCAGTAGCAGTTTGAGTCCGAGACACTCCCCAGGGCCATCTGGGGCTGCCCAGGCACTACAGCCAGCAGAAGATGCTACTGGTGTCCCTGATGTTTGGTCATTTTCAATGCCAATAACTAAGCTACAATGGTTCTCCCACACCTGGAAGCTGATGAGTAATGAGCACTATTAATGCTTATTTCAAATGCAAAAAAACCTTGAGATAATGTACTAAATTGTTCAGAAGGTTGTTTTCTTAGTTGAATGCTACAGGATTTTCTTTAGCCATCCAGAGTTCCTGCCTTCGTCCCAGTGCCAGTGAAGACAAAGGTGGAAGAATTTCCAGTGTTGCTGAAAACCGGACGAGACTTCGGATTAAGCTAGCTACCTGCAGAACTTACCTGGACTGTGATTTAAGCTAGCTGCCTGCAGAACTTACCTGGACTGTGATTTACCGGGACTGTGAGTTAATCTATTGAGATACTGCTTTACCTGGACTGAGACAACAAACTGTAATCTACAACAAATTGTAACTTTGCTAACGGTATCATTGCTGGTATAATTTTTCCAAGGGCTTCTTGCATGGAGCCATCAAGTGGCTTGGTATTGTGGAATTTTGTATCCTCCCCTTTTGCTTATAGCAGATTATTTATGGTGTTTGTGTAAAAACCACTATGGTCATTATTTAAATTAAACAAAAGGGGGAAATGTTAGAGTCTGTAAACAAGTCAAAATAACACCTGGCATTTTGCCAGGGGAATGTTAGAGTTCGTAAACAAGTCTGGATGGTGCCTGGCAAAATGCCAGAGGGAGTGGTTTGAGAAGTAACAAATGCGAGCCATTAAGTGTGGAGATTCCTGATTGGTTGACTGCTGTATCTAGTTTATGCTAATTAGATAAGCTGTGTGGAATGTATAAATACTGCTCCTGTCCTGCAATAAATGGCTCCTTCTCCTGCTGTATCCATCTACACAAGTTATTCGTCACCCCCCGGTTATTTTGCCCAGCCAGCCGGACTGTGGCATATGTGTAAAGCTGTGCTAAATGGAGGTCAATACCTGTTATGGAAGGTTGCCAATGAGGAATTTTGCAAGGAGACGGCTAGACGAAATGCAGCAGCTGGTTATCCTCAGAGAAATCTAGATATGTTGTTAGGAAAGGGACCTTATGAGGATAAGCAGCAACAAATTGCATATGATCCTGGCGTATACGCACAAATTGCTGTAGAGGCGGTTAGGGCATGGAAGACTTTACAAGGACATGGAGGTTTACAAGGTCAATTATCTAAGGTAATACAAGGAGCTAATGAATCTTACGCTGAATTTGTAGATAGGCTTATTCAAACAGCTACCAGAGTTTTTGGGAATACAGAACAAGCAATGCCATTAATAAAACAACTGGCTTATGACCAAGCGAATTGTTTGTGCAGAGATATCATTAGACCATGGAAACATGAAGATTTAAACACATATGTTAAATTATGTAGAGACATTAATGAACAAGAGCAAGTCGTGGCAGCTGCAGTAAAACAGGCTTTAGATGCCAGAGACATTAATGAACAAGGGCAAATTGTGGCAGCTGTAGTAAAACAGGCTTTAGATGCCAGGCCAAGAACATGCTACAATTGTGAACAAATAGGACATTTTAAAAGGAATTGCCCCATAGGAGGAGGGTTTAACAAAACTAGGTATCAAAGGAGTAGAATACCGGGTATTTGCCCACGATGCCGTAGAGGGAGACATTGGGCTAATGAATGCCGTTCTCAATCCACCATAGAGGGTACTCCATTATCAAAAAATGAACAAGGACCAGGTGTTTATCCACGATATCATGGAGAAAGGCATCGGGCTCCATTGCCAAAAAATGGACAGGGGGGACCAATGCTCCGGGGCCCAAAACCACAAATATACGGAGCACTAGAGGAACCCAGCAACCCCATCAGGGTAGTGCCCAGGACACATTGTCCATCAGATCCCTCATCAGACAAACCAGAGGGAGCGTAGGGTTGGACATCTGCGCCTCCACCAGATCAGTACTAACTCCAGAGATGGGAGTTCAAATCATTCCCACAGGGGTAAAAGGACCTCTTCCCAAAGGAACAGTAGGCTTATTATTGGGACACAGCTCTTCTACTCTAAAAGGACTTATGATAAGTCCTGGGGTAATTGATCCCGATTATGAAGGTGAAATAAAAATTATAGCCAGTTCTCCAAAGGGTATATCAGTAATTTCACCAGGAGATAGAATAGCACAGTTACTAATAATACCAAGCCTACATGATAAATTTTCCAGTCGTGCTGTAGAAAGAGGTTCCAAGGGATTAGGCTCCACAGGTGTAGATTGGGCTATGCTTTCTTTAAATTTAGATTCTCGCCTCATGCTAAAACTAAATATTCAAGGACATGAATTTAATGAGCTACTGGATACAGGTGCAGACCTTAGCATCATCTCTCGTCAAGAATGGCCAAAACATTGGCCATTACAACAAGCCACTCAAACGCTTCGAGGCCTAGGAGTGGCGACTAATCCCCATAGAAGTGCAATGGTATTAGATTGGAAGGATCCTGAAGGATGTGAAGGAACTATACAGCCATATGTATTGGATCATCTTCCCGTAAATTTATGGGGACGAGATGTCCTAGGTCAATTAGGTTTGACATTAACAAATAACATCAACCAAAATGCACCCACTATTATGACTAGACAAGGTTTTAGGAAAGGAAAAAGATTAGAAAAACAAGAACAAGGTATAGCAGCACCAATACAAATAGATCAAGGAACAGACAGACATGGGTTGGATTTTCAGAAAGGGCCACTGAGACAATAAAAATTACTTGGAAATCAGAAAGACCAGTATGGGTTCCTCAGTGACCCCTGACTAAAGAAAAGATACAAGCAGCCCATGACCTGGTCAAACAACAATTAGCGGAAGGACATATACAACCTTCTGTATCTCCCCATAATACTCCCATTTTGTCATCAAAAAGAAATCTGGTAAATGGAGATTATTGCAAGATTTAAGAGCCATTAATAATGAGATGGTTATTATGGGACCTGCTCAATTGGGGATTCCTCAATTGTCTGCTTTGCCAAAAACTTGGTATGTTTTAGTTATAGATATTAAAGATTGTTTTTTTTCAATTCCAATTCATCCTGAGGATAGTCCACATTTTGCATTTACTATCCCTGCACTGAATCATGAAGGTCCTGATCAGAGATATGAATGGAAAGTACTCCCTCAAGGGATGGCTAACAGCCCAACTATGTGTCAAATTTATGTTAACAAAGTAATCCAGCCACTTAGAAATCAAAATCCTGAACTACAAATATTTCACTATATGGATGATGTATTATTAGCACACAAAGCTAAAAACACATTGCTAGAATGTTATGCCACACTTACAAACTTATTAAAAAATTATAATCTAGAGATAGCAATAGATAAAGTACAATTAAATTTTCCAATTAATTATTTAGGAGTTCTATTATCCTCAACCATGGTCCGTCCACCAAAAATTCAAATACGAGTAGATCAACTCAAATCACTTAACGACTTTCAAAAGTTATTAGGAGACATAAATTGGATAAGGCCTTATATAGGTATACCAACAGGAGAGTTGGGACCTTTATTTGATATCCTAAAAGGTCCATCAGATCCAAATTCACCCCGAATGTTAACGCCTGAAGCAAGAAAGGCATTAAAAATCATTGAAACATATATGGAAAATATGCATTTGGATAGAATTGATATAAGTTTGCCTTTATTATTTATTGTACTACCAACAAAAAATATTCCTACAGGAGTATTTTGGCAAGAAGGTCCATTATTATGGATACATTTATCTTATTCTCCTAACACTATTCTTACTAGGTATCCTGAGGCTGTAGGACAATTAATACTCAAAGGAATAAAAGCAGCAAAGGGAGTGTTTGGAATTTCTCCCAATAAAATTATTACTCCATATACTATGAATCAAATTGATTAGTTAGCTAATGAGTTAAATACTTGGGCAATAATCATGTGCAAATCTAATGTTTCATTTGATAACCACTTACCATCTAATCCTTTATTGTTTTTTTGGTCATTGCATCCTGTAATTTTTCCAAAAATGACAAGAAAAACACCTATCATGAATGCTCCAAATATATTCACTGATGGGTCAAATAATGGTACAGCAGCAGTAGTTACCCCTGATCAAACCTTTACATTTTTAGTACCCAAACAATCAGCTCAAAAGGTAGAGCTTAATGCAGTATTACAAGCTTTTGTGATGTTTAAAGATTCTGTATTTAATTTATTTTCCGATAGTCAGTATATAGTTAATGCTATAGTGTCCCTTGAAGATGCTGGTAGGATTTCCCCTTCCTCTACTGTTTTCTCTTTGCTTTCCACTATACAAAGTCTAATCTGGGACAGAAAAGATCCATTCTTTATAGGACATATCAGGGCACATACAGGATTGCCTGGAGCCCTTAGTTTGGGCAATGATTTAGCAGATAAAACTACACATGACATACATATTTTCTCTACACTAGAAGAAGCTATAAATTTTCATAAAAGGTGCCATGTCAATGCTAATCTTTACAAAAGCATTTTAAAATAACTAAGGAACAAGCTAGACAAATAATAAAACAATGTCAAAATTGTGTGACCTTTTTACCACAAGTTAATCTTGGAGTAAATCCTAGAGGATTGATACCTAACCATATTTGGCAGACGGATGTCACACACTTGCCAGAATTTGGAAAATGAAAATATTTGCATGTTACAGTTGATACTTCTTCTGGATTTTTGATGGGCTCTCTTCATGCTGGAGAAAAAACTAAAGATGTTATAGCTCATTGCTTACAAAATTTTGCCACTGTGGGCATTCCAAAACAGTTAAAAACAGATAATGCCCCTGGTTATACTTCTACCTCTTTTAAACAATTTTGCTCATCATTTGGCATTACTCATATAACAGGAATCCCATACAATCCACAGGGACAAGGCATAGTTGAAAGAGCACATCAAACTATTTAAATGTACTTATTAAAGCAAAAATACGGAATTGGGAAGGGGTATATATTCCCCAAAGATAAACTTAAAATAACCCTTTTTACTCTAAACTTTTAAAATTTGGATTCATCAGGACTTAGTGCTGCGGAAAGGCATATGTGTCCAAAAAATGTACATAAGCCCAAGGCACTTTGGAAGGATATTCTAACAGGACAATGGAAAGGTCCTAACCCAGTAGTTGTCTGGAGTCGGAGGTCTGTTTGTGTGTTTCCACAGGGAGAACAGCAGCTGATTTGGATTCCAGAGAGATTAACTAAAGCGATTTCTATAGACCAAAAAGAAGATGATTTGGCTTAAATCCATAACAGCTGATATCCAGAACTCCAGTTTGGCTATTCTTACATCTGCAACAGAACCAGGATGCTTTTTTCAATATCTATTTTATTATTGCCCTTTCCCAAATCATGAAGTTCTATTTTGTTTTTTGAGCTCATACAGACCTAGGTTAATGTTTTGCTGATCAGTTCTATTTTTTGACTATAGAGTTTTTAAACATTGCAATGGAGATTTCACCTGTAAAAAGTTATAAGGCCTTTACTATTATGTTATGTGTTGTATGTATTATATTATGTGTGCACACTTGTGTTTTGTGTTATATGTTTGAATGTACGTATGTCCATATATCATATATGATGAGCGCTCATGAAAAAATGGATCCAAATATTTTTTTTTTATTCACGTGATTTAAATGGCTTAACTTAAATTGGGTAAACAGCTGTTGAGGATTGTTTTAAAATGTGAACAAAAAAGGAGGTTAACAGATCTGTTTGTTTACTTTCACCTTTCCTTTTCATTATATTTAATAATTCTCTTCAAGATAATGTAAATTGTTAAAAAAATTGTTTTCTTTTAGTGCCTTCTGGAATGTTACATAATTTTTTCTTTAGCCATTATTGCCAGGATTCCTATCTTCATCCCAGTGCCGGTGAAGACAAAGATAAAACCAATCTACAACTTCTGCAATAGCCATCACTGAACTGCTTGCAGAACTTGCCTGGACTATGTATCACTTGTATGCATTGTGAACTCACTTGTATGCATTGTGAACTATCTGTTTGTGCAGCGACTTGTGGTAGTGTGGGGTATTTATGCTGATGGTGTCATCGGTGGTACAATTTTTCCAAAAGGAGTCGTCAATTGGCTTGGTGTATCTTCCTCCCTTCTGCTTGTCATGATCGTTCAGCTAAAATTTGGGGGCCAACAGAGGTGAGGCAAAGAACCTCACCCCCCCGCTGGTACAAAGACCTCTCCACAGGTGTGGCTGTATACTGGACCAGTAGTCAGTGACGGGTAAGATCCAATTGCAATGGTACCAACCTAAGACAGGAGGCTGACGCTTTGAGGTCAGCTCATCCAATAATGGGTAAGGACCATATGTACTATTGGACAACCTAAGGCAGGCACGGTCCCTAAGCCACATGCTTGTTGTTTAAACAGAGAGGGGGAGATGTTGAGAGCCACAGCCGAAGGGGCCCCAGCAAACTTCCAGCTGCCAGCAAACTTCCAGCTGCCGGCTGATGATTGGCTCATAGCGGCCCCAGCAACATCTAGCTGATTGGCTCCTCTGTGGTGATGCTCATTGGAGATGCTCATTGAGCTGTTTCCCTGCCCTTTCAGACTGCCAGCTGATGATTGGCTCACAGTGGCCCCAGCAACATCTAGCTGATTGGCTCCTCTGCGGTGATGCTCATTGGGCTGTTTCCCTGCCCTTTCAGACCAGGGAGCTGCTCACTGGGGGACTTTTTTGGCTCCGCCCATGCGACCTAGCCAATCGGCCTCAAGAGCAGGAGGATTGTGGGAGGTGGAGAGGCTTGTGGTTGTGAGAGAGGCTTGTGGGAAGCCGGTGGTGGCAGTTGGACTCTGAGGGTTTTTCCTGAGGAGCGTTTTGTTTGGGTGTGTGGTTCTAAAAATAAAGTTAGTTTCTTTTGACAAGTGGCTCCTGAATTGTGCCCAGCCAGACTGCGGCACATAGGGGGATTTTTTTTAAAAAAATATTTAAGTATTTGGGCCAAAGTACAAAAAGTTTTATTAGAATATGGCAACAGGGTTCCTCTGACTCCTGATGATTCAACCTGTATGACAAAAGTACAATGCAGTGACTATGTATTACTCAAAACTTGAAAAAAAGGACTCACCTTTATATCAGATTACAACAAGATCTGATGTTTTTCAGTGTTCTAAAAATGAGACCTTACATCAAAAAGGCTCTGGGAAAGATTTCTCTGAGATTAATGCACTGTGGGCATTGTGCTGGGCATTGTCTATCTCAAGCTTCAAACACATCAAAATGAAAGATAATTAAAGATATATGGAAGGATATTTTCAAATGTGGGATGAACATATTTGCCTAACACCCACTGCAGGACAACTCAGCCAACAGGCAGCTCCCTCTTGGGAACAAAGAAAGCAATCTTCATCCCTGGAGTAATTCCACAAGTAAAATGGGATGGATTCCTACAGAAAACTGTCATTATAGGACTATATTGAAAGATACTTACAGGCTTGCCACTAATTGGAAGTGGAGAACAGAATGAGATGGCCAGTGACAAATGGCACCCAATGGCTACATGATCTTTGGCCATGGTTATCTCCAAGCTGGATAACAAGCATGAGGATATCCTTGGGTATAGGCATGCAAATTAACACTATAGATTCTCCAGCCAACTCCCAAAACCTACAGCATTGGTGGGAACAAGCAATCTTTCACTGGGGTGATCCTCTGGCTTATCTCTATTCCCCAAACCAGGCTTGAAGATGTGATACAGCATATCAAGTCCTTTAACAAGTATACACAAAAATCCCTCAGTGACATACCTCAGAACATTTCACTATTAAGCAATAAGATGAAAATGATGAGAAAGCTCATCTTACAAGATCAAATGGCCTTGGATGTATCACCTGCAGCACCAGAAGGAACAGATGCCAACATTACAGTGGAATGTTGTGTTACCCCTGATAAGTCTAGAAATGTGTCTGCTACAAGACCTTGACTCTTAAAGTAATGAGTTGTCTGATTCTTCCCAAAGTTTCAATGACTTTCTAACCTCCAGATTTTCTGGAACATCTTGGCCAGAAAAACCTCCCCTTTTCTTAGCCCTCCTACTTGGCATAGCAGTACTTCTTTGTTGTTTGATCTGTTGTTGTGGTGGGCTAGTATCTCATGTGCCCAGGCTATCAAAGAATGATGATTCCACAACCAACAAATCCTGATCTTCCTATGTCTCCCTAAGATCAATCACAACAAAACCTTCCATCTCTGTCCAGGTAGTGTCATTGTTCCTTGTCAGCCAGAATCAGAATAGAAGACAGGTCTCATCCCTAATTGCCCCTTAAGATAAAGGGATAAAAGTCTGCGGGGCTGGGGCTGGGGCTCAGTGGTAGAGCACTTGCCTAACATGTGTGAGGCACTGGGTTCAATTCTAGCACTGCATCTAAGTAAATAAATAAATGTCCATCAACAACTAAAAAAAAAATTAAAAGTCTGCAGGTGGGTGAGATAATGCAGTATAGGAGAAATAATAAAAAGGTAGAAAACAGACATAAATGAAAGAAAAAATAGGATAGAATTCAGAATTGTCCAGCCTGTCACTCTCTAAGACTGTCTTCCAGGCCTGTTACTCCCAAATTCCTGGGAAACCTGTAAATCTACCTGTGCCCTGTTAACTAAACACTCAATAAATTGATGAAGGGAGATGTCATATTTTGAGACCCCTATAATTTAAAAGACTTCTCAGCACTATGTGTTGATCAGATAATGAAGACCAAGTCTGCCTGACGATGCGGGGGAGGGGGGGGGTGTTAACCAGGCCACTAGAAACCATCCTGAGATTACTGGACTGGTGTCATTCCTACATATCTCCCCATAACCACCCCTCACCAAGTTTCCTTAAAAACAAGAGTCTGGAATCTGGAGGCCTGCATTCAATCCTTCCTGGAGCCACTTCCACTAGGACATTTACTTCTGTCCTCAGTAAGGCAGCATTCAAGCCCTCAGGAGACCTGGTGCAGGATCAAGCTGTTGCAACAGTTAAGGGTTCTGTGGTACCAAGTGTTAGCCAATCATTGACTGCGCGATGAGCAACCTGCCCAAGCACACGCTCTTTGGTTGGCGCTGGAAGCCTACCTGAGTTCCAGGGTGGGGATTTAGCTCCCACCTCCAGCAACCGGTGGAGATTGCAAGAACCCGCACTGCTGGGGCCTTCAAGGTGCCTCACAATGACTCCCAGGAGATTTTCTGAAACAAGCATCTTGCAATCCTGGCCACCCAGCCCTTCCAGGGGTCCTAGGTCACAGAAACGAACCCCCAGCTTCAGCCCCTGTGAGACATAGAAAGTCAGGTAGTTCATTTGCAAACTATGGTATTCAGCCTTAACTGGGTTCAATTGTAGCCGGTTTAATTATGGCACTGTCTTTTTGCCCGCCCTGATTTTAAAATTAGCCAATCCTATAGATTGTACCCCAGAGTTCTCCAATCAGGGCAAAGGGCAGCGCTGCATCAGGTATATAAAGTCCGCCCCGCGCACTTGCTGGTCAGGTTCTGAAGGATTTTTTTTCATCAGAGTGAATGCCTACCTCACCCACTTTCGAGCATGTTGATTTCTTGTGGCACTTCATTGTTTCCAGCACCCCTGACACACAAAGTTCCTATGTGCCTCCGGGAGGTGAAGCAAGGGCTGGGGGGGTCTTAGGCATCTACCCGCTCTACTGCCTGAATCCTGGTCATGGGGTCTGCAGCTACATGGAGCTCACCGTCAACCCCACTGGTGGCAGGAGAGGGGAGAGGGGCTGGAAGACCAACTGGAAAAGGCATTTTTGGGCTGTGCAGGTCTTCCTCCTGGGAAGCAGGCTTTGAGAGGCCTCAGGCTCAGACTGGGAGATTGATGGCAAAGGTAAGAGTACAAGCATGCAAGGGGTGAAGCCCTTGTGAGGAGGCTCTAGATGGGGCTGGAGGCCAATGATGGTTAGGGATTCTCTTTTAGTTGTGCCATGGTGGGGTGGAAATGCACAGTTTTGACCCTCTCCTCCGGGGGATATGGTCTTCCTCAGAGAAGCCTTCTGGTCTGCTTTGGCTGCCCTTCAGGTAAAAAAGTCAATGATCCACTGCCTGACTGATGGGCCCAGGAATTGTCCCCTGCCTTGGCCACCCTCGTGCTCTTCCTGTTCACAGTGTTCCCAGACATACTCACACACCTCAAACCTCCTGTGTCTATTGGAGTCACACCTGTGCCTGGAACTGCAGCCAGGTGTGTAGGGATCTCTGCACATTGCTTCTACCACAGCCCAGCATCCAGAATTGCTAGGTGGGACCCCTTGGAGACCATGACCAAGCTGGGCCTATGCCTGTGATACCTGATTCAGGTGAGATCCACCCCAGTTAGGGTGGTATCTGAGGTTCCCATAACCTGGGTTCAAGGTGTTTGTTGAGAGACCAGGCAGCTCACACCCTTGAGCTGCTCTGTGTGGGAGGCCGACTAGCAGGTGACTGCATCTGTCTCCCCTTCTGATTGGTGTGGCATCATCCTCGATCACTCTGTGATCTGGTTGCCTAGGTAACTCAGACAGTAGATCTTTAGGGTCGAGTGACTATGTCTTTACGCATAGGTGTGCCTTCCCACAGCCCCATGGGTGGAGCTATGCTCACCTATTCCTTTGTAATATTACCCCTTACTCTGTTTAGGATAGAAAGTTCCATGGAAACACCCTTTGTGTGTCCCCTTCTCTTTCTGTGCCCTTGGGTGTGGCCTTCGTAGATGTCAGTCAACCTGCTGACAGCAGACATCATGAAGCTAGACTCAGCCCCCTTGAAACCTGACTCCTTGCCTCATTTGAAAAGCTTCTCCTCAATAAGAGGGTTCAGCATGTGCAGGCTCGCTCTCCCTCTCTTTCTGTGGACCCTTAAGGTCAGAGGAGCCATCACAGTACCCCCAAAGAAAAAGGTATGTGTGTCTCTTGTGTGGTTATTTCACGCAGTCCAATTAGCCCAGCTCCCCTGGAATGAGCCCTGAGCATTTTAGTTGTGAGCAACCCAGCAGCTCTGCCCCCACTTCTAACCTGGGAAGGGAAGTGCTTGCGGGTCCTTGGACCCACCACTATTAACAGTTCCTTTGCCCTTTCTCTTGTGTGAAAGGCTCTTTCCTAGACCTTCAGAGTTGACCATGTGCCACCCTCCTGTGGAGCCCTGGCTCCATCCAAAACTATAGCTCTTCCTTGTGGATACCCTGTTTCCCCAATTTATGTGCTTATTGTGATATTGGGGGTAGAAGGTGGGGCACTTTATCACCGAGCTATAACCCCAACATTTTTTTCTTGCTGTTATTTTGACACAGAGTCTCAACAAATTAGCCAGGCTGACCAAGAACCTGTGGTCATCCTGACTTGGCCTCCTGTCTATGGGATAAAAGGTCCACCCCTCTGAGACTGGCCCACTATTGCCCTTAATGTATTTTGTTTCTTATAATTTATATATATATTAATCTTGTGATCAGCTTCCCCACTCTTCACAATAAATTCCAGGAAGTCAGTTCTTGTTCACTCTCTCACAACAGAGTATAGCCAGGCACGGTGGCACTCGCCTATAATCCCTGTGACTTGGGAGCCTAAAACAGGAGGATCACAAGTTGGAGGCCCGCCTCAGCAAATTAGTGAAACCCTGTACAAAAATCAAAAAATAAGAAGGGCTGAGGATGTAACTCAGTGGTAAAGTGGCCCTGGGATCAATACCCACTACCAAAAAAAAAAAAAAAAAAAAAGCAGAATAGCACAAGAATATGGTCCATCAGTACTTAACAAATCAACAGATGGAGATCTGGCTTCTACTTCTCAGTACACGTGAGTTGCTCCTGTCTTCCTTTCCCTGCCTGCCACCTCTGATGGGATGAACAGTGTCCCTCTGTTGCCCTCATCAAGGATTTCCTCTAGGGCCCATGTGATCTGCCTGGCAGAGGAGTCCCTTCAGGAGGAGCCAGGGCAGCTTCTGCCCCTGAGGGCCAATGTCCTAGGTGAGTGCTGTCCTCTTTCCAGCCTGGCCTAGCTCTGGGGAGAGGGGCCCAGTAGTCCAGCCCAGGCTGGGGCAGCTGAGTCACTGGCCTTCAGGGCCAGGGCTACAGGGGGCTTAAGAAGCCTGACTCTGTATCATCTCCTACCAGCTTCACCTTTGGTTATTGTGAGAAGTCATTGCTTTGGGGAGTCCTGATCTGGCTGTGCCAGATGGTCACTGAGGAGGAAGAGGATGGCTGGGAATGAGAAGAGGTGAGAGGTGATTCTGGCCCTGGCCTCCCTAGCTGCCTCCATCTTCTAGGCTGCATTTGACCAACCTCCATGGGATCACTGCATACCTGATCCTCCACAATCCCAACCCTGCCCCTACTTTTCTGTCCCCTCTCCCCTCTACCAGAAACTGGACAGCTTTCATTGAGTACAATTAGGAGTTCGGAGACAGATGTGGTGGTACATGCTATAATCGCAGAAGGTCAGGAGACTGAGGCTGGAGGATCTCAAGTTCAAAGCATCAGGAACTTAGCAAGGCCGTAAGCAATTTAGCAAGACCCTTTCTTCACTATTTAAAAAAAAAATTTAATTGGGGATGTTGCTCAGTGGTTAAAGCCACTGGGTTCTTCAATATCAAGTACAAAAAAAAAGTTTTGAGTGATGGAACCTTCTGTTGTTTGCTGGGACACCTGGGTTTGGGGAACAGAGGTGTGAGGAGGGGCCACTGGCCCAACCATGTGTCCAGCATCCCCCCTGCCTACAGACCCTTCTGAATCCCTTTCCCCAGCTTACCTCTGAGGACACACTTATCTGGGAAGGCTCAGGAGACTGACACCCATGACTCAGAGCCCCTTGACCTCCAGTTCCCAGCGAGACTGGATTTTAATGAAAACAATAAGAGAAAAAGCTGAGGCGGAGCTGGGGAGGTCCCTTACATGGAGCCCTGTGGCTCTTGTGCCCCAGCCTCTTCGTGTCTGTCTCTGGAGGCCCTGAAAGTCCAGGGAAAGAAGCACCTGTGGGGCCATTCAGCAGCCATGAGTGGTGCCCCTGAGGTCACTCAAGATCCATGAGGCAGGGCCCCCTCCCAGAACTATTAGGTTCCAACATCGTTTTTCGATCCTGTCCTGTTGCCTCAAAAACAGTTTTCCAGGAAAAAGAAAAAGTGTGGTAAAAAGCCTTCCTTGCTCTGCTCTGCCCCCATCCCTTCACCCTGCCCACTCGGCACTCTGGACCTGCCCTTCTCTCAGAGCCTGCAGTTCCAGAAATGCCTAAGGCTGCTCTGCCCTGAGCCCTGGGTGCCTTGAGACCAAACTGGAGCCACCAGGAAGGTGAGTGGCCTTGCACCCCATTTCCCCCACCTTGACGTGATCTGTTAGAAAAAGCCATCTGTTAACCTTCCCTGCAGGGACAAAGTTTGGGGAGCCCTGCAGTAGCCATGCAGTAGCTGAGAGACCATCTGACCCCTGGGCTCTTTCTCTTCATTCTAGTTCTGTTGTTTCCTGTAGGTTAAACCCACATGTTGGATTTTAAGACAGGTGTATGCCTGGATCCAGCTGAATGATAAGGATGGTAACCCTGATGTACCCATTCCCAAACCCCACCCTTCCTTCCAGAGGATAGCCATTCCCAGGACTGGCTCCTCACCCGTCCCATTGTGGACCCACAGAAAACAGCTCTGCAGTACCCACTCCACACCTCCACCAATCCCCTGCGTGCCCAGGAGGACACAAGCCTGGGTCCCTGCCCAGCTCCAATATCTTCCAGATGCTCCTTTCACTTGATCGGACACCTATTTGATCCCTTGACTTGAATTCTACCTCCCAGTTCTTTTCCCATGGACCACCCATCTCAATAGACAACTCCAGCCTGGCCCCAGTCCCCTTCCCCTCTTTTTCTGAGTGATCAGTTTTGCTCATTCATATGCTCATTCAACTGACTAGGCCCTCAACCAAGTTCAACTGCTCAATCAGTCCCATTGGTCCTGGAGCCAAGATGGAGCTTGGGTGGGGAGCTTGGCTGACCTGAAGTGTTTCCAGATGTGAAGGGCCCAGGGACTCAAGAGGGGAACATCAGAGATGAGCCCACTAGGGCTGTGTCTCAGCAGGGGAGGAAGAACAATGAGCTGCATGTTAAGAGTTAGGATGGGCAGGGCAGCTAGTGCACGGCCAGTGGTAGAGGACTTGACTAGCATGCAAGAGACCCTGGGTTCCACCCTCAGCACCACAGACAATACAAAACAAATGAAAAACAAACAAAAAGGAACAGGCAGAGCCTGCAGGAATTTCTCAACTGCTGAAGAAATCACTAGAATCACTGGGAGAGCTTCCAAATCTGTGTATCTGGACTCTAACCCCTGATATTGCTGTGGCAGGGCACTGGGGTCATGGAAAGTTCTGCAAGCAATCAGAAGGTACAGCCTGAGCTGTAAACAACGGCACTGGAGTTAAACCTTCCTTCCAATCCTAGCTCTCCACTTAGTAGTTTAGAGAAGCTGGGCAAATAACTGGACCTCCTGCAGCCTCAGGGTCCTTATCTCAAAGCAACAATCCAGCGAATGCTGTTTTTTTGTGGTATTCAGAGAAGCAGAGCAGGCGCTGGCCCCTGACTCAGCAGCATGGAGCTGGTCCAGGACACCTCCCGTCCTCCACTGGTCAAGGTGAAGGGGGTCCCGCTCATCAAGTACTTTGCAGAGGTGATGGGGCCACTTCAGAGCTTCCAGGCCTGGCCTGATGACCTGCTCATCAGCACCTACCCCAAGTCTGGTAAGTGAGGAGGGTCACCCTGCTCCCCCGCTGGGACTTCACTCCCCACCTTGGTCACCAGGGCCCAGCCCTCCATCCTGTTCATTTCTGCTTCTCTCTCTTCTAGGCACCACTTGGTTGAGCGAGATACTGGAGATGATCTATCAGGGTGGTGACCTAGAGAAGTGTCACCGGGCACCCATTTACATACGCGTACCCTTCCTTGAGTTTAAATGTCCAGGGGTTCCATCAGGTGTGTGGTGGGATCCAGGGGCAAAAGATCTTAAAGAAGTTCGCTCTGGCTCCAGCTCACCATCCTTCTGCTGCCCACACCTTAGGTCTGGAAACTTTGAAAGATACACCTGCCCCTCGGCTCCTCAAGACACACTTGCCCCTGGGCCTGCTTCCCCAGAGTCTGTTGGATCAGAAGGTCAAGGTGAGTGGCATTGGAGGCCACTAGGCCATTCCAGCTTTGGTCCTGTTCTGCAGGAAAAGTCTCTTCAAGCTTTGTCTCTGCACAAGTGGGAAGGCCACCTGTCCTCACTGTGGCAGGCCCAAGACGAGGAGGAGAGCAAGATTCTTCAGTGCAGACCCGAGGGCAGGGGAGCCTGGTGCTCAGAGGCTCACAGAGGGGCTAAAGGGTCCTCTGCCTGCCTTGTTCTCCATCTGGGTGTGTGGTGGAATCCCAGGGGTCAGATTAGGATGAAGTATGACTTCAGGGACCAGCCAGGAGTCTCCCATCAAAGCTGAGTTCAGATCCCAGCTGCTGTAGCCATCCCTGAGGTCTCCAGCAAGTCAGCCTCAAGGCCTCAACGTGTTCCCTTGTCAAGCTGAGAGGGGACCCCCCCAAAGTGGTGCTGTGAAGGGGGCCAGGCACCAGGAGGGCAGGCAGTACTGGGGTGTGTGCGTGGGGTGGTGTAGCTGGCAGAGGGTGTCGTCTGTCCCTGCAGGTGATCTATGTTGCCCGCAATGCAAAGGACGTGGCTGTCTCCTATTACAACTTCTACAAAATGGCCAAGCTGTACCCTGACCCTGGCACCTGGGACAACTTCCTGGAGAAGTTCATGGATGGACAAGGTGGGCCCCAATCTGGAGGAAGGAGAGGGCTGGAGCTGAGGACAGCCACCTAAAACTCTTACCAAATCCTGCTGGTCCCCTTCCCCAGTGTCCTATGGGTCGTGGTACCAGCATGTGCAGGAGTGGGGGGAGCTGAGCCACACTCACCCTGTGCTCTACCTCTTCTATGAAGACCTGAAGGAGGTGAGATCCCCCTGATACCACTCCATCCATGTCCTACCTGGGGGACAGGAACCTCAAGGGACCTGACAAGGCCCTCAGGACCCTCCCCATTGGCAGGCCCACCCAGCCCAGGACTCCCCACACTGCCTTCCTATCCAGGACTGCAGAGAGAGCTCATCTCAGGGCCCAGCACAGTCCTTATCTCCCAACACCTGAGTCAGCTACACATGTGGTCATGGGTCAGCTGTTTGTTTTCATGTCCCCCTGCACAAGGCTGCGCCACACCTGGGGCCACAGTTCTAAAGGAAGACTGACCCTCCTTTCTCCTAAGGCACTAAGCAGGGCTCACTCCAGGACCCTAAGGCAGAGAGCTAGTAGTTTTGGTCCAGGGAAAGAGGCCCAGGGTGAAGCAGCTAGGGCTGGGAATTTTTGAAATGGAAGGGGCCAGCTCCCCCCATGTGACACCAGAGAGGGGACTTCCCCTGTGTTTGCTCAGGAAGCAATACAAGCCCCCTCTGAAGAGCTTATGTCTTGCTTCAGAACCCCAAAAGGGAGATTAAAAAGATCCTGGAGTTTCTGGGGCGCTCCCTGTCAGAGGAGACAGTGGATCACATTGTCCAGCACACATCCTTCAAGGAGATGAAGAAGAATCCCATGGCTAACTACACCACCATACCAACTGAGATGATGGACCACAGTGTTTCTCCCTTCATGAGGAAAGGTGTGTGCAGTCCAGGGTGGGCGGCTGCAGAAGGGAGGGTGGAACCCAGAGCCTACCCTGGGCCACTTCGGACCACCTATGTTGGCAGGTACTCAGGCCTCCTCTTCCCCCCCCCCCCACCCAGGCATCACAGGGGACTGGAAATCCGTCTTCACTGTGGCTCAGAATGAGCACTTTGATGCCCACTATGCTGAGAAGATGGCAGGCTTCAAGCTCAATTTCCGCTGGCAGCTCTGAGTGGTGTCGTGGGGAGCCACTACAGGGGGGAAGCGTGGGCACAAGCCTGACCCATGACCTCAGGAATAAAACATGATGTGTCCAACAAGAGGCTCTGTTGGAAGCCAGGAGAACACCTGAGACAAAGTAAATCCCACTGGGACCAAGTAGGGCCCTCTGCCCCACAGTCTATAGCTCCTACCTGCTCTGTCGGGGAAGGGAAAGAGGATCTGCAGGAGGTAGACCCAAGAGACATGAGAGAAGAGGAAGAATATTTGATCCTGTAAGATCCTCTTTTGTTTCTCCCTCCAGTCTGCTGGCCAGCTTCACTTTTTCTTGGACTCCTTACAAGCCACCTCTCTCTCACCACTTAGCTGCATCTTGAACCCTTTTCATTTTTTATTTTGAGACAGGGTCTCACTACATTACTGAAAGTCTCCCTGTTTTGCTGAGGCTGATCTCAAACTTGCAGTACTCTTGTCTCAGCCTCCACAGTCACTGGGATTATGGTGTGTGCACCACTACGCTGGACTTAGAACAGAGCCTTGAGGAGGAGGAAGTGAGGACAGTTAAGTACCTGGGATTGGAGGCAGGGCCTGAGTTCAGCAGGTATGAGGAGATATATCAGCACTAAGGTGGCGACCCTCTTGGCTATGCTCCAGGATGGTTTTGAGGATGGTTCATGGTTTGATTGAAGGCAAATGCTGGTTGGAGATTCAGCATCTGAAGGAGATGCAATATGGCTACTTAGATGAAGGCTGCATTTCCAGTTGTTTATAGATTGGAATTCAAGCAATAAGAGTATGACGTTTTAGTGCGATGGACGAAAGAGGGAATTGGCTGAAATCCAATATTGGACAGCCAGAATCTCTGACTCGGAAATTCAGGTACATTGGATGAAGTACAAGAGAGAGTAATTGGAGCCCAACTGATAGCAGCAGCAGCAGCAGCAGTGGGGTTCATTGGAGAGAACAGGGGTAACACAAACAGAGAGAGAAACACAATAGGGCAGATTCGGCACAGGAAAACCTATAGAATGAAAAGCAGGCTGAACTTAGCTGGACTAGTGGCTGCACAGTGAACTGGGTGCCTGAAAAGTGCTCTGTTTCTCAACTGGCAAGTGGAGAACAAGCGCTGGATTCATCTTCAGGCCATGCTGCAGCTTGGGGAGCCCTGGAGATCACAGCAAACATAACCGTACTCTCCTGGCAAGTGCCTACCATGTGGCCTAGTGTGTGCCTAGCAGAATATGAGTGAAACAAACAGGCACAGAGATACCTGTCCCCAGGGGGATTCAAGTCAGAGATAAGGAAGGCAGTGCACCTCACTTTTCCTTTGAGTCTGATAACTCGTGACCAGCTGAAGAAGGTTAGGGAACTGAACAGGTGTGATTACCTTGAGGGTTTCAGCCTGGGAAGTTTGTATTCATGAGCAGTGAAATGTGTGAGACCTCTGGAGGGTTGATTCCCCAGCTCCATGAGTTCTTGGGAGGCTTCTGAGATCCAGATTCCCAGTAGAGACTGGTATCTGATTGTCACTAGGGGTGTATTGCTCCAATCTCTCCACACAATAGTACCCCTTAGGAATGAGTAGACCTAAGCCATAATTTCCGGTCTAGAACTCTGCAGTAGCCCTGTCCTGGGAGTGCATCAGTCTGGTCTGTCCAGATAAAGCTCCAGTTGGCAGTACTTCTCAGAGGTAATGACCATCTATCCCAGTTGACAGTTTTGTCCACCTCAGTGGAGACAATCCTTTCACTTTTCATTACAAATCTACTTTCTTTCTTTCTGGTATTGTTTTGTTGTCATTGTCAGGAAATAAACACCTCAATAATAACAGTGAATATAAATGGTCTCAACTCTCCAATTAAAAGACATAGTCTGGAAAAAAGGATTAAAAAACAAAACCTAAATATACGTCATTTGCAAGAGACTCACCTTGCAGGCAGAGACAGCCGCAGGTTGAAAGAATGGAAATTGATATACCATGCAAATGGAGCCCTAAAACAAGCAGGAGTAGCTACTCTCAGATCTGACAAAGCAAACTTCAAGCCAAATTTAATTAGAAGAGACAAAATGGTCACTTCCTACTGGTAAAGGGAAAAATCCAAGAAAAAGATATAATGATAATAAATATTTATGCCCCAAACATCACTTAAATACTCAGACAAACCCTGGTATAATAATACCCTGGGTGATTTCAACAAACCTCTCTCAACATAGATAGGTCATTCACACATAAACTCAGTAAAGACTCTTCAGACCTAAATATATTATAAATCAAATGGATTTAACAGACACCTATAGCATATTTCATCCAACAAGAACAGAGTATACTTTCTTCTCAGCTGCACATGATACCAAAATAAAACTCATTTTAGGCCACAAAGCAACCCTTACAAAAATACCAAAAAAATCAATATAATACCTTTTATCTTATCGGATCATGATGGAATAAAACTAGAAATCAACACTAAAAAAAAACCTGTAGAAACTATATAAACATGTGAGGATTGAAGAATGAACTTTTGAATGATGAAGGGGTGATAGAAGAAATAATCAGGGGGAAATTTTAAAACTTCTTAGAATCTAATATATCAAAACCTCTGCCTGTGGGACTGGGGTTGTGGTTCAGCGGTAGAGCACTCGCCTCAAACATGCGAGACCCTAGGTTTGATCCTCAGCACCACATAAAATAACTTAAGTTAAATAAAGGTATTGTGTCCAACTACAACTAAAAAATACATATTAAAAAATAAATAAATAAACCTCTGCCTGTAATCCCAGCAGCTCAGGAGGCTGAGGGAGGAAAATCGAGAGTTCAAAGCCTGCTTCAGCAAAAGCAAGACACTAAGCAACTCAGTGAGACCCTGTCTCTAAGTAAAATACAAAATAGGGCTAGGAGGTGGCTCAGTGGCCGAGTGCCCCTGAGTTCAACCCCTGGTACTTCCCCACCACACACACACACACACACACACACACACACACACAAAACCCTCTAGGATGCTTTGGATCATGGTCTTTGACTGCCTCAGAGCTATGGCTGCACTTTGCTCTGAGAACTTTCTGTGCAAAGGTACAGGACAAGATTTCCCAGGAGCTATGGTAAAGCCCTGCCTGAGGCAGTTCTATGCAAAGGCACAGAACAATAACAGTCTTGACCTTGAATTCAGATACCACCTTCCAGGGATAGAGAATTCTGAGCAGAACAAGATAACCACAATACCTTGCAAGTGCTGCAACCTTCAAGCCTGCCTGCTTTGCAAGAGTTTTGGATAGTGGGCTTCCTGAGTGCAGCAAGAGAATAACAGGATGTTCCTAGCACTGCAACAGTAGAATAGCTAACAAAATGTTTCTTGTTCTGTACCTTTTTAGTGCACAAAGAAAAATGCCCCTATAGTTTTGACTTCCTGATTGTTAGGCCCTATATAATAAATGTGCTGAACCAGGTCTAGGTAACTGTTCCTCCATCAGAGGTCAGAGTCCCTCCTGGTCCCAGCTCGCTCGCTCTCTCTCTCTCTCTCTCTCTCTCTCTCTCTCTCTCTGTGTCTTTCTTAATCCCCCACCACCCATCACCAGTTTCTAGGGTTTGGCCGGGCAGTTCACAGCAGGAAACTATCAAGGTAGTTCTAAAAGGAAAGTTTATAACTGTGAATGCCTATATGAGAAAATCAGAAAGATCCCAAATAAACAACCTAATGATGTATCTCAAGGCCCTTGAAAAAGAACAGATAAATTCCAAAGCCAGTAGAAGGAAGGAAATAATTAAGATCAGAGCCAAAAATCAATGAAATAGAGAATAATACAAAGGATCGATGAAATGAAGACTTGGTTCTTTGAAAAGATAAACAAGATTGATAAGCCTTAGCAAAACTAACAGAGAGAAAGAGAGACCCAAATTAAATAAAATTAGAGATGAAGGCAGGCAAGTGGCACATGCCCATAATCCCAATGGCTATGGCAGAAGAATCACAAGTTCAAGGCCAGCCTCAACAACTTAAGAAGGCCCTAAGCAACTTAGCAAGACCTTGTCTCAAAATAAAATAAAAAGGGAAGGGGATGTGGCTCAGCAGTTAAGTGCCCCTGGGTTCAATCACCAGTACAAAAAAGAAAGAAAAAAGAAATAAAAATGAAAAAGGAGAAGTCACCACAGACGTCATAGAAATCCAGAGGAGCATTAGGGACTATTCTGAAAACTTACACTCCAAAAAATTGGAAAATCTAAAAGAAGTAGATACATTTCTAGATATATGTGACCTGCCAAGATTGAATCAGAAAGTCATAGAAAAATTAAACAGACCAAAATCTAGCAATCAGATAAAAGCAGTAATAAAAAGTTTTCCAACAAAGAAAATCCCAGAACGAGATGGAGTCTCAACTAATTTCTTCCAGAACTTTAAAGAACTAATGTCAATGCTTCTCAAATTATTGCATAAAACAGAAAGGGATAGAACATCTCCAAATTCATTCTATGAAGCCAGTGTCTGATACCAAAATCATATAAGGACACATCATCAAAGAAAACTATAGACCAACATTCCTGATAAATTCAGATGCTAAAATTCTTAATAAAATATTAGCAAGTCATATTCAACAACATATTAAGAAAAGTGCACATCATGACAAAGTTGGTTTTATCACAGGTTGCAAGAATAGTTTAACATATGCAAATCAATAAATTACACATAAATAGAATTAAGGACAAAAATCACATAGTCACCTCAATAGATTCAGAGAAAGCCTTCAACAAAATTCAGCCCCCATTAATGATACAAGCACTGAAGAAAGTAGGGAGAAAAGGAATTTATCCCAACATCATAAAGTCTACATACAACAAACCCAAAACCAACATCATGGTGATGGAAAAAAACAACAACAACAAAAAAAAAACCTGAAAGCATTTTTCTTTAAAATCTGGAACAAGACAAGGAGGTCTCCTCACATCACTTCTATTTAATATAATTCTTGAAACTCTAGCCAGAGCAACCAGGCAAGAGAAGGAAATTAGGGCATACAAATAGGGAAAGAAGAAATCAAATTATGTTTGCTGATGACATGATCCTATGTCTGGAAGACCCAGAAAACTCCACCCAAAGACTTCTAGAGCTGATAAACAAATTCAGCAAAGTAGCAGATTACAAAATCAACATACAAAAACCAATAATGACTCTTCTGAAAAATAATCAATCTTTTCTATATATCAGCAATAATTTTTCTGAGAAAAAAAGTCCATAAAACAATCTCATTTGCAGTAGACTTAAAAAAATTAGGGATAAATCTAACTAAGGAGGTAAAAGATGATGAAAAATACAAAACATTGAAGAAAGAAACTGAAGAAGAACAATTAATATAGTTAAAATAGCCACAGTACCAAAAGCAATATATAGATTCAGTGCAATACCCATCAAAATAACCAGTGACACTCTACACAGAACTAGGGGGAAAAAGAGTCCTAAAATTCATTAGGAAGAATAAAGACCCAGAATAGCCAAAGTAGTTCCAAGCAAAAAAAGCAATAATAGATGCATCACAATACATGACTTCAAATTATATTGCAGAGCTATAGTAACAAAACTGCATGGTACTGGCACAAAAACAGGCACATAAACCAGTGGCACAGAATAGAAGACACAGAGACAAACCCACACAGATAAAGATCCTTAAAAAAGCATTCAAAAACATACATTGGAGAAAAAGAGCCTTTTGAACAATGGTGCTGGGAAAACTGGTTATCTATATGTAGAAGAATGAGATTATATCTTTATTGCTCACCCTGCACAAAAGTCAACTAAGAATGGATCAAAGACCTAGGAATTAGACCAAAAACTATGCAACTTGTAGGAAAAAAAAAAACATAGGATCAACACTCCAGCATACAGGCAATAACTCCCTCAATAGGACCCCTTAAGCTAAGGAAATAATGCCAAGAATTAATAAATAGAATAGCATCAAATTAAAAAAGCTTCTGCCAAGCAAAGGAAACAACAATGTGAAAAGAGAACTTTCACATGGGAGAAAATCTTTACTTGCTTCTCTTCTGACAGAGGATTAATATCCAGAATGTATAAAGAACTCAAAAAAGTTACATTAAAAAAATAACACAAATAGGAGATTGGTTTGTGACTCAGAGGTAGAGCGCTCATCTAGCATGCGTGAGGCACTGGGTTCGATCCTCAGCACCACATAAATATTTAAAAACAAATGTGGGGCTGGGGTTGTGGCTCAGCGGTAGAGCGCTTGCCTAGAGCGTGCAAGTCCCCGGGTTCGATCCTCAGCACCACATACCAACAAAGATGTTGTGTCCACCTATAACTAAAAAATAAATATTAAAAAATAACCTAATTAATAAATGTGCAAGTAAACTAAATAAGTAACTCTGAAAAGAAAAAATACAAATGGCCAACAAATATATGAAGAAATAGTCAACACCTTTAGTAATTAGGAAAATGCAAGTCAAAACTACATTGAGGACTGGGGTTGTAGCTCAGTGGTTCAGTGCTTGCTTAGCATGTGTGAGGCACTGGGTTCGATTCTCAACACCACATATAACTAAGTAAAATAAAGGTCTACTGACAACTAAAAAATACTTTTAAAAAACTACGTTGAACATTCATCTCATTCCAGTTAGAATAGCAACCATCCAGAATACAAACAATAATAAATGCTGGAGAGGATGTGGAGAATGAGGAACACTTTTGCATTGTTGGTGGGACTGTACAGTATTACAACCACTGTGGAAATCAGTATGGAGTTTCCTGAGCAGACTAGGAATGAAACCACCATATGGCCCAGCTATACCTCTTCTCGGTATTTATCCTAAAGAAATAGCATACTACAGTGAGACGTGCATACTCACGCTTAAAGCAGCACAATTCACAATAGACAAATCTGTCAATGGATGAATGGATAAAGAAAATGTGGTATATAAACACAATGGAATTTTTTCAGCCATAAAGAATGAAATTATGTCATTTGCAGGACAATGAACAGAATTTAAGAACATCATAATGTTAACATAACATATTAAGTGAAATAAGCCAAACTCAGAAAGTCAAAAGTCCTATGTTCTCTCTCATATGTGGATGCTGCATAGGAAAAAGGCAGGGTGTGGGGAGGGGAGTTCAGGGGAGGTTGATCTCAGGAAAATCCAAGGGAGATCAGTAGAGTAGGGGAAGGGGACCATGGGAGGGAGGAAGAGAGGGAAAGGAAAGGGAAGGGAAGGGAAAAAATTGTATTGTTCTACTGTATGCACCTATGGATATGTAACAATGAACCCAACCATTGTGTACACTTATAATGTACTAAAAATACAAGGAAAAAGAAGATTTAGCCTCAGCTGGTGTGGGAGTGAGTGGAGGCTCACAGGCCACCCCTCCTTCTCTTCTCCTTCCCCAGGGACATGATCCTCATCATACAGGGCTTTTGATCTGTGGTGGCCGCCCTTTGGGTAAGAAAGGAGACCAGGTCTGCTGGCTTACAGGTGAACCCCAAGGACTGTCCCCTGTCTGGACTGCCCCAACGCTCTAGTCCTCCCTGGTAGCCTAGCAGCACCCGCGTGCTTTACATTGCCAGAATCTCTGCCCGTCACTGCCACCACTACCCCAACCTGGCCCAAAATCACCAAGCAAGGCCCATTGGAGACAATGACCTGACCGTGAAGAGGACACACAGGCTCCCACTGGGCCTTAAACAATGAGGCGACCTGGATTTAAGGTTGTTGAAGGACCAGGCAGCTCGCACCCTTGAGCTGCTCTGCCCCCACTTGTCGCGTTCCTCACGACTAAAACACTCGGGGTCACTCCAGGGGAACTGGGCTGCACAAAATAACCACACAAGAGACAGAGATACTTTTTAAATCTTTGGATCCTGTGACGGCTCCTCTGACCTTAAGGGTCTGAAGAAAGAGAGAGAGAGAGAGAGAGCGCTGATCCCTTTTACTGAGGAGAAGCTATTCAAATGAGGCAAGGGGTCAGATTTCAGGGTTTGAGTCTAGCATCCTGATGTCTGCTGACAACAGGTTGACTGACATCTATGTTCACTGACATCTAGAATCTTTCCGTGGAACATTCTATCCCAAACAGGGCAAAGGGGTAGGATGACAAAGGAACAGGTGAGTATAGCTCCTGAAAACATGCCTTCTACTTCCTGGGCTGGGACAATGCCCAAGTCACCAGGAAATGTAGTGATCGATCAGAGCCTCTTGCTCCAGGATGGAAGGCTTGGGTCATTCAGAGTGCTCCCCACACCCACTTCTAACCTGGGAAGGGTAGTGCTCGTGGGTCCTCGGACCCACCACTATCAACAGTCCTTTCTCTTGTGTGGAAGGCTCTTTCCTAGACCTTCAGAGTTGACCATGTGCCACCCTCTTGGGGAGGTCTCCCCTGGCTACATCAAAAATTATTGTTCTTCCTTGTGGTCGGCCTGTTTCCCCAACATATGAGTTTATTGTGGTTCTGGGGATAGAAATTTGAGACACTCTGTCACTAAGCACATCCCCATAATTTTTTATTTTGCCATGGTCTTGCTAAGTTGGCTGAACTGGCCAAGAACATGCGATCCTCCTGACTCCGCTAACCGACTCGCTGGCCTTGCAGTTATGTGCACAGAGACTGGCCTGCTGCTGCCCAGCAACACTCACTTGGGTGAAGCATGTATTCTTGTCTCAAATAGAACAAATTTTATTATCTTGAAACCTGCCTCCCCACTCTTCCGTAAAGTCCAGGAGGGCAGGTCTTATTCACTTTCAGAACAGAACAGAACTCAGAGCAGATGGCCAATCAATACCTAACAAATTAACAGATGGAGGCCTGGCTTCTACTGACTCCTCAATAGATATGAGTTACTCCCTTTCTACTCTTCCCTACCTGCCACCACTTACTGGGTAAAGTCAGTCCCCTGTGTTGCCACATCCCGGCTGTCCCTAAAGACCCATGTGATCTGCCTGGCAGAGGAGTTCCTTCAGGAAGAGCCAGGGCAGCTTCTGCCCCTGAGGGCCAATGTCCTAGGTGAGTGCTGTCCTCTTTCCCAGCCTGGCCTAGCTCTGGGGAGAGGGTGCAGTGGTCTAGTCCAGGTTGGGAAGCTGAGTCCTTGGCACCCAGGGCCAGGACTGCAGGGGACTTGAGAAGCCTGACTCTGTATCATCTCCTACCAACGGCACCCTTGACAGCTGTGAGAAGTCACTGTTTTGGGGAGACCTGATCCGGCTGTGCCAGGTGGGCACTGAGGAGGAAGAGGATGGCTGGGAATGAGAAGAGGTGAGAAGTGATTCTGGCCACCCCTCCCTACCGGCCTCCATCCCTTAGGCTGCATTTGACCAAGCTCTTATCTCCACAGGAACACTAGACAGACATGCTGGACACCTGACCCTCAGCATCCCCAAGTCTTCCCTTCTACTTTTTTTGTGCCCCTCCCCCTGTCCACCTTGATCTGGACAATTTTTATTTGAGTATAATAGGAAGTTTTGAGTTAGGGTAACTTCTTCTGGTGTTTCTGGGGAGGTCTGGGTAAGGAAACAGAAATTGGAGGAGGGGCCTCTGGACCAACCATGTGGCCAGCCTCTCCCCTGCCCAGAGGCCTCTCTGCCTGACTCTGTCCAGCTTGGCGCTTAGGACTCACTACACTTGGGAGACTCAGGAGACTCCCACTGTGACACAACCTCCCACCTTCAGTGTGCAGCTAGAATTTGATTGTGATCCAAATAGAAAAATGCAGAGGATCCATGTGGCCCTCTAATCTTCCTGCCCCAGCCTCTTCAGCCCAGGGAAAGAAGAGCACCTGTGGGCTGTGCTCCACCAGCCGTGAGCCACGCTCCTTGAGATCCCAAAGGAACCATGAAGCAGGGGCTCCCTTCAGTGCTAGAAGGTTCTAGCAACCTGTTCTTTCTAATTCCATGCTGCCTCAAAACAGCCTTCCTTGCTCTGCTCCACCCCCAGACCCTTGGCCCTGCCCACTCAGCACTCTGGTCTGGCCCCATGAGCAGAGCCTGCAGTTCTGGAATATCCATGGCTACTCTGGCCTGGAGCCAGCAGGAAGGTGAATGGCCCTGAACTCCACCTTTCCTCTCGCCTTGCCTCCCTGAACTTGGTCAGTGAGAAGAAGCTGTTTGTGCATGTCTGTAATCCTTGACTCAGGAGGCTGAGGCAAGAGGATCACAAGTTCAAGGCCAGCCTCAGTAAATTAGTGAGACCCTAAGCAACTTAGCAAGACTTCTGTCTCAAAATTGAATATAAAAGAGGGGGCTGGGTATATAGATCAGTGATAAAGGGCCCCTGGGTTTAGTTCCTAGTACAAAAAAAGAAAGAAAGAAAGAAGAAGAAAAGGTCCTCTGTTAACCTGCTGTGTAAGGGTGGAGTTTAGAGGAGTGATCCAGAAGCCCCGATTAAACCTGAGAAAACATCCTCCCCTTGGGTCCTTCCCCTAATTTCTCTAGTTTGTTCTACATGCTAAATGCACATCTTGGGTTTTCAGACAGGTGTGTGTGCGAGCCAACACTGACACGCCCCATCCCCAAACCACACCCTTCTTTCCAGGAGGACAGCCATTCCCTGGGCTGGCTCCTCACCCCTCCCACTTTGAACCTACAAAACCTTCAGCTCAGAGAGCGGCTCTTCAGTCCCATGTCACACCTCTGCTAATCCAGTGCCCGCCAGAAGGCCGGAAGGCCAGTATCCTGAAAGGTCAGATGAGTGCCAGATTAGGGGTGGCTGGGCAAGACACCCTTGTCTGGCCCGGCTCCTGGCTCCAACATCTTCTAGGTGCTCATTTTCTTGTTCAGGCACCATTGGTTCTCTTGGCTGGGGCTTCTACCTCCCTGTTCTTTTCCCATGGACACCCATCACAATAGGACAACTCTACCCTGGCCTGAGTCCCCCTCCCCTCTCTGCTGAGTGATCAGTTTTGCCCATTCACATGCAAGACTGGCCCACCAACCACGTTCAGCTGCTCAGTTGGTCCTGTTTGTCCTGGAGCCAAGATGGAGTTTGGGTGGGCAAGTGGCTGGCGGGGGGGGGGGGGGGTGTTTCCGGATGTGAAGGGCCCAGGGAGCTATAGAAGAGGAACAGCACAGAGAGGAGCCCATGGGGAATAATAAGAGCAACCAAGCTGACCGGCAAAGCAATTGGCTGGGCAGGAGAGGTGTACATCACAGACAGAGTGCTTGCCTAGCATGCAGGAGGCACTGGGCTCCCTCCTCAGCACTGCAAGCAATACAAAACAAAAATGGAATGGACAGGCCCTAGAAGATTTGTTTTAAGCACTCACTGGAACCTCCTGGAAATCTTCCCAAATCCAATGTCTGTGACCAGATGCCAGGAACTGCTTACACTGCCCTAGAGTCATGGAAAATTCTGCAGAAGGTGCAGCCCAAGCCGTGAACCACTGCACTGGGGTTTAGACCTGCCTCCCCATCCCAGCTCCCCGCTCACTAGCTTGGTGAGCTTGTCAACTCACAGAGCCTCCTGAAGTCTGTGTCCTAATCTCAAAGCAACAATCCACAAATACTGTTTTGTGGTGGTATTCAGAGAAGTAGAGCAGGCGCTGGTCCCTGACTCAGCAGCACGGAGCTGGTCCAGGATAACTCCTGTCCTCTGCTGGTCAATGTGAAGGGGATCCCCACCCACCAAGTACTTTGCAGAGATGGTGGGGCCACTTCAGAGCTTCCAGACCTGGCCCAATGACCTGCTCATCAGTACCTACCCCAAGTCTGGTAAGTGAGGACGGCCACCCTGCTCCCCTACTGGGGCTGCAGTCCCTACCTTAGTCAGCGGGGCCAGGCCCTCCACCCGGATCATGCCTGCTTCTCTCCCTTTCCAGGCACCACTTGGTTGAGTGAGATACTGGAGATGATCTACCACGGAGGAGACCTAAGGAAGTGTCATTGGGCCCACATATATTTTAGGGTGTCCTACCTTGAATTCAAATGCCCAGGTCTCCCCTCAAGTGCCTGGTGTTGTCCTGGGCCAAGTTCCAGGTTCCAGCTCATCAGACCTTCCCCTGCCCACACCTTAGGCCTGGAGTCTCTAAAAGACACACTTGTTCCGGATCCTCAAGACCCACTTGCCACTGGCCCTGCTTCCCCAAGTCTGTAAGTCAAGGTGAGTGGCAGGGGGCCCAATGGACCATTCCAGCTTTGGTCCTCTTCCTGGGAAAGTCTCTTCAAGCTGTGGGAAGGCCACCTGCCCTCACTGTGGCAGGGCCAAGAAGACAAGGAGAGTGAGACTGTTCTTTTGGCGGGGCTGGGGGGCAGGTACCTGGCATAGAACCTGGTTCATTTAACCACTGAGCCACATCCCCAGCCCTTTTTAAATATTTTAGAGACAGGATGTTGCCAAGTTGCTTAGGGCCTAAGTTGCTGAGGATGGCTTTGAACTTGGGATCCTCCTGCCTCAGCTTCCTGAGCCATTGGGATTAAAGGCTTGGGGCCCCATGCCTTCTTTAGTTCAGACCTGAGAACAGGAAAGCTCAGATGCTTGGAGGCTCATACAGGGGCTCGAAAGACCTCAACTTGCCTTGATCTCCATCTGGGTGTGTGGTGGAATTCAAGGGGTCAGATTAGGATGAAGTACAGCCAGGAGTCTCCCATCAAAGCTGAGTTCAGATCCCAGCAGCCACAGCCATTCCTGAGGTCTCCAGCAAGTCAGCCTCAAGGCCTCAGCATGTTTCCTTGTCAAGCTGAGAGGGAACCCCCCACAGGGGTGCTGTGAGGGGGCCAGGCAGGCAGGAGGGAGGCAGTCCTGGGGTGTGTGCATGGGGTGGTGTAGCTGGCAGTGGGTGTCGTCTGTCCCTGCAGGTGATCTATGTTGCCCACAATGCAAAGGACGTGGCTGTCTCCTATTACAACTTCTACAAAATGGCCAAGGTGCACCCTGACCCTGGCACCTGGGACAAGTTCCTGGAGAAGTTCATGGGTGGACAAGGTGGACCCCAACATGGAGGAAGGAGGGGGCTAGAGCTGAGGACGGCCACCTAAAACTCATACCAAACCCTACTGGTCCTTTCCCCAGTGTCCTATGGGTCATGGTACCAGCACGTGCAGGAATGGGGAGAGCTGAACCGCACTCATCCTGTGCTCTAACTCTTCTATGAAGACCTGAAGGAGGTGAGACTGCCTACTACTTCTATCTATGTCCCACCCAGGAGGCAGGAACCTCAGGGGACCTGACAAGGCCCTCAGGACCCTCCCCTTTGGCAGGCCCACCCAGTCCAGTTCTCCCCACATTGCCTTCCTGGCCTGGAACCACAGAGCCAGCCCAGCTCAGGACCCAGCACAGCCCTTATGTTCTAGCACCTGCCCAAGGCTGCGCCACACCTGGGGCCACAGTTCTAAAAGACTGTCCCTGCCCTCTCTCCTCAGGCACCACACAGGGCTCACTCCAGAACCCTAAGGCAGAGAGCTAGTCATTTTGCTCCAGGGAAAGAGGTCCAGGGTAAAGCAGCTGGGGCTGGGAGGTTTCCAAGTGGAAATGGCCAGCCCCCCACTTCCCATAAGCAATCCAAGCCCCCTCTGAAGGGCCCTTCTGCTGCTCTAGAACCTGAAAAGGGAAATTCAGAAGATCCTGGAGTTTCTGGGGCGCTCCCTGTCAAAGAAGACCGTGGATCACATTGTCCAGCCACATCCTCCAAGGAGATGAAGAAGAACCCCATGGCTGACTACAGCACCTTTCCTACTCATATCCTAGACCACAGTATTTCTCCCTTCATGAGGAAAGGTGGGTGCCCCAACAGGAGGGTATTTGGGGAGGGAAGGGTAGAAGCAGCTGCCAGATCCTGCCTTGAGTCTCTTGGGACCACCTGTGTACGGGACTCCAGCATTACTCTGTCCCTCCCCAGGCATCCCAGGGGACTGGAAATCTGCCCTTACTGTGGCCCAGAATGAGCACTTGGATGCCCACTATGCGGAGGAGATGGCAGGCTGCAAGCTCAACTTCCGCTGGCAGCTCTGAGTGGTGTCGTGGACACAAGCCTGACCCATGACCTCAGGAATAAAATACAAACACAGAGAGGTTCAGGCCTATATGCCCAGCTCTCAGGAGGCTAAGACAGGAAGATCCCAAAGTTTGAGGCCAGTCTAGGCTACCTCAAAATAAAATAACATTAAGGAAAAAAAAGAAAAAGGCAGGGAAGGTTACAAATGCAGCCGAGAGGTAGAGTGTGGGTGAGTTCAATTTCCATTATCACCAAAAAATAAAAATTTAAAATATCTATATAATCTGTTCAAGACAGAGATTCTCTTGGAAGACTCTCTGGAGCAGGTAGGGCCCTCTGCCCCTGCCCCCTACAGAGGAAAGCCAGGAGACACAGGAGAGGGGGAAGAATATTTATTTGATCCCAGAAAATCCTCTCTTGCCTTCTCCCATGAGGACGGCAGCAGCAAACCTCCAGTCTGCCGGTTAGCTTCACTTTTTCTTGGGTTCCTTACAAGCCACCACGTACCTCTGGGCCACATTGAGGGGAGGGGAGTAGCCATCTGCATAGGAGGTGTCTTCAAAGAGAACCGAGTAGTCATCTTGGGGCTGCCAGGGCAAACAGGAGGGGCTGGTCAGAGGCTGCCGGGACAGGCCAGCCTCCTCCTGGCCTGGAGCCTGGCCCAGCAGGAACCCTGTGAGCTCCCAGCCTCTCTGGTCCTCATCTTTCACTCTGGAGTCAAGGGGTCCAGATGCTCACCCCAGTCCCTGCTGCTCCAGAGCTAGTTCTCCAGGCAGCAGATAAAGAGTGGGAAAAAAGAGAGACTCGCTACCCAGGGGTCAGCCTAGACCTGCAAGGATGTCTGGGGCCATTCAGGAGCCCTGTGTTGAGAGGATCAAAGACAGCCCAGAGAGCAGACAGGTGTCCTAGAGGCACAAAGAGAACAGCCTTTAGCTGCATCAGGTTACCAATGACCAGAGTCTCATGTGTCAGTGTCGGCAAGAGCTGGGGTGACGGAGGGAATCAGGAGACATTGGTATGTGCTCCTAGCTTAGGCCTGGGGTCCAATTATGGTCAAAGTGAGGAAGGACAGGAGGGCAGAGCAGCCTGCTCAATGGGGGCAGGCTCCGGCTCAGGCTGGGCAGGAGGGATTCACAAGGTAGATGTAGGTCCTTTAAGTTATGAGGCCATGAGAGGAGAAAAGGGAAGGACTCGGAAGATGACCCCATGCCCTGTCTTGGAGCCGGGTGTCATGAAAGGCCTGTCCACGGAGGCTGCCTTACCCGCTGTGGGGGCGTATGGATCAGGGCACGGTAGAAGCAGGTGGTCTGGGGATACAAGGCCAATACAAGCTGCTCCTTCTGGAATAAGGCCTCAGGGTCCGTCTCAGGGTTGGCTTTCCACTGGGGCAGTGGGATGATGCGCCGGCGGCTCAGGGTGTGTCTCCTGAGGGGAGACCCAATCAGCCCAGGGCCAGGGAGACCACTTGCCAGGAGCCTGGCCACCCCATTCCCAGATGGACACTCACTCTTTGCCTTCTTCATCAATGTCATCTACCTCATACCTGTGGGGGAATGGAAGGAGGACACCGGGTGTAGCCAGGTGCCCACTGCAAGCCAGGGAGCCAGAAAGAGGAGGAGGGGGAGATGGAGAATGGGAAAGTGGCCCGAGGAGCCCAGTGCCTCCCACACCTCCTGCCCAGGTGCCCTCCGGGGAAGCTCTTCTCCCACTGTGCACACAGGCTGAACAATGCCAGCGGAAGAGGGTGTGGTGAGCAAGGTTCAGCGGGGTGGGTGTCCACTCACTTGTTGGTGGCATGGCTGTAACTGACCACCTCTGCCAGGATCCACTGCTCATCCCCATCCACAGCCTTGACCCGCGCAGCCACCTTGTCTCCAGGCTTGGCCACATAGTCCCCTGAGGCTGGAATGGCTCCACAGAGGGGTGGGGGCCTGTGAGTGGAAGGAGCATTAGTCTGGGCCTGGACACCAGGCCCCCCCTGCTGGCTGCCACCCTCACTTGTCACCAGGCTTCCCGATCCACAGGGGCAGGGTCATGGCCGACTGCTGCAGCAAGGTCATCAGCACCCCTCTGCGCATGGTCTTGCGAGGCGGCTCCGAGTCATTGTACAAACCTGCGATCTTGGCCGCTGTGGGTAGGAGGTGCATCCTTGAGGCCCCAGGGAGGGGCACCTGCCCTGAGACCCCCCCCCCAGCACCCTGCTCTGTGCTGTCAGAGGAGCTCAGCAGGGAGCCCCCACCTCCCAGTTACTACCAAGGGTCCAGCCCCTTCCCTGCCCATCCATCAGATGTCCAAGTTGGGACCCTGACAAGCTAAACTGCCAGGGTGATGAGGTGTGGGGACCATGGTCACCCTTGAGGGGAGGAGCTAGAAAGTTGCCAAAGGGTGGTTTGGAGGTGCAGTCACCTCTGTCTCCTGACCTGGGCACCGTTGGCCTGAGTGTGCTGGGTCAGCAAAACCCGCAGGAGCCTTACCCTTCCGGGCACTTTTCTAATCATCTATTCACCCAAAATTGAGAACCAATCATTCAGTGTGGACCTTTGGCCTCTCAGGCATGGTTCCACGTACCCCTCAACATCAAACAAAACCAAACTGGCAAGGAGACAAGACCAAGGGACAAGGGGTCTGCCCACTTTGGCAAGAAAGGCGGGGAAGCCAGGGCAATGGCGTCTGTGGCCTGGAAGGCAGCGCCTAGGTGGCAGCCACTCGTGGGCCTTGCTTCATGACACAGAGTGGGGCTCTGCCAAGCTCTCCAGGTTCCTCCCCCACAGCAAGAAGCAGAGTGGGTGGTGGGAGGAAGGAGGGAGGCACAGGCCCTGGGTCACAGAAGAAGGGAGAACCAGAAGGAAAACCCTTCCTGAGGCCATGTGCAGTGATAACCTGTCAGTGCCACTGGCTCTCCACAGGAGGCCTGATGGCTGTCCTAGCAGCCCCCACTCTGCCTGCTCAGGAAACCCTAGTGCATCCCCCAACTCACCAATCCGCCTCTCTTCCAACAGCGACTTGATCTCAGCAATCTTATCCAGGGCTTTGCGGAGGATGCTGAGGGTAGGAAAGGCAGAGAAGAGGTTTTGGGGCGTGCACTTTCTTGCTTATGTCAGGCTGGGCTCTTCAGGCAACCCTAGTGCTACAAACTAGAGATCCTGAGGACAACACGGGCCATGTAAGGACCGTTCAATGGGCACAAGGAATGCACACAAGGGAGCTGGAAACCTCCTCTCGCCCAATGACCCCACAGCCATCTCAACATCCTAATGCAACACACTACATGTGTGTGGCAGTAATAGTGTAGACAAACCTACTGCATGGCCAGGTGTTTGACAGTAGAGCATGCGTACTTACACACAGTACAGTACACTCGATAACAGTGACTGTGCTACTACTGGGATTTGGGGGTTTTTTCTTTTGGTACTGTGGATTGAACATGGGGCAGTTAACCACTGAGTCACATCTCCAACCCTTTTCATTTTTTCTTTCTGACAGGGTTTTGCTATATTGCTTAGGGTTTCACTAAGTTGCTGAGGCTGGCCTTAAACTCATGATCCTTCTGCCTCAGCCTCCCAAGATACTGGGATTACAGGTGTGCACCACTGCGCCTGGCTATGCTACTAGATTGAGCATTAACTTCACTTTCTTTTTTTTTTTTTTTTTTTAATTTTTTTTTAGTTGTAGATGGACACAATATCTTTATTTTATTTATTTTTTATGTAGTGCTGAGGATCGAACCCAGTGCCTCACACTTAGCGCTCCACCACTAAGCCCCAGCCCCAGCCCCTTCACTTCACTTTTGATTGTTAGATTATACTCCTATTTATTAAATAAAGAAATTAACTGGAAAGCAATATGCCCTTGACACCAGTAGCTGCCTCTCTCATGTTTACCGCATGTCTTGTTTGCATCGATAGGTCCCCGAGTGAGGCCTATAGCATCTAGATTTGCTTAAGTTCTCTGTCATGTTCTCACAATCATGAACCTACCTAATGCCACACATCTCAGAATGTTAAGTAATCCATGCCTGCGTTTGTAATCTGCATGTGTGTTTGGGCGGGGGGGTCCCTGGGGCTCAAAATCAGGCCTGGTGCATGCCAGGCCAGAGCTCTGTCACCGAGCTAAATTCCCAGTCCTGGCTTAGCTAAAAGTACAAATGGCAAGGCAGCAGGAAGAACAGGCCCGAGGCCCTAAGATAAGGATCCTATGAAGGAAGGCAGGTCTGGCTGGGCTGCCTGTGCTGAGAGCACATGACATATCCTGCAGAAAAGCAGCTGCGGCTCAGGCCACTCTAACATCCTGCTGAGGTGATGAGGACAGAAGTGAGAACCCAGGGTCTTCCCTAGGTAGGACAGAGCCAGTGCTGTGGAGACTGTCCTGGCTAAGAGCAACGCTGGAGCACAGGAAACTCATCCATGCAAGACCACAACCAGGCACAGACCTCTGCCCAGACTTGTGGCCCCAGGAAGCTAAGGAAGTCAGTTTATGGAGGTTCCAAGTTGATAGAAACCCAAGTCACCTGGCGCAGATATCACCACAAAACTTCATGGAGGCAGGCTTCTACTCCTGTCCCGGTACTGGGAATTGAACCAAGGGACACTCCCCTGGGTTCTCATCCTCAGTCCTTTTTATTTATTTATTTTTAATTTAGAGACATGGTCTCGTCAAGTTGCCCAATCGGGTCTTGAACTTGCAATCCGCCTGCCTCAGCCTTGGCATAGCTGGGATCATAGGCGAGTACCACTGCAACCAGTCAAGGCAGGCTTCTTTATTTGAGATCTTGGGGAACCACCCCAGAGGGCATTTCAAGAGCAATGTGCTCCACTACGGGTCATTTTATTACCTGCTCCCAGAGCAGACCCGAGCCCATTCCTCAAGCAAAGCTTTATTAAACACCCCTTGGTACAAAGGCCTCTGCCCAACAGGAAGGAGACACATGAACAACCACAATACAGCATTCCAGAATGTGACCCTGTGGGTGTCCAGAGCAAGTGACTCACAGCGCTCAGCAGGCAGAGGCCAGGGGACAGTGGAAGACAGCAGCTACACCAAAGCAGGACAGGTGAACTGCCACCCCACTGTGCGAAGCACTCAAGTTCAATGGGTTTGATATGTGGGGCAAGGGAGGCTTAGCCACCACAGGCTTGGGAACACTGGGACACTGGCAATCGGGCAGCCTAGAGAGCAGAAGAAGAATAAAAGCCAGTAGATCAAAGGAAACTCTGAAAGGCTGGTCACTGATGCTTGACTCATTTGGAGGACAGAGTTTTTGTACAGCATGTCCAAAGTTCTACTCCGTGTGATACCAAACAAGTGGTTATCCACCCTATCTGGACATGAGACTCTCCTGGTGAAATCCCAATTATTTCAGGCAAGAATCATAAAATGGATACTCAAACTAATGGTCTGAAGTGAAACAGGATGTATGCATAGTTACAAAGTATCTCCCAGAGATGGGCCAAAGACACCACCTTGACCAACAGACAAACAGCACCTCGGGCCTTCTAGTAGGCGCACCATGGACCTTACGTCTGTGCCGCCACTGCCCAAAGCATAAAATCTGAATCTAGCAGTAAGGAAACGTCAGACACATCTACATGGAGAGATGTGCTACAAGATGACCTATGTCCTTAAAATGATATATCATGAAAGGCCAAGACAGCCTGGAACGGTTCCAGATTCAAGGAGACCAGAGATATGACATTAAATGCAATGCCGACCTGCACTAGAAAAAATGGTCCATTCCTTTTGCTATACAGGACCTGAGCAGAAAATGATGAAATATGAAGAAGGTCTCTAGTTCCTCAGTATGTATCTGAGTTAATGTCCTGATTTTGAGAATTCTGTACTATAGGGTCGCATAAGAATGTCTCTGTTGCTGGGAGGTGTAGTGTAATTCCAGCAACTTGAGAGGCTGAGACAGGAGGATTGCAGGTCTGAGGCCAGACTAGGCACCATAGTGACACCCTGTTTCAGTGGAGAGTGCCCCAGGTCAATACCCAGCACTGAGGGAAAAAAAGAAAAGAATGACTCTTTCTTTTAGGAACCACTGACACGTGTTATAGTGGCCAGATCAGGGCACACGGTGAGACCCAGCTGCATGGGTCCTCCCCAGCAGCTAGACTGGAGTACCCCTCTTGCCCATGCCCCTTTCCACCCTAATATTGGGCTGAGAAGGTTTGATTCAGTATTTATGGAGCAAATGAAAGAAGGTTAAAGAGTCTGAAAAAGTAAAACAACAGCAGAACTTCAGGGTGGGCCCTGCATCCACCAAATAAGCTTAAAATGTTTCAGCTTGTGTGCAGTGCCAGCGGTGGCCCACGCCAAACTGGTTCCAGAGTCTCTTCACTCCGCGAGCAGTCAGACTGGGATGTGAGTCTGCTCTTTAAACTCAAATGAAGGACTGGGGCTGCAGCTCCATGGTAGAGCCTTATCTAGCCTGTATGAGGCCCGGAGCACCCAAGAAAAAGAAAAAAAAAAAAAGGTACGCCTCTGACTCTGCGAGCCACCCCGCCTCGGTGAGTGAAAAACGGCCCGACTTCAGCCAGGTGATAATCTGCGGACCAGAGAGAGGGCAAGGTGGGGAGGGCTGGCCAGCCAGGAGGAGGAAGCTGTTTCAAGACGCCTCAGTCAGAATCCAGAGGCTCCTGCCTGGGTCAGCCCCACCCTTCTGTTCTGCTTCCCAACCTGGCATAAGGGACCCCACCAGACCCCTTTGTCCAAGCTGGAAACCTTGGAATCTGAATTCAATCTCCCCTTTGCTAACTGGCCCCTAATTTGATTCAGAAATGGCTCCCCCAACCCCATACTGGGGATTAAACCCAGGGGTGCTTTACTACTGAGCTGCTACATCCTCAGCCTATTTTTATTTGCTATTTTGAGATAGGATCTCACTATTGCTGAGCCCGGCCTCAAATTTTTGATCCTCCTGCCTTGGCCTCCTGAGAAGCTGGGATTTCAGGTGTGCACCCAGACCTAGCTCAGAAATGGCTCTGAACCTATCCTTGCTCCCAGTCCCCACTGCCATTGTCCCATTCACTTCTATCACCATCTGGGGCCTAGTCTCCTACCTAGCCTTGAACCCACCCAACCATTCTTTTTCATTCCTGCTTTAAGTCTTCACTGGCCTGCCCGGCCCCCAGGATGAGGCCCACAGTACAACAGGCCCTGGTGTCCTGCCCTCCTCTTCCCCAGTCCTGAGGCCTGCTCTCTGGACTGGGCCCTTGAAGGCAGGGTTCTCCCCTTTCTTGTGTCACCTGCAGAGATGGCCCAGCACCAGACTCAGGTGAGCATCAGCAAAGCCTACAGGACGGTGGGCAGACGGCAAAGAAAACCAAGGAAGTAAACGCAGGACAGAGCCTGAGGGAGCCACACAGGAGGAGGAGGGAAGAGCCCTGGGGCCATCAGCAATGCTGAGCAGCGACTCTGGCCCATGGTTGGCATCCCAGGTCCCTGAACAAGCTCAACAGTTATTTAAACTGCAGACCACAGCTTATTATGTAATCATGAAATTATCATCTTGGGTACAACCTGCATTAAAAAGTAAATAAATAAAGTAATAGCCTATACTTAGTAACACTAATAACTTTTGTCCCTATTCTGTAACATATATTCATGTAAAATAAATATACCCTGTGGAAAGGCACCATTTTGTCATCTAGCAGGGTATTAAAGAATACAGGATTTGGGCCTCAACCCAGGTTTCTGGTGGATTATATAACCCTTCTGGGGCCTGTTTTCTTATCTGTAAAATGGGGGTAATTTCTTTAAACTACTCAAAGGAGTGCTGTGTGGATTAAATGAGATAAACATAAAAAGTACTTAGAATGGTCCCAGCAGCACAGTGAGGCTGCAAAGCAGCCTTTATTATATCACTGGGCCTCAATACAGAACGTATCTCCACCGTGGGGGATGGCCCCAAGAGCCCACCAACCCTGGCATCTGGCATTGTCTATGCTTTATCCCATTTTATGTTCACAATCCTGTAGGGAGTGACTGTCCCAGCTTTCCTGAAGAGGGAACAGAGTCTCAGCTGAAGCTGTGCCCCAGGGCAAAGGACTAGGGAATGGCAGTGCTGGGACCTGACTCACGCTGTGCCGCCAGGTACCCAGTGGCAGGCCTCCCTGGAGGAGGCACTAGGAGGGCGGGAACCAGGGGAGAGACCAGGCAGGATGACTCTCCTCCACAGGAGACCCAGGCTGGGGGCTCTAGTGCGCGGGCGCCCAGAGCCCAGCGCCAGGCTAGGAAGGGAAGAGGGCAACAGCAGGGCCGGGACAGTACTCACTTGCACTCAGCCTCCGCATCGGCCTTGGCGGTGGTGTAGAGGCCTCGCAGTTTTGTCCGGTAATAAGGAGAAACTGTAGAGCGAGCACAGGGTGAGAAGGCATGGGTGAGGGGGCGGCAGCCACATGGCACTGCTCCCAGGACACCAGAGCCATATTTGGGAGGCTCAGAGAGGCCAGGACCCAGAGCCTGGGCTTTACTGGCTCCGCAGTGTACCCAAGGGCCGACAGCTCCTGCTGAGCAAGTTCATGCTCAGACACTACCACAGCTAAGGCAGCACGTTCTGCCTCTCCCCATCATGACACAGCAGAAAATGCTGGTCAGCATCAGACAGAGGGACAATTTTCAAAGCTACTCAGGACTAAAAAGCACAGCCCAGATGTGTGACCACCCGGGAGCCCCGGGGGTGCGTGCAGGGGACAGCTGCATTCCACAAACCCCCCCTCCACCTAACAGGGTGGCTTTTCACTCAAAGGGGAACTTTCTCTAGATGCAGCCTCAAGTCACAGGCTTTCCAGTCCCCAGACTCGAGGGATTTTGAGGTTCTTTAGAGCTGATGAGTCCATCACCAGTCTCCTGGGTCACTTAAGGTCACTCAGCCTAAGGGAACACTGGCTCCCACCCAGTCAGCCCCTCCCTCCTGAGCCCCGCTACTCACTCTTATTCTCTGTCTGCATCCGCTCATGGGTCTTCTGGATGTTCACTAGGTTGTGTTCACTCCTCGATCGCTCTTCCTGTGAGCATGAGGTTGAGGGGACAGGAGCAAGGCCTTCATTTGGCACCCTGCATCTTGGGCCAGAGCCCCATCCCATCAATCCGAATGTACAAGTTCAAGACAAGCTTTTCCCCTGACTAATAATGCAAAAACATTACAAAAGCCATTAAGAGTTAAATCATGAGTTACCCTTTAATGGCACCCTTTATCAAAAAGAGATAAATTACAGATTCCATGGAATCACCATTAAAATTCCTGGTGATTTCTATGAAGAAATTGACAAACTTATCCTAAAACTCATATGGACACTCGAGGACCCACATAAGCCCAAACAATCTTGAAAAATGAAAGTTGAAGGACTCAATTCAAAATCTACTACAAAGCTACAATCATCACAAGGATGAGGTAGGCTGGGGTGTAGCTCAGTGGTCAAGCACTTGCCTCGCATGCTTAAAGCCCAGGGTTCCATCCCCAGCTCTATACAACAAAAACAAAAACATAACAGCCCAGTGGCACATTCCTGTAAGGCCGGAGGCTGGGGCAGGAGCCAGCCTCAACAACTTAGCAAGACCCTGGCTCAAAATAAAATAAAAAGTGCTGGGGATGTAGCTAAGTGGTAGAGCGCTCCCAGGCTCAATCCCCAGGGCCACCAAAAAAAAAAAAAGAGGAATGAAGGTATGTCACTAGCACATGGAACAATAGAACAGAATCAAGAATCCAAAAATTAGCACACACAGCTGTGATCAATTGATTGGGATAAGAAGTTGAAGGTGGATGTACTGGTACAATTCTTCCCCATATACTGGTCCCTGGGAGCAGGGCTACAGCTACAGACACTGGAGGCAGGGACGACCCCTCAAGAGAAGGTAAAATTCTTCCTTTTAACTCCGATGTGGGATTTTTTTAAGTACATGAGGTTTAGGCTGTGCCTTTATGCCATGTGGGGCAAAACAGTGGGGCAAACAGTGAGCACAGCCTCACTGTGGAGAGAGCCCAATACTCTGCTCCTCGTAACTAACCCTATGTGGATGGAATAACAGGAAATGGACGAGACAGTACCGCTGCCAGCCACCCAGACAGCACAGGGGCCAATCTAACACCTCCCACGGGTGGAAAAGTATGGACAGTGTTTACCACTGACAAAGGAGAGGAGCACTCGCTCTCAAATGCTCTCCTGGTGAGTGTAAGGTTAGGAGGACAAGGGGCGGCCTGCATCTGTTATCCTGCGTCTGAGGCCAAAGAATGAATACAGGGGTTATGTGATGAAAGAAGTCAGTCTTATAGTAAAACCTAAGAGAGACTCAGAGCGAGAGAATATGGTGTCCCTTCACTCTTACACCAGGTGCCCGGACGCCGGCCAAGACCACTCCTGCTTCTGGAAGCTGACCAGGTCAAACAGAAGCTGGCAGACCTGAGTGGCCTCCTGAGAGACGTTCTGACGACCAGGATGATGATAAACTGAATGGAACTCTAATGCTGTGCCAGCGTCTTTTTCTGTTCTTCAAATTTTACTTCATTAGTAAACTATTTTTAGAGCAGTTTTAGGTTTAAAAAAACAGAGCACACAGCACAGAAAGTCCCCATATTCCTGCTCTCTTCGATGCAGTTTCCCCAATCATTCACATCTTGCTTCAGCATCGCTCCTCTGCTTCGAGGACGGACCAGTACTGACACACTACTAACTGCAGTCCGTGCTCTAACAAGGCTGTGGTTTTGACAAATGCTTACTGTCATGTATCCGCCATTATAGTATATTATAGACATGGCTGCACAACTCTGAATATACTCAAAACTACTGGATTACACACTTTAAATGGGGCATAGGATGCTATGTGAATTATCTCCCAATACAGCTGCTAAACAAAAAGAATCCGGAAATCCTGTACGTTACAGAAAATCCAACAGGAGGCCCAGTCATGCCCACACCACCCCCCACCATCTTCATTCCTGCATTCACATTCTCTGGGAACACAAGTCCCACCGGCAATCCTCCTCAGCTCTGCATCACAGCCCTGACCCTCCTCTCGAGGGCTATGGCTTCCTACCTGGGTTTGCTTGATGAGCTGGTGGAGCTCTGTGAGAAGTTCTGCAATGCGGGAGTCGGCAGACACGAGGGCCATGGCGTATAAGGTGCCTGGTGGGGAAGGGAGAGGACATTAGTGGTTCCTGTGGGCTGAACTGCATTCCTTCAAAAGATACGTGGAAGTCAAAAATGAAATTAAAAAGAGAATTCCATTTACAATAAGAGAACAAAATACTTAGGAACAAGTTTAATAAAAGTATAAAATCTTTACTCTTCAGCGTAAAACACTTTTGAAAGATATTAAGAAGACCTAAATAAATGGATCTTAGAAGACAGAAAATTAAGATGATAATATTCCTCAAATTGATCTACAAATTCAAAGCATTCTATATGAAAATCCCAGCTGGCTTCTCTGTAAAAACTGACAAACTCATCCTAAAATTCATAGCAAAGTCAAGGGACCCAAAACAATTTTGAAAATTAAAAAGTCAGAGGAACCATATTTCCCAATTACAAAACTACTACAAAGCTATAGTAATCAAAATGGTGATTACATGTAGACCAATGGACCAGAATCCAGACACTGAAATAAACCCTGACATCTAAGGTCAACTGAGTTACAAAAAGGGTACAAAGACAACTCAATACGGAAATAGTCTCTTCAACAGATGGTAGAGGAACAAGTGGATATCCACATACAGAAGAATGAATTAGGACCTCTAATCTCAGATCACAGACAAAAATTACCTAAACAGAAACTTCTCAAAAAGATATACATATATTACTGACAAAAATACCTGAGACAATCAACTTATAAGGAGAAAAGGTTATTCTGGCTCTCAGTTTCAGAGGTTTCAGGCTGAGGCAACTTGGCCTTACAGCACATCATGGTGGGGGCATGTGGCCGAGGAGACCTATTCACTTCATGGTGGCCAGGAAACAAAGGGGGGAGCCAGGACTTAATATCCCCTTCAAGGACATGTCCCTGATGATCCAATTTCCTTCCAATAGTCCCACCCTAAAACTTACACTACCTCCCAATAGTGCCAGGCTGTCAACCAAGCCTTTAACACATGGGTCTTTGGGAGACATTTAAGATCCAAACTTATAGCAGAACAAATGACCAACCAGTACATAAAACCACATTCCACCTCTTTATCATCAGGGAATGCAAATCAAAATCACAAGGAGATATACCATTTCATTCATAAAAAAAAGAGACATAAGAACAATTGTTGCTCAGTACAATGGCACACGCCTATAATCCCAGCAGCACAGAAGGCTGAGGCAGGAAGATTGCAAGTTCAAAGCCTGCCTCAGCAAAAGCAAGGGTGCTAAGCAATTCAGTGAGACCCTGTCTCTAAATAAAATACAAAATAGGGCTGGGGATGTAGCTCAGTGGTTGACTGCCCCTGAGTTCAATCCCCAGTACCAAAGTAAGGAAATAAATAAATAAGAAAAACAATTGTTGGCAAGCAAGTGGAGAAAATGAATGGGGAAGTGTGGTATTATACACATAATGTAGTATTACTCAACAATAAAAAGAAATGAAGTACTGACACATGTTATGACATAGATAAACCTAAAAAACCTATGCTAATTAAAGACGCCAGCCACAAAAGACCCCATATTATGTTTCCATTTATAAGAAATATCCAGAATCAGCAAATCCATACAAAGATAAGTAGGGAAGTACTGGGGGAGACAGAGGAAATGGATAAGACACTTTTGACAGGGGATTAAAAAAAATTCTTGGGCTGGGGATGTGGCTCAAGCGGTAGCGCACTCGCCTGGCATGCGTGCGGCCCGGGTTTGATCCTCAGCACCACATACAAACAAAGATGTTGTGTCGCTGAAAACTAAAAAAAAAAAATAAATATTAAAAAATTCTCTCTCTCTCTCTCTTTAAAAAAAAAAAAATTCTTAATTTGAATGTAATAGTTGCTTAAACCCACTGAACTGTACACTTTAAAAAGGTATACAATTCCCATTCACCTAAGTCTAGGCACATACTGATGTACTTTCTGCCTATTTTTTATTGGGGGGGGGGGGGGGCCTGGGATTGAACTCGGGGACACCCAGCCACTGAGCCACATCCCCAGCCCTATTTTGTATTCTATTTAGAGACAGAGTGTCACTGAGTTGCTTAGCACCTCGTTTTTGCTGAAGCTGGCTTTGAACTTTCGATCCTCCTCCCTCAGTCTCCCAAGCTGCTGGGATTACAGGTGTGCATCACGGTGCCCAGCTTCTGCCTCTTTAGATTTGCCTGCACTGCACTTCATTTCCTCATACTACTGAATAATATTCCATTGTTTTGGTACACCACATTTTGTATATAAATTCATCAACTGATGACCATTTGGGTTGTGTCCACTTCTGGGCTATTATGAATGATGAACACTCACATATAGTTTTTGTGTGGACATATTTTTAAAAAAATATGGATACAATATCTTTATTTTTATGTGGTCTTGAGGATCAAAACCAGTGCTTCACGCATGGCAAGTGCTCTACCACTAACCACAGCCCCAGCCCTGGATGGACATATTTTTTTCATGTTATATTTAGGTGTGGGTATCCATCACTGGATTATATGGTGACTCTATGTTTAATATTCAGAGGAACTGCCTATTCCCAATGTGGGTAAACCATTTTACATTCCCACCAGCAATGTGAGGGCTCCACTGTCTTCATCTATACTAACACATCTGTCACCTGTCTTTTTATTACAGCCATCCTAGTAAGCCTGAAGTGATATCACTAGTTTTGATTGACATGTCCCCGATGGCTAATGACAGGAAGCATCTTTTCTTGTGCTTGCTTGTTGGCCATTTATGTATCTTAGAGAGTTGCCTTCATCCATTTTTAAGTTGCTTTGTCTTTTTTGAGTTGTGTCCTTGGATGTTTTTAAATTGTTATGAAATCCAATTTCTTTTTTTTCTTGGTCACCTGTGACACTGATCTGTTTTTTTACCACATGTGCAACACTATTTTTACCATCATAGCTCTAGGAATCTACTCTGTAGCAGGCACAAGGGATATATAACAGTGAATGAGACAAAGAGTCCCATCTTCCTCTTAGGAAACAGTCCAGAAAAGAACCCAGGCATTAAACATTTATACACTGCATAATGCCATTTTAGTCAAGAATAGACCAAATATTGATGGTGGTTGCATAATATTATAATGGAGCCGAAAAATTCCTACTGCCTAATATTTTTACTATAACTTTCCTTATGCTTGGATACATAAAAGGTACTATTTTGTGACAATTACCTACAGTATTTAGTACAGTAACATGCTATACAGAGTTGTAGCCTAGGAGCAACAGGCTATATCTTATAGCCTAGGAATGTCTGGGTTTGTATAGGTGTGCTCTATAATGCACAATGAAAACACCTAAAAATGCATTTTTCAGAATGTTTTCCTACAGCTAGCTGCTGTATGACTACAGTTCCATATAATTATCCGTAGGAGAAATAAGCACTAAAGGAGACAGAAGATAAAGCAGATAAATGGATAACCCTGAGTTATTATTAAGACATTAGAGAATGTCAAAGAACTGAAAACAAATTCTCAGGCAGAAAGGCCCTCCCAGGCTGAGTGCATCGGCATGTGCCTGTAACCCCAGATACTCAGCAAGCTGAGGCAGAGGGATCATAACTTGGAGGCCAGCCTGAAGAACTTCAGCAAGATTCTGTCACAAAATGTGATTTAGAAAAGGCTGGAGTAGAGAACGAGCTTGCTTCGCATGGGCCAAAGCCCTGGGAAGTTCTGGGTTCAATCCCCAGTAATGCCAAAAAAAAAAAAAAAAAGTAGGGGGGTGAGGGCATACCATGTACCATGTGCCAAGTGCCAAAGAGAATACTCACAATCAGACACCCGGAAATGAAACTAAGCCTCAAGGGTAAATATGTGCTAACAGAATGAAGGAGAAGGAAGCGGGGACAGGGGTCAACAAGGGGCAGAAATCTACTGCATCAAATCCTGCTCAGGACCTAGAACTAACTGACCATTGAACTTGGTGACCCAGAAATCATTGGTGGCTTTGGAAAACCACTAGTGGGCTGTTTCAGGGGACTAGCGGAGCAAACGGCCTGCCATAAGGGAGTTGAAGAGACTGGAAGAGAAAAAGCTGCTAATGGGTCTATCCCTTGGATGCAAATGAGGTTAATTGGAGGTAGCTGGAAGGTGAAAGAGAGTGAATGAGGTTGTTGGGCATTTGGGGGACAAGGAGAAAAAAGTGCAAGTGTCCAGGGACTCATCCTCACTGCTCAACTTCTAGCGCCTGAGTACCCTACCGGGGGCGGGCTCCCTAGTCAAGCTGGGCGCGGCGCGGCGTGGCGTGGCGTGGCTTCCCACCCTCGCCGGGGACGAAAGGGCGCAAGCGCAGACCCCGGGGGGCCGGCGCCAGGCGCCCTTCCCGAACTCCGCCCCTTTCCGCTCAGGGCGCGTGCGCACGGCCCCTCGAAGGCGGCTCTCAGCGAGGCCCCGAACCGGAGCGCGGAAGAAGGACCTCGGCCCTCCGTGCCCGCCTTTCTCAGGCGTTCCCAGGCCCGCGGCACAGCCCCACCTACCGAATCTCAAGCGGAACAAACGCGTCGCGCTGGAAATTGCGACGGCGACAGTAGGTGCGTCCCGCGAACGCTTTTTCAGAGTCTGCGGATGGTAACGCGCTTGCGTTCGAAGATTCGCGGCACGTCGAGAACCACACACGCTTTTTTTTTCCTTTTATGAGCTTGGTTGAGCGCTGAGGGCTTTCGTGCGCATGCGCGGCCTTTCCTCTGTGACGTGCCGCGCTGCCTCTTGGGAAATGTGGTTTTTAAATTGACACCTGTGCACGACTCCACAAACCACGGTGCTTGTGTGTTTTCAGTGCTTTCTCTCACATCCCAAAGCTGCTGTAAAAAGCAAATGTACTTAAAAGCGAGAGTGGAGCGCTCGCCTAGGATGCGCGAGACCATGGGTTTCATCCCCAGCATCAGAAAAAAAAAAAAAAAATAGAGCAGATTTTTGATGGGGAAAGGAGTACCCCACAGGGGTTGTAAAAAATCTGCAATTTCAACTCAGTTTAACTGCTTAAAAAATATAAAGTGTTGGGCTGGGGATATGGCTCAAGTGGTAGTGCGCTCACCTGCCATGCGTGCGGCCCGGGTTCGATCCTCAGCACCACATACAATCAAAGATGTTGTGCCCGCCAATAACTAAAAAATAAATATTAAAATTCTCTCTCTCTCTTTAAAAAAAAAAAATATATAAAGTGTTTTAATAATTAGAAACAAATTATAAACCGTTCTTTAATCTAGAAAATCACAATTTTACAGAATCTCCCCAGGAAATTAAGAATGTGGATATGCAAATATTTAGCTCCTATGATGTTTGTCAAAAGCCATCTTGTACCTTATGATTTCTTACAGAACTCCTATATAATATATAATTATATATTAGTGGATTATTTGATAGACTTGCAAGCTCTCTGGGGTGAGGCTCATCTGTTTTGTTCATCGAAGTATTCCCCGTACTTAGCACAGTACCTGGTACTTAACAGGCCATTGATATTTTCCTATTTATTAGAAAATCTCAGACTTCATCACTGAAACTTTCAGCCCCCAAATTAACATATCATTTTCTTCCATCAAACTTGAATTTCTTCTCTGTGGTCTCTAGCTCAATGATTGGTAGGAACAGTCTACCCAATCTCAGTTCTACCTCCTGTATTTTGTGAATATTATGCTATTTAAGGATTTCACAAATTTTACATTCATGAAGTTCTTAGGAGCTTTCCCGAATGACAAATATCCGCTGTAGTTGCTCATGAGGAGAGATTTGAGGCTCATAATTGCTTTTTTCAATATTTTTATTTATTCTTTTTACATATACAGGATAGTAAAGTATATTTTGGCATCTTATACATACATGGAGTATAACTTATTCTAATTAGGATTCCATTCTTGTGGTTCACAATTTTTTTTAAATTTTTCGTTAATTCCTGATTTTCTACAGTAAACATATATTAACTTAGAAAACGTGTTAGTGGCACATGCCTGTGTTCCCAGCTAGTTAGGAAGCTGAGGATCATTTGAACTCAACCTGGAAAAAATAGGGAGACGATGTCTCCAAAAAAAAAAAAAAATGGGTGTTGTAGAGTATTGCCCACATGTAAGGGAGAGCTCTGTCTTTCTTTCTGTCTTCTCATTCATATCCAGATTTCTCAAAAGAATTATCTATCATCATTTTCATTTCTTCACCTCATCTCCCACTCAGCATAATTTTTTTTTTGAGGCGGGGGTACCAGAGATTGAACTCAGGGGCACCTGAGCCACATTCCCAGCCCTATTTTGTATTTTAGTTAGAAATAGGGTCTCCCTGAGTTGCTTAGTGCATCCCTTTTGCTGAGGCTGGCTTTGAACTCCCAATCCTCCTGCCTCAGCTTCCTGAGCCCCTGGGATTACAGGCCTGCGCCACTGCACCTAGCAGTCTCAGCATAATTCTGAACTAGTACCTATCCTCAACATCACCCTTTCCTTTCCTCTCATATTCAACCTATCACTAAGTATTTGCTGTATAAAAACAGACTTGTTGGGCATTTACTGCGTGTCAGGCACTGCAGAAAATGCTTTATATGTGTTCATCCACAGAACACAATCCATCTACTTCCCCTCCCCCTCTGCCCTGGTACTGGAGATTGAACCCAACATTTTAATATTTTTTTAGTTGTAGTTGGACACAATGCCTTTATTTTATTTGTTTTTATTTTCTATATGGTGCCAGGGATCAAACCCAGTGCCTTATGCGTGCTAGAAAAGCACTCTACCACTGAGCCACAATCCTGGCCCTATCATAGCCCTTTTAAAAATTTATTTTGAGAGAGGGTCTCTCTAGGTTGGTCAGGTTGGGCCTCAAACTTGTGATCCTCCTACTCAGCCCCCCAAGTTGCTGGGATTCCAGGCCTGTGCCAGCATGCCAGCTATTGTTTTAATCAGGTGCTGAGGTTGAGATGCTCATTTCTCCTTCATGACACGCTATCACCACTTGGCTCTGCTTGGCCTCTCTCTGGGTTTATATATTTTTGTCCCTTTAACTTTTTTCTTTACTCTTCCCCCTTTCACCAGTAGGACATGGGAATGTCCTTGTAAAACATGGTCAGTGGTCTCATATTTTCATCGTGGTTTTTTTTTAAGGCGGGGAGAGAGAGAGAGAGAATCTTTTTTGTAGATGGACACAACACAGTGCCTTTATTTTTTTATGTGGTGCTGAGAATCGAACCCAGGTTCCGCCCATGCTAAGTGAGCGCTCTACCCCTGAGCCACAATCCCAGCCCATCATGGGTTTTTTTTGTCTGTCTATCTGTCATGCCGTGCTGGAGATTGAATCTGGGGGCATTCTAAAAGTGAGCTACACCTGCCCCCAGTCCTTTATGATTTTTATTCCAAAACAAGGTCTTGCCAAATTTCCCAGATTGGCCTCAAACTTGCAATCCTCCTGCTTCAGCCTTCCAAGAAGCTGGGACTACAGGCGTGCACCACCACACCCAGGCTCATTGGTATTGTGCTATAAAGCTCATTCGATTTCTTTTTCCGTTCAGGACTTACTTTTTAGAACTGTCCTTGACTTATTCTAAGTCACATATTAGTACTTCTAATATGTGACTTAGAATAAGCATGTGGCATTTCAAAGCAGGTACCCACATTTTAGTCATTTGGACCCCTGATGGTGGACTTCTAAATTTCCTCCCATTACTTGCTGCCACAATGCCATAGTGAGTGACCTCCTGCTTGTCCCCTCATGGCCTATGTGGGGATTTCTCTGGGATAAGTATCCACCACTAGGATGGAGCTATACACTCTTAAATGGACTCCCCAAATCTCTTCTGACCAGAGTGGTCTTTTAAAAATGCAAATGTGGGGCTAGGGTTGTGGCTCAGTGGTAGAGCATTTACCTCGCACACATGAGGCACTGGGTTTGATCCTCAGCACCACATAGAAATAAATAAAATAAAATAAAGCTATTATGTTCATCTACAACAACAACCACCCACAAAAAGCAAATGTGTTCATGTTCTGGTATCCCTGTCTTCTTTCCTGCCTCCCTCCCTCCCAACCAAACCCACCTCCCTCTTCATGTCAGTCTCCTGGGCCTCTCCAGAGGCGCCTGGAGCATATTTATCTGTGTCCTCACCTCCATGTCTCCTGTTCATCTGCACATCTCCCTGACTGAGTCAAACACGTTTGGTTTTTTGTTTTGTTTTGTTTTTTGTTTTGGGGGTTTTTGTTTTGTTTTGTTTTGTTGGTACCAGGGATTGGACTCAGGGGCACAGCTCAAACACCTCAGGCAGACAGGTGCAGGAAACTTGACAATTCAATGGTTTTTGTCCCTGATGCATACACAAAAAGCCACCAGAAGGTGGCATCATATGCATGGAATATGAAGAAGCAAGAGGATGAAATACATTAACTCATAAAAATTGCCTTTTATCTACTTATAAATTATACATTGTAAAGCTGGGCGTGGTGGCCACTGCAATCCCAGCAGCTCAGGATCCTACAGCAGGAGGGCTGTAAGTTCAAAGCCAGCCTCAGCAACTTCTCAAGGCCCTGTCTCAAAATTTAAAAGGCTGGGAAGTGGCTTATTGGTTAATCCCCTCTGGGTTCAGTCCCTGGTACCAAAAATAAATAAAGTCCAAAATCTAAAATATATAATGGAGAAAATAAAATTCTCTATAGTTCCAGTCTAGGATGTCACCATTATGGAGAGTATGTACATCCCATATTCTCTCCTTTTTATTTTCAGTAACTAAAAGATATTTTCTCACAAGAATAGGATTACAGAAGTACAGCCTCAGGCTCCTAGGCTGCCCAGGGCTGTGTTGGGCTTGGGCTCAGGGTCGCTCTTAGGGGGTGATGCGGACAGCGCCATCAATGTCTGGGGTGCCCTCCGGATTCATGGCCCCTAGGGGTCTGGGTCTGAAGCAGCATGGTGGCTCAGGTTCTGCACCAGCAGCACAGCGGGCTCAGCTCCAGGAGGCGCCCCGTCTCCTAACGCGACTCAGTGTACACTAACCTGACAGCCCTGCAAAACTGAATCCATCTTCCCCATCTGGACCAATGCATGTCTCAGAGTGAAAGCCACCAGGCTGATCTCAAAGATCATCCTGGGAATCCTCTTGTCCTTCCTCAGAACTTGACCTTTGAAGATCAGTAGCCCATAGGCAATCCCAAGAACTGACCACCATCCAGGACAGCAGGGCAGCAACGGCACCTCTATGGGGCACGCGTGGCCCATGGTTCAGATCCTTCTAGTAGGAGTGATTTTTTTTTTTCATTTAAAAATGTATTAAAAGCCCAGCACAGTGGTTCACGCCTGTAATCCCAGAAGCTGGGGAAGCTGAGGCAGGAGGATTACAAGTTCAAAGCCAACCTCGGCAACTTAGTGAAGTCTTGTCTCAAAATAAAAAAAAAAAAAAATTTAAAGGGCTGGGGATATGATTTCATGGTTAAATGCCCTTGGGCTCAATCCCTGGTACAAAAATTAAATAAATAAAAAACCGGCATCCATTTATATTCAAGTTAAGGATATCACAAAGCCAGGAAAATTGCAAGCACAGCTGTAAAATTTCAGAGTTTCTCTGGACCAGGGTTATGGGGTCTTAGCAACACATTTAGGGTCCCCTAGCCATGCAGGGTATTGAACCCGGGGCACTCTACCACTGAGCTACATCTCCAGCCCCTTTATTAATCTTAATTTGATAATGTTGAACACATCATGCCTTAGCTCAGGAAATCTCTGGATCCTTTGAGCCAGTGACTTCTGTATATTCCTCAAACTAATCCAGGACTTTCTGATTCCTGTTTAACTCCTGGCGTTGGGTGTGTTTTGCTGTCTACCACACAGACCCCTGCTCCACAACCCCCTGAGTTTACTGCAGGTGGATCCTACTGGGTTGTAATAGGTGTGTTTGGCAACCTGCTGGAATGTCACAAGGTATGATCCTAAGCAGAAAGAACGTAGACTTCCTCGTGCCTGCTGCTACACACAGCTGGAGGCTACAGGATGTAAAACCTCATCTCTTGACTTTTCCCGTTGAGTCATCTTTGGGGCCCTATAAGTCCATGTGTAGCATTTCCCAGAAATACCTTCTCTTTTGACGACTGGCCCTCTGCCTGGCCTTCTCCCCAGGGTTTAGATTTCCTCCTTCCACACCTGCAAGATCAAAGCCAAAGAAGACGCCCTTGCCTGGCTCCATTGCAGCTGATCACATGTCTTCATGGTCCTCTGTGTGACTAGGGCAGGGCCTCTCAGATCCCTCAGAGCAGAGAATCTGGAAGCTGAACAGCAGTATTGACCTCAGCAAAGCTTCATGTATTCACCTTGTCATTTATTAAGCTCTGACTGTGTGCCAGGCATCTAAGATACAATGATAAGACAGGCAAGACTCCTGCCTTAATGAAGAATAACTAAAACAGCAAACATTAATGGAACACTTGCCACCTTCTAGGCACTATGCGCAGCCTTTATAAGAATGACTTTTTAGCCAGCTTTTCACAGTGGCAGGGTGGTAGCCAATGAGGTTTATCCAAGGCGTGATTGTTACTATTTGAAAACTTTTCCCAATATCCTGCCATGACAATTTGCAACATGTAGTCAGCACTAGTTTAATAAAAGAAAGAAAAAAATTGGCTTTTCAATTCTCATGAGTCCCTCACCCTGGACTCTGCCCAGAATAGTCAGTACCATTATTAATCTCATGATTTGTACCCAGGGTCTACCTGACCCATATTAATGTCATTTGTCTTTCTTTCTTTGTTTGGTACTGAGGGTTGAACCCAGAGGCATTTTACCAATGAGCTAAGTCCGCAGCCCTTGTTTACTTTGAAACAAGGGTCTCACTGAGTTTCTTAGGTCCTTGCTAAGTTGCTGAGGCTGGTTCGGAACTCACAATCCTCCTGTTTCAGACCCCTGAGAAGCTAGCATTACAGGCACACGACACCAGCCCAGCATGTGTGTTATTTTGGATAAGAATGTGTTGATATGCTGAGGAGCCATCTGCTTCACTGCACAGAAATTCCAGAAGGTACAGCTTATGGTGGGTCTCTGCATCCTCAGCAAACCAGGTCCCGAGCAGGAAGAAAGGGAGGAAGGAGGGAGAGAGAACCCCTGACAGGTGCCTCCACACAATGGAGGAGGCAAACCTTTGCCAGTGTTTGGTCAGCTGTGCGCACTTAGAATGAGCCCTGGAACTGGGGTCAGGTAGACCGTGGGTACAAATCATTCATTACTCACCAGCAGTGTGACCTTGAGCAAGTCACCCTCAGAGCTCCCCCCACCCCCCGTACTGGGGATTAAACCCAGGGGTGCTTTACCACTGAGCCACATCCCCAGCCCTTTTTGAGACAAGGGTCTCACTGAATTGCTGAGGCTAGCCTCCAACCTGCAGTCCTCTTGCCTCAGCCTCCCAAGTCACTGGGATTGCAGGAGTGCGCCACTGCATCTGGCAGTTTTTGAATAATGGGGAAACGGGAGTAAGTCCTGTGCCTTGCTCTGGGCCAAGTCCTCTCACATATGGATGCTCTCACTGTCCTCCCTTTATAGGTGAGTAAGCAGACCCAGAAGTGGGAGGGCTGGGTGTGGCTCAGTGGTAGAGCACTTTCCTTGCATGTGTCATACCCTGGGCTCAATCCCCAGCATTAGGAAAAGAAAGGAAAAAAAAAAAGAAGTGTGCCCAAAAGCTCTCAGCTTGTCACCCAGTAGGCCTGGTGGCAGAGGCCAAAAAGTGAAACTTCCCCATAGGGAACTCCTTAGAAATCTACGAGGGGGTAGTTTGGGTGTCACAATAAGAGGGAAAGGAGCCCAAACAACTCTGTATGGTTAAGTATTGTCCCATGTCCTGCTAGATAGTCATGTAAGTAAAAAACTTATTTTTGATGATCTGAACCTGAAACCTAACCCTGTCCCATGTGATAATAAAGGAGTTATTTTGCTACCACAGTGATAAAGCCCACCTCTTGCTGGGCTGAGTGGCACTGGCCTGTGATCCCAACTACTTGGGAGGCAGCCTCAGCAATACAGCAAGACCCTGTCTCAAAACAAAAAGGGTGTGGCCAGGTGTGGTGGCACACACCTGTAATTCTATGGATTTGGGACGCAGGAGGATCACAAATTCAGAGCCAGCCTCAGCAATTTAGTAGGGCTCTAGGTAACTTAGCGAGAACCTGTCTCAAAATAAGAAATAAAGGCCTGGGGACATGGCTCAGTGGTAGAGTACCTCTGTATTCAATCCACAATACCAGGGAGGAAAAAACCAAAACCCAAACCACCATGTCCCAGGAACACATATTTCCTAGTTTTCTCCATGTCGTCTTATCTTGGTGTGTTATCTGTGTTTAAATTAGGGTTCTTTTTTTTTTTTTTTTTTTATTTCAAACCTTTTAATTCATGGGTTAAGGAAAAAAAAATAATGTCTTGCAGTCAAACAGCCTCAGAGCAGCTTCCCTGAGGATGTATTTCGGGGAGGAACCCAAGGAATTAAATTTAATGTCAACACGAAGCAATTAAACAGAAATTAGGTATTGCTGGATCAGGGAAAAAAGTTCATTAAAGGAATCAAGTCTCAGTGTTTTTCTAAAGATAAATCCCAGCTATTCTTTTTTTTTTTTTAGAGAGAGAGAGAGAATTTTTTTAATATTTATTTTTTAGTTTTCGGCGGACACAACATCTTTGTTTGTATGTGGTGCTGAGGATCAAACCCGGGCCGCATGCATGTCAGGTGAGCGCGCTACCGCTTGAGCCACATCCCCAGCAAATCCCAGCTATTCTAAGAGCCATTAAATCTTAATGACAGAGCCAATTTGTTGGTGGTGTTTATAAATGAATTAGCATATTTCTGTAGCCCAGGAGTTTAGAATTGTGATCACTTTTCCATTTTAGAGAAATCAAATCTCTAAGAAGATTTACAAGATGGGGAAAAAAATTGCCAAGATAAAAAACTAATTTTTTCTGTATTTGTCCTCTTTAGGTATTGGGAAGACCAAAGAAAGGATTTACCAAGAAAGGACTGTCGCTGTAGACATTCACTACAAACCAAGAGCTATTTGGATATTTACACTATTATCCGACAGTTATCCAGCACCCCATGTCTGCAGGCTAGGAATACAGAGATCCAGAGATGTAGGCTTGATAATTACAACAGAATGTAGAAAGACTTACATGAATTAAGAGGAAACTTGGAGAAAACAACTAGTTTTTACAGATTTTCTTATCTCGGTGGAAGATATTTATTAGCTCTAATAGTTTCTTTGTAGACCCTTTTGGGTCTGCTAGGTATAGAATCATGTCATCTGCAAATAGTGATATAAATTAGGGTTCTTTTTCCTCCTCTTGTCATCTGGTCTGTTATTATCCCAACTCTGCTTTGATTGGAGAGGCCTTCCGTTTTCACTTTTGTTTCCTGAGTGTTAAAGAACAGGAAAACAAAAGCTAAATTTAGTTGATTCAGGAATGCAAGCAGAAGGACAGCTTCTGAGCAAACCAAGGGTGACCCTGGGCTATGAGAGGGCTTGGGTGAAGGACGGGATTTGGTGACACTGAGATGACACAGGATTTAATAGATTCACAGGAGTGTGAGCAGAGATTCATAGCTGGCCTGGCCTGAGAAAGTCTTGCTTCATTGGAAACCAGAGTGCTTTGTTTGTTTTTTAAAACGAGGAACATTTTGTCTGTCCACCTCCCTGCCAAACCACAGCAGGGTGGAGAAAATGTGGGTGGGCACCTCTCTGGGCCAAAATGACTCATATGATTTAGATCCTTTAGGCAAACATGGAATATTTCATTTCCACATGTTTCTTATCTAAACTTAAAATTAGTATAATTCCTATTAAATTCACATTTAAGGACAGGTGCCATGGCACTCATGGGAGGATCTCAAGTTCAAGGCTGGCCTGGCCAACTTAATGAGATTCTGTTTCAAAATTTAAAATAAAATTTAAAAAGAAAGAAAAAAAAAAGACCTGCAGACCTAACTCTGTGATAGAATGCCCCTGGGTTCAGTCCCTAGTACCAAAAAAGTCACACTTAATTCATCCTTAAATTCACAATAATTCATAATTTTTTTGTACAGGGGATTCGACCCACCCAGGGGTGCTTTACCACTGAGCTACCTCCCCAGCCCTTTCTGTTTTTTATTTTGAGCCAGAGTATCACCAAGTTGCTGAGAGTCTCACTAAGTTGCCCGGGCTGGCTTCAAACTTGTAATCCTCCTGCCTCAGCCTCCCAAGTCTCTAGTATTACAGGTGTGTGTACCACCAGGCCCGGCAGACTATGATTTTATCATTTTATTATAAATTAACTTCTTCTGTCCCCTACATATTACAGGGAGGGCACTATGTTAGAAAATGTGACCAGCCTTTATGTAGCCCTCGCACAGCGTCAGGCAATGCTGTGAGGGCCTTTCCGTGAATTCGCTCATGGACTCCTCTCACTAATTCTACGGTGTAGATAGAATGTCATCTTGGTCTTTAGAGGAAACTGAGGCACAGGAGGTGCAGTGACATGTCCAAGGTCACAGAGGCAGGAGTGGGTGGCGACTTTGAACACAGGGCCTGAGGCTACAGAGTCTGTGTTCTCAGCCACCTGGCTGTTCTCCCTCAGGAGAGGACAGTCACTCAGGGACTCCATGCAGGATATTAAGGGAATTTTCCTTAAAGAGACAGAGGTGGGAAGCACTCGCAGGTCACATGGTATGTTGAAGTCCCCCCTCCCTCCTTCTTCATTCCATATTTGACTACCACAACCTGAGTCTGAGCCTGATTGGGGAACAGCATGGGGGCAACTCTGTGGCCAGACCCAGGCCCAGGAGGAGCCAGTGGCAGAGGGTGGAGGCCGGACAGGAAGGAGTGGCCCAGGTGAGGCCCTCTGTCTCTGCTGGCCAAGATCTCAAGGACTGTTTATGCCCAGACCCTGCCTCCTCCCTCTTCCCCCTGAGAGGCGGGAGTCTCCACTGTGGAAAAATACCCAGCAGAGAGGGAGGAGCAGAGGCTCGGGCCCAGCTGCCGGTTCCCCTCCTAAGACCAGCACTTATGGGCTGGGTTCTGGGAAAACCAGATTGCATCAGACAGGCCCGAAGGCCTGAAGCCAGTCTGTGGTCGAGGCCAGCCTTATAAGTAGGGCTGAGTGAGCCGGAGCGCACAGGCACTTGGCCCGAAAACCAGACACAAACAAAGCCCTAGGAGAAGAGGAGAGGCAGAGAGCGGCCAGACATGATGGCCACCTTGCCCCCCGCCACCAGCCCCTCCCGGCAGCCCCCAGGCCCAGAGGACGAAGAAGCCAGCCTGGATGAGTATGACCTCTACGGCCTGGCCCACCCTCACGTGGGTAAGGCCACTCCACCACCTCCCCGGTCCTTCCACTTCCGAGCCCCTCCGCCACCCCAGACCCCGCTACTTGTCTCCCCCAGGACTTGCCCTTCTCTGGTCAGCAGGTTCCTGTGGCCCCCATAGTCATGTCCTTCTAATCCCTCAGCCCTGGGGCATCACACATCTGGGGGACCCTCATTCCACATATGGGGAAACAGCAGGCAGGGGTGCTGCTGTCCCCTGGTTGCATGGTGACGCCCCTCCAATGTCCCTGCCCCTTCTACCCTGGCAACCCCCATCAACCACCTCTCCCCTGCATCACGGTTCACCTCCATTTCCCTCTCTGGGTACCAGCCGGTGGAGGCCGGAAGGGTCGCACCAAGAGAGAAGCTGCTGCCCACACCAACCGCCCCAGTCCTGGAGGGCACGAGAGGAAACTAGTGACCAAGTTCCAGAACTCAGAGAGGAAAAAGGCCCGGCGCTGAGGCCGAGCTGGAGGTAAGGAGCCAGGGAACAATGGGACCAGGGGAGGTGTCTCTGCCGTGAAAGGTTGGGCCTGAAGGTGTGCGGGGAGGGAGGAAGAGCTGCCTCAACATCAGAATAAAATTAGACGAGTTTCCCAGCACACAGAGAGGAACGCAGAATCTTTCCAATGGAGGGACATTTGGTCTACAGCGGGGGAAACTGAGACCAGAGAGGGTCAGGCTCTTCTCTGGCATCACAGACGAAGTGAGTGGGAAAGGCCAAACCTGAACCCAGGCCTCTGTCCTTTCCTCCCCCCAGATGAGGCCAGACCACGGACACTCCACCCAGACATGAAGACAGGATTGCCAGGAATGACCCAGAGGCAGCATCCGAGCCTGCCAGCCCCTGACCCTAACCCCAGGACTCACCCCGCCTGAGTGAGGCCCCAGGGACCCACCAAGGAAGCATCTCCAGGCCCAGCAAAAGGGCAGGCTATGGGCAAGGCAGGGATGGACAGGCAGAGTCAGGACGGTCCACCCCCCTCAAAAGAAACGCTGAAGACACTGGAGCCCCCACCCAGGGCACAGTGACAATAAACAACTCTAGCAGCAGCAGCTCGTCTCTGTGTCTTGTGTCCTGGCTCTGTGTGTATTTTTCGTTGGGCACTTTCTGCCTGTGTGTCTCCTGTGCATGAACCAACAAGAGAATCTGTGGTGAGCTGGCTCTTCCTGGAGGGACCCAGGCTGGGCGCCGTCTCTTGTTTTTATACATACGCTCCAGTGTGTGCATTTCTGTGATTTCTTATGTGGTGTAAGGGCATTTCCTGTTTCTTTGCAGTGATGCCCGTGAAACGTGCCCCTCCTCAGTTCCTATCCATTCTTGGATATGATGATGTCACCTTTATATAAAACTGCCTTTGGAAGAGATTGTTAGTTATTGATGCCATCTGCAAGATGGAAAAACAAAATAAAATTCAAAATATGGAGGGATTTGCTTTCCGTGACTCAGGGCTCAAATTCAAGGACTCAGATTGTTCCCAAAGGCCCTTCCAGGAGAGGGTTCTGGGCAGTCAGCTGGGGAAAGATTCTAACCCAGTGTGGTCGGTCTCAGGACCAGCTTTCGAAAGAACGTGGTGTAAACAAGAATGTGGTTGGACCTAAGTGGATATAGTGATTACCAAAGATTCAGACAACACAGGCTAGAAAGTTCTTTGTCTCTCACACAACAGCCCACAGGGAAGGGGCTAAAATGGCAACTCCAGGCTTGTGGGCTAAAATGGCAACTTGTGGGCTAAAATGGCAACTCCGGTGTGTCAGGGATTCCTGCTACTTTTAACCCATTGTTCTGTCATGCTCAAAACATTCTGTATTTGGGGTAAAATTGGGAGTTCATAACCAACTTGAATCTATTGTATGAAATATGATATGTCAATAGCTTTATAATGTTTTGAACAACCAATAAAAAAAAAAATTAAAAAATAAATAAAAAAAAAAAACATGGCTTCCACTCCAGCCCAATGTAACTGCTCTAGTACCTGTCATCACACCTGTCTCTCAGCCCATGGAAGAGGTAAGAGACCAGAGGAGACGGTACCTATTCATTTCTAAGGGCATCATCTAAAAATAGAACCCTCAGATCTGTTCAGAATTTAGTCACATGGCCACACCCAACTACAAAGTTCTGGTAAAGTAGTATTTAGTTGCTTAAGCCCCATGGTTGACCAAACTTGGATGAGGGCAGGGTTTTACTATTAAAAGAAGTGGGAAAGGTGGGCTGGGGTTGTAGCTCGGTGGTAGAATGCTTGCTAGCACGTGTGAGGCACTGGGTTTCATCCTCTGCACCACATAAAAAAATAAAGCAAAGGTATTATGTCCATCAACAGCTTAAGAAAGAAGAAGAAGCAGGAAAGAATGAATTCTGGAAGAAACTAGCAAGCGACGTTGCCCACTTACAGACCCAACAGAAATAGGAGGAGAAAGCCCTAACTCCAGCCCGGACTTCACCTTCCTCCTTTTCTCCTGTCCCTTCCATATAAGCTCTAGGTTTTTCTTAGGCACCCAAGAATATGGACAGAGGACAGAACCTGTTGGAGCAGTAACAGATCACAGCAGACTGTGACTAGCAGGAGCACCCAGGGACCTCTATTCAGCCACCTCCCCTGAGTCCAGCCTGATAACAGAATCACAGAATCCACACACAGCTGCGAAAAGACATCTGGTCAACCCCACCCCTCACAGCACAGGATGGCCGCTGCTTACCCAAACTCCATGGGGCTCGGGACCTGGCTTCCTGTGGAGGTTGCCTCATCCACCCTGGGGCGACTGCTTGATGCGGGCTGAAATCTGAGTCGTCTAAACCACCTGCCCCTGAACAGGCTTCTGTTTTTCTTGTCCTTTCTGTCACACACCTTGCGAAGCTTAGCTCACGGGCCTCCTTCTCTTTAGTCCTGTGCCCTGGAGCACCGACTCCTGACCTCTCCACAGCCCCCTTCTCTGGGATTGCACGGTGAGCCTCAGCCCAGAGTCTCATCCTCAAGATGTCACGGGGCTCCTCCAGATTTCTCCTGGAGCCTTGTAGATTATTCATTCAATGTTTACTAGATACCTACCATGTTGCCAGGGCCCGACCGAGATATGGACTGCAAGGAGGGACAAATGAGACCCTGGTATGATGGGGACCAGGCCTCATGGCCACTATCAGCTTTACAACCCAGGGCAAATGACAGCCCAGCACCAGCTATCGTGCTCTTGGCCTGGCACTGACCTGGACAGTCAGCTTCAGAAAATCCCAGCGGCAACTCCATGTTTCGGATTTCTGCTCTGTGGCAACTTTTTGTTTGCTTATTTGTATTTTTTTTCAGTGCTGTGGATCGGACCCAGACCCTCTCACACACTGAGTAGCAATCTATCACTAAGCTACCTCCCCAGCCCCGTGACAAGTGTTTTATAGTATTTGTTCCATGTCATCCTTATAATAACCCAATAGGACATATTATTATTGATCTCATTTTTTTTCAGACCAGAAAACTAAGGTTCAGAGAGGTTAAGTAATTTGCCCAAAGTCACACAGCCTCGGGTCTGTCTGATTTTCAAAGCCTGGACTTTTTTCTTTTCTGCTACATGCCTGAAAAGAACCAAAAGATATCGACAATGAGGGATCCTAGACTGTAATTAATTTCTGGAGAATTATTCCTCTGAGCCTTCTTTTCCTCGCCTGTCAAATGGTGAGACTAGTCTCCCTTCTGTCAAAGGAGAAAGTAAAGGCTGAGAAGTGCCTGTCCCTAGCTGTTGCAGCCACATCCCAACAAGAGTTCTTTGCCTCTTGCCAGGAGGCCCTACACACCACCCCTCACTCTTGGCCTCTGATTGGCCTTCCCCTGCCTCACCCCTCCCTGGCACAGCCTCCGCCTGAGAGGCCTCCTCTCTGTTCCCAGAACTGTCAGGGCAATTCTTCAATCACAGAACTTCTGGATCAGGAAGGGCCCTGTTTAGAATCTCCCTCCTCTGTCTCTGCCCCCTCTTTCCTATCCCCTTTCTTTTTCTTCTTCTGGTTGCATGTAATGTATGTTTCCCCATTGGTGGGGGAAGGGGTTCCTCCTGAGAACTGGAGAAATCACTGACTTGTTTCCCCTTGGGGGCAGACAGAAACTTCCCTGTGAGGTTTCCATAACCCAAAGGATTCCCAGCAAATTGTGAAGAATTGAAAAACTTGCTACGGGGTTGTCCTGGTCCTCTACATACCCAGTTTCTCAAAAAAACAGCCCAAATATATATATCTTTAAATCTCAGAATGACCCAAAGTTAATTTTCAACCAGCACTCCTTCAAGATAATACTAATAATAGTCCTAGTCATAGCTGCCACTATTGATGATCTGGCTCCGGGTTTTCCCAACTGTGTCTTTCACATAGAACTCTCGTGATTTCTGCTGTAAGGGCATTCAAACTATACTGTACTGACTTAGCCTTAGAAAACTGGCCCCTTGCCTTTTACACTTTTTTTTAAAAGAAACTATTTAACCACCCAAAATGGAAAAACCACAGTTAGGTGTCGTAATTACAAATTAACTGTAAAAATAAATACCTAACTATAGCTTCTTTTAGAAGTTCATCTGTCAGCCAGGTGCAATGGCTGTTCACCTGTGCATTACCTACAATGACTTTGTGTACCAAGAGTCACAAGTGTAAACACTTAGGGGAGCACACAGTGTGATACTGTGATATAATAAGAGAAATATACTAGTTGCCAGGTGCTATGGCACATGCCTGTAATCCCAGTTACTGGGGAGGCTGAGGCAGGAGGATCATAAGTTTGAGCCCAGCCTCAACAACTTACTGAGGCCCTAAGCAACTTAGCCAGATCCTGTCTCAAAATGAAAAAAGAGTGCTAGGGATGTGGCTCAGTGGTTAAGCACCCCTGGGTTCAATCCTCCATACCAAATAAAATAACAAAAAACACAATGATACATAAACGCAGGTTCAGTGTGTCTGCAGTATGATGATTGTTGGGTTAAATTTCTATTTCCTGTTCTTTTTCTGCCAGATGCTCCATGGAGGCCAGGCTGAGGTCTCCCCAGGATTCCCTGTCCCTACAGGACTGCTCCAGAGTGGAGCTGGGAAGGGGCTTGGAATGCCCTTCACCTCAGCATCCTCTGTGAACACTGGGGTTTGCCAAGATGGGCCCCCTTCCTGCACTTCCTGTCTGCTCTTTACTTTCATCCCACACAGCCCTTGCTCTTGGTTGGTGTCCTCTAGGCCTCATCCCACATCCCCCATGTCACATTGGAGTTCAGGAGCACCATTGGGGTCTGTGGAAAGGGGAATAAGATCCCCTCTGTCCTCAGTCATCACCCAACTATTCAGAAGCAGCAGGACACAAGAGCCCTTTCTCTTTGCTTTCCCTTTAAATTCTCTCTTTCCTTGACTTGGGGGACTAGTGTAATGTTTCCCTCCTCCTCTAAAACTCACGTTGAGATTTCATTGTCTTTGTAACAACTTTAGGAGGGGGAATCTTTTAAGTGGTAATTAGGCCTAGAAGGTTCTGCCATCATGAATCCTGAGTAGAGGGGACTAAAGGCATATGCTGCTGAAACCCGCTGTTAATGTGGGGTTTGGTTTGTTTTTGCAGTAATGGGGCTTGAACCCAGGGCCCCCTGTGTGTTGGGCAAGTGCTCTGCCACTGAGCCACATCCCCAGCCCCACTGGGGGCCTCGATATTAGACTTCTCAGCCTCCAGAACTGTGAACCAACAGGTTTCCATTAGTTAGGAATTACTTGTTCTCCGTGTTCTTTTACAGCAGCCAAAAATAAACTAAGAAACACCCCAACACGAGTGGCAGGAGAGCCCTGTGGCCCTCACTGATGAATCAAGAGGCACTGAGGGTGGAAGGGGCTGGGGGAGGCGCCATCTTGATTTTCCCATATGCCCATTTTAGCCACCCACAAGGATGGCTATCACCGCCACGCTGAACACTCACCAAACCTGCAAGAGGGAAAAGACCTGGAGCTCAGGTCACTGCTGGTCCAAGATGGAGCCAAGAGCGGACCAGACGTGGTGACCCCCATGTCCCTATTCTCCAGAGAGTACTGTGGCCTTATTTTTATGACTAAGAGATCTCTGAAATAAAACGGCTTATTGAGCTGTGTGTTACTCATGGTAGTCGGGGGCCAAAGGACTTATCCTGGGACAGATTCCCTAAGCCACCAGCATCACAGCCACAGAGCAGTTGAAAAATGCCCATTAACCAGGTACAGTGGGCACGCCTGTGATCCCAGTGGCTCCAGAGGTTGAGGCAGGAGGATGACAAGTTCAAGGCCAGCCTCAGCAAACTTAGTGAGGCCCTAGGCAACTCAGTGAGACCCTGTCTCTAAATAAAATATTAAAAAGGGCTGTGGAGGGCTGGGGTTGTGGCTCAGCCATAGAGCACTCACCTAGCACATTCAAGGCCCTGGGTTCGATCCTCAGCACCACATAAAAATAAATAAGTGAAGTAAACATATTGTGTCCAACTACAACTAGAAAATAAATGTTTAAAAAAGGTGGGGGAGAGGCTGGGGGTGTACCTCAGTGGTTAAGTGGCCCCTGTTAGAAAGAAAGAAAGAGGTCCAGTGTATTTTACTGGGGATGTAGCTCAGTGGTTAAGTGGCCCCTGTAGAAAGAAAAGAAAGAAAGAAAGAGGTCCAGTGTATTTTATAACAAAAGTTTGTGGGAAAAGAACATAATGCTGATACTAAACTTATGTTGGTTATAGAAAAGAGAAGAGGAGCAATGAGAAGTGGGGGACGTCTTTGATAATTCCTGGTTGGTGCAAAAAGCAGAATGTGAGGTGCCCTTGGTAGGTATCCTCAGCATACAGGAAAGAAATGTGGATTATTTTTTTCTTCTTCTCTGTTGATTTAGCTTGGAGCTGTGAGTTAAAATGAACTTTTATCTCTTTCTTCCCTCCATCCTATGACCTGTTCCTTCATTCAGGACATCTCAGAACTCCTCTTTTATCAGCCTGCAGAGAGCAGTGGAGGGGTCCCCAGCCCTGAGTTCCTGTACCTCCAGCCACCGGACAGAGGAGGACTCTCCCTGGGGCTGGGACCAGCACTCAGGGCTCTGTCAACTAGAAACACTCTTTGTAAAACAAGGTTCCCTTTTCCTTTCTGATTGCAAAAGAGGTTATGGTTGCAGAATCACAAGAGAATCCCCAACCTCTGATCCGTCCTCTGTCCCCCTGACCAAACACACCCTTTCCTCAACTTTTGCAAAGCCCTTCAATTACAGAACGAATCCTTGTCATCGCTCTGTGGAATGCTCACACAGCTCCGTGAAGCCTTAGCCCTTTCTCTCATTTCTGGAAAAACAGTTTGGAGGGTTTTTGTTTTTTTCATCCGGGGACTTTACTGGGTAACCCCCACATGCCAGGGAACATTCTAAAAGCGTGGACTCTACAGAGACACCGTTCTTTCCTCATGGAACTTACATGAATAATGGGGCACAAACAGTGACAAATGAACACACAAAAAGAACTTCCACGTGGCTAGTACACTTTAAAATGCCTTCCTCAAGGAAGCCTTGCTGAGAAGGTGACATTTAAGCAAGGTCCAGAAGGAAGTTTCGGTCATGTTGAAATTTCTGTTTATTCCTTAAGAGCACATGGTACCATCTGACAAACTGTATATTTATTGATTGGTTGATTTTCTCACCACTGAGTCTTCAGTGCCTGGACATAGTAAATGCTTAGTAAATATTGATTGACTGTCTGAATAATACTAAGCACAAAATAAATAGAATGATATGATCTGAGAGTGATGGGTGAGGAGAGACATCAGAAATACTTCTTTGAGGAGCTGGCATTTGAGCTGAGACCTGAATGATTACAACAAAGAATTAAGCATAAAACAATAGAAATGTGTATTAGTAATCTGTGACTGTGTAACAAGTTACCCCCAAACTGAGAGGCTTAAAACAACACTCATTTATTATCTCGCAGTCCCTGTGGCTCAGGGATCTAGGCGTGGCTTAGCTGGGTGGTTCTGGCTCCAGGTCACTCACAAGCCTGCAATCAAGGACTTGGCCAGAGCTGCTGGCTGTTTAAGGCTAGAGATGGGGTGGGGGCAGGATCTGCTTCCAAGCGTACTCTATAGGCCAACTTTGGGTCCTCATTGGCTGCTGCTCAGGGACATCAGCTTTGCCTTAGTCCCCTTCGTATTGCTTTAACAAAAAACCTGAGATGAGATATTATTAAAGAAAAGAGCTGCTGGGCACCGTGATGCACGCCTGTCATTCCAGTGATTCAGGAAGCTGAGGCTGGAGAATTGCAAGTTCAAAGCCAGTCTCAGCAACTTAGCAAGACCCTGTCTCAAAAATAAAAAGATTAAAAGGGCTGGGATGTGCTGGGCACAGGTGGCACATACCTGTAATCCCAGTGGCTCAGGAGGCTGACGCAGGAGTCTGTGAGTTCAAATTGCCTTTGTGAGTGCTAAATTGCCTCTGAAATTTAGCAACGCCCTAAGCAACTTAGCAACACCTTTCTCTAAATAAAATATTTAAAAGGTCTGGGGATGTGGCTCAGTGGTAAAGTACCCCTGGATTCAATCCCTAGTAGCCTCCCCCAAAAAAGTTAAAAAAAAATCACTAGAGCCGGGAGAAGTGGCACACACCTGTAATTCCAGTGGCTCAGGAGGCTGAGGCAAGAGGATCCTGAGTTCAAAGCCAGCCTTAGCAAAGGCGAGGTGCTAAGCAACTCAGTGAGACCCTGTCTCTAAATAAAATACAGAATAGGGCTGGGATGTGGTTCAGTGTTCAAGTGCCTCTGTCAATCCCAGTATCCCCTCCGAAAAAAAAGAATCACTAAGTCCAGTCCCCACTTACCACTATCTGCAAAGCAGAGCAAGAGAAGGTGTCATGGGCAGGGAAGCTATGGCTTAGCCAGTAAACGGGCACCTATCCTAACTCCCAAAATTTCAGTCAAAGAACAACTATGGGAGGAGAAATGGGGGCAGATGGGACACAGACAGCCTGGCTTCTGAGGTGGCACCAATTCATACCCAAATTGAGTGGGAAAGTGACAGAGTGATTCAAAGGACTATGTGAACAAGAATGAAGGATGCCACAGGAGTGACCTTGGAGTCAGAACTGATAATTGACAGGACCATGGACTTGGAGAAAAAAACCTGACATATGCAGATTCATTCTCCCCTCATTCTCCTCGGTACACATCAAAGTTGAATTCAAGTCCCATTAGACTCTTTCCTTATTGTAACAGTGTATTATTGATTAAAATCTGTCCCATCTAGGGGTGGGGTGTAGCTCAGTGATAGAGAGCTTACCTAGTATGTTCAAGGTCCTGAATTGGATCCCATGCACCACAAAACTAAATAACAAATAAATAAAGTGTGCCCCTATCCCTCTAAATAATGTCCGGCTTTCTCTTTGACACATCTCACCTCCAACCAAATCAGCCTCACTTTTCACAGCTCAAACGTGTCACTCTATATAAGTAATCATCTCTCTCAGCCAACGTGTATGAATCTCAGACAACAAACTCATGAGGTAGCTGGAGCAGGGCAGAGGGCCTGTGTGGTTCTCCGGTGGTTCTGCGTGTCATGTTTTTTCCTTTAAGTCCTTGGTCCTGTCAGTTATCAGTTCTGAGTCCTAGGTCACTCCTGTGACATCATTCCAGTTCAAATAGTCCCCTGAAGTCACTCTGTCACTTTCCCACCCCATTTGGGTATGAATTGGTGCCAACTCAAAAGCCAGGCTGTCTGTGTCCCATCTGCCCCCATTCCTCCTTCCCATAGTTATTCCTTGACTGAAATTTTGGGAGTTAGGATAGGTGCCCGTTTACTAGCTAAGCCATAGCCTCCCTGCCCATGACACCTTCACTTGCTCTGCTTTGCAGATAGTGGTAAGTGGGGACTGGACTTAGTGATTCTTTTTTTCCAGGGGGGATACTGGGATTGACAGAGGCACTTGACCAGTGAACCATATCCCAACCCTATTTGATATTTTATTTAGAGACAGGGTCTCACTGAGTTGCTTAGCACCTCACTTTTGCTAAGGCTGGCTTTGAACTCAGGATCCTCTTGCCTCAGCCTCCCAGGGGAATAGGGCTCCACAGGGACGCAGTAGAGTCAAGAAATTGAAAAATTAACAAAAATTGGAAATTAAATATTAGTCCACCTGCAACTACCTGGATTTGCTAATTGGTGCTTATTGAAGTCAGACTCCTAACCTCCCACAGAGGCTGGGAGACAGGGGCCTTATCTTCAGGTGTTGGCTGGAACAAATAGTACATTCTCTTGGCAGCCTTGAGTTTTCTCAAGCAGGCAATTTTCGGAGTTACAGTCATCTGACGGGTGTGGCCTTGAGCTGTTAGAAACCATCTTCCTGTTTGTTCAAGTCTTTAATAGGCCAAGGTTGAGGCCTAGTGGACAAAGGACTCAGAGGAGCCTGGCTAGAGTTTGGTCAAGGAGAGAATCCTTCTCAGGGGATCAGCAAAGGACTCCTGAAGTGTGATTAGCAATTTTTTGAGGCTGGAGAGGTGCACCCCAAGGTGTTTCAGATCTAAGAAACAAGAAAAGTTGACTCTTCCTAGTGCCTACTGATGCTGCCCTGAACAACAGACTCAGGCCCCAAATGGCCCTTCCTCCTCAATGGGGCTCCACCCGGGGTGACCCCCAAAGACAAGAGCTTCATCTATCCTCCTTTGCTTTGTGTGCGGAGGAAAGAGTGGGGACTGGGGATTGAAGCCAGGGGCCATTTAACACTAAGCCACACCCCAGCTCTTTTTTTTATTTTTAACAATTTTCATCTTGAGACAGGGTCTCGCTAAGTTGCCAAGGTTAGCCTCAAGATTTCCGAGTAGGTTTATTTCCCGTGGTACCAGGGCTGTCTACCGCCTCAGAAAGGGAAAGAACCTTTGTAGATTATGCCCCGGATGTGCGAGTTCAGAGCCAGCCTCAGCAACTTAGCCAAGCACTAAGCAACTCAGTAAGACACTGACTCTAAATAAAATACAAAATATGAATAATTTTCCAGATTCAAACTGTGCACTCTGGAGACCTAGGACTAAGAATCCCTGTTTTGGGCCACCCTAGCCTCTGTCGATGCCTCAGGTCAAACCTCTGGTTGGGAGGGCTGATGCACGACTCCACACGCAGAACTACAAGTCCCAGCATGCCAGGGGGACCTTCTGCGGTGCCTGCCGGGAGCTGTGACGGCTCCGGCTCTGAACGCCGTGCGCTCATGGATGATGTCAAATCATGGCGCCTAAGCCGCTGCCCGGCTGTGGGCGGAAGCGTTTGGGAAACTAGCCACCTAATTGTGGGAGGGTAACGGGGTTATGGAAAGCGACCTGAGGTGAAGCTGTAGGCTCGGGAGAGGGGCGAAGTGGAGGTTGGGAGTCGGTGTCACTTGGCTGCTTCCATTTGAGTTGACCCGCCTCCTCACTTCTGACCTCACCTCTCAGTCCAACAAGAATGGTGGTGAGGACATTCAAGTCCTACCAACCAGCTCTGCCCCGAAGACCCTGGTGAATAAGAACTAGTTTGCCCATAGATCAGTCTCCTGGATGGTGAGACTGGATGGGGGTCAGAGGAGGTGCACAGGGGGAGCCTGATGTAATTCTGACCTTTAACCTCTACCCAGCTTCCTCCCTGAAGGCCAGGCCCCTGCCCTTATCTGCATCTTTGCTCCTGAGGGCTCCAGGGTGTTTATATTGAGAAAGCTTGAATTCACATTCCTACACCTGGACCGGGAAGCAATATCAGAACTTGGAGGAAGGTCATGAGACTCCGAGCTTTGTAATGTTTTGAACAACCAATTAAAAAAAAAAAAAAAAAAAAAAAGATTCCTGGTTGCAGATCATGCAGTGTCCCACGGGGCTGGGGGACTTCTTGGGTTTCACACTTTGCTCTCTTTTGCTCTTGTGACTCTCTGTCCCCTGCATCCTTTTTACTTTTGCCACCATAGGCATCATAGTCATATCCCCAGTGCTGGGAACACAGATAGGTCCTGCTAGGCCATGGGGTAGGGGGCGGGGTGAGTAGGGTTCATTCCACTCTCAGAATAAACAGGAAGGATCGAGATGGAAATCTGACACCATTTAGACCGGGACTCAGGATTTCTTGCTGTCCTTAATGCTTTAGCTCTGTTTTCTGGCCTCTCCTCATTCCCATATTTACTCATTATAGGCAATGTGGGTCAGTTGTTAAGGGGCAGACTTTTTGTTTTGTTTTTGTTGTTATTGTTTTTCTGTTTTGATACTGGGGATTGAACCCAAGGGCACTTAACCACTGAGCCACATCCCCAGCCTTTTTTATGTTTTATTTTGAGACAGTGTCAAAATAGTTGATTAGGGTCCAGTGCAGTGGCACACACCTGTAACCCCAGCTGCTTGGGAGGCTGAGACAGGAGGACTGTGAGTTCAGAGCCAGCCTCAGCAACTTAGCGAAGTTCTAAGCAACTCAGTGAGACACTGACTCTAAATAAAATACAAAATATGACTGGGGATGTGTCTCAGTGGTTGAGTGCCCCTAAGTTCGATTCCTGGTACCCCCGCCCCCCCCCAAAAAAAATAGTTGATTAGTGGAGCTGGGGTTGTGGCTCAGTGGTAAAGCTCTTGCCTGACACTTGTGAGCACTGGATTAGATTCTCAGCACTACATAAAAATAAGTAAATAAAGGTATTGTGTCCATCTACAACTAAAAATATTTTTTCCTACAGTAGTTTTATTCCTTTATTTTTATCTACATAATTCTTCATATTTAAATAGGTTTCTAATAGACAGCACAGTTTGGGTCTTGGTTTTTTATCAAATCTGAAAATATCTTTAACAAATTAGGCTTAGATCAACTAAATTAAAAAAATTTAACAAATTAGGCTTAGATCAACTAAAATTAAAATTAAATATATATATATTTAATTTTAATTTTTTAGTTGTAATTGGACACAATACCTTTATTTATTTATTTTTATGTGGTGCTGAGGATTGAACCCAGGGCCTTGCACATGCTAGGCGAGTGCTCTACTGCTGAGCCACAACCCCAGCCCCCTAAAAATATTTTTTTAAAAAATAGTTGATTAGGGGCTTGCTAAGTTGCTGAGGCTGACTACTAACTGTGACCCTCCTGCCTCAGCCTCCTGAGCCACTAGGATTACAGAATTTAGGATTATTTTGAGGAGATAATGAACCAGTAGTTAAAAAGTGCATAGCATGTATAAGCACTTGTTCAGATTTTACTTGCAATCCTATTATATTTGACATAAACTCCAAGGAGGTAGAGCTTCCTCCAAGAAGGAAGAGATATTCACTGCTGTGTCTCTAATATCTAGAACAATGACAAGGACATATTGAGTTGGTGCTTTGTAAATATCGACTGAGCATCTTCTCAGTTTTAACTCTTTGAAATACTTTCTTCATTGGCTTCTGACACAGTGCCCTTTTACTACAAAATACTGTTGGACTTTTTCATGCTCTTTTATCTAGCCTGAAATTTTCTTTTTAAAAAAATATTATCATTTATTTATATATTTTTGGTAACACTGGGGATTGAACCCAGGGCCTGACGCATGCTTGGAAAGTGCTCTACCACTGAGCCACATCCTCAGCCCTTTTTGTTTCGAGACCAGAAGTTGCCCAGGCTGGACTTGAACTTGTGATCTTCCTGCTTCAGCTTCCCAAGTATCTGGGATTATAGGTGTGCACCACCATGCCCCGCTAGCCTGTGATTTTCAACATTGGAAAATCAGTTTAGAAGAGTGGGTCAAAACAGGGCAGAGGGACATGTGCTGTAAATGGCAGAAACACTGGATCTCAAGCTAGCATGGACCAAAAAGAAAAAGATCACTTTGTGAAACAACATTTCAGAAGTAAATACTTGGAGAATGGCTGGATATAAGAGCTCAAAGTAAATAATAATCAAGATTCTTGTCTATGGGGCCGGGATGGTGACTCAGTGGTAGAGCACTTGCCTAGCATGTATGAGGCACTGGGTTCGATTCTCAGCACTGCATATAAATAAATAAAATAAAGGTCCATTGACAATTAAAAAAACTTGGCTCTGCTTTCTCACGTGCCAGCTCCAGTCTGACGAAAATTCTTGCCTCATGGCATCTCCCAACAGAGTCGGGTTCACGTCCTTCCATCAGTTCAGCAATGCCTACAGAGAGAGAGAGGGCTTCTTTCCTTAAATCCCAGAGCTGATTTTCAGATTCACATGTCCATCCCTGAACCATTCACTATAGCGAGGGGTATGGGTCACCCTGACTGGCTGGGCCTGGCTTGTGTCCACTATGGTAGAACGGCAGTCCCTGAGCAAGTTTGATTCCCCAAAGAAAACCCAGTGCTTTATTTTATTGATCTATTTATCTATCTGATTTATATCTTTCGTTTTGGTACTGGGAATCGAACCCAGGGCACTCAACCACTGAGCCACATCCCCAGCCCTTTTTATGTTTTATTTAGAGACAGGGTCTTGCTAAGTTGCTTAGGGTCTCGCTAAATTTCTGAGGCTGCTCTTGAACTCGTGATTCTCCTGCCTCAGCTTCCTGAGCGGCTGGGATTACAGGTAAATGCCACCGCGCATGGCTGTTGGTTTATACATTGAGTGAGTGATTTTTGTGTTGCTGAAATGGAACCCAGGGTCTCACATATGCTAGCAAGCACTTTAACACCGGGCTATCCCCACAGCCCTTATTTTTTTATTTAAAAAGGAGGACTAGGTGAGCATGTGGAAAAGACACATAAGCCAGGTTCCAGACAATGCTCTTCTTTCCACACCCTCTCACCTCTGGCCAGTTGACAATTTTTTTTTTAATATTTTATTTTTTAGTTTTAGGTGGACACAATATCTTTATTTTATTTTTATGTGGTGCTGAGAATTGAACCCAGTGCCTCACACATGCCAGGCGAGCCCGCTACCACTTGAGCCACATCCCCAGGCCCTGGTTGACAATTTTTGCTTTGTGACTTCTCAGTCCAGTTTGAGCATCCCTAAGTCAAAACTCTGAAATCCAAAAATCCCAGTTTGTTTGTTTGTTTGCTTGTTTGTTTTCAGTGTTGGAGATCAAACCCAGGGCCTCTCGTAGGCCAAACTAGCAGTCGATCACTGAGCTCCACCCTCATCCCCAATCCCAAACCTCTTGAGTGCTGACATGATGCTACAGTGGAAAATTGGCATATATGAAATGCAAATAAATGTCATGTTGAGTTTTGGGTTCCATCCCCCATGATATCTCATTCTGTATGTGCAATATACAGAAAAATATCTGAAATCCAAAACACTTCCAGTCCCAAGCATCTTGGATAAGTGATAAGTGACCTGTACTGATAGCATTTTCCAGTTTCTACAAGCCCAGAGCCCGTGTTCATGCACTCTGGGTTTCTCTGCAAGTAAAGTATGCTATGTCCCTTCTCCAGGAGAAGGAAGGAAGACCAGAATGTGGCTTTTCAGGGTACTCCAGCAACTTACCAACTCTGCCCTGCCTTTTCTGGCTGGCTCTGGTTCCCCACACACCACCTGTGTTCTCAGCTGGGTCATCTCTGTGGGCAAGGACCATGGTTCCCACACCTCAGCACCAAGCCCTCAATTACATCTTCCCCTCTCTACCCACGTGCTCCACTTCAGTAGAGAAAGAGGAGCAAGTGGAAGTTGATAGTCTCAACATTGCCAACAGGATCTGAATGTCTGATGAGGGAGGTTTTGGAAACTTGAGGTTTGGAGAAGACTCCAGGAATCTGGCAATGGCCCAGAATGTGTAGAAAAATTGAGAGGCTAAGAGACCCACATGTAGATTTATTTTAGGGTTGTACACAGGGTGTTCAGGCAGGCAGAAATGGAGTGGGACAGTCTTCCTAGACATAGAGTAACAAAGGTGTTTATCAGGAGACAGGACCTGAAGGAGGAAAAAGAAGCCAGTTATATGAAGAGCCAAGGGAAGAGTGTTCTAAGCAGTGGTAACAGCGGTGGAAAGGCCCTGTGGTAGGAGTGTGCCTTGTGTGTGTGCAGGTAGCCAGGAGCCAGAGAGGGAGAATAGAGGGAAGAAAAGCAAGGGGCAGGACCAAGAGGGTTCCATGGGGAAGTTGATGATAAGCCTGCAGGTGGGTCTGCTGAAGGGTAATTGGGGGCTCCTGAGTATAGGGGACAGCCTTGCCTATCTGGCCCAGGAGCTGAGTGCCACACAGCGGGCCTCCTATCTGAGGCTTCCTCACCCCAGCCCGGGACCTGGCTGGCTGGATCCCCGAGATATCCGCTTCCAGCCTGATCTCTACTCTGACTTACATCTTGGGGTCACCAGCCCCCTTCTGCCTGTGGCTCCTCCTCCCTGGCCTGCACCCCCTCCTTACCCCGGTTTCCCCTTCCTAAACTCTCCCTGTAGCCTCTTCTCTCTTGACCTCCTTCCCCCAGCTCCCCTTCAGATGCATTATGACAACTAGCATTTCCTGTGGGTCAGAGCTTGTACTACTAATAATAGCCGAAACCCAGCATCTTCCCGCAAGCCAGGCCCTGTTCTGAGGGCTCCACACACAACAGCTCAGTGAGCCCCCGACAGTTATGAGTTTGTATTCTTTTTCTCACAGAGGAGGAAACTACAGCTGCCTAAGATCACACAGCTTTCAGTGACAGTGCCGTTTTATGTGCATGATTGTCACAAGAGTCTATCTCACTGGAACGAGGGACCTCGTCACCTGGTAGATGAGCCCAGCACAGGGAGTGCCATGCTGTGACCAGAGTCCCCCTGGACCTCTGAGAGTCGGAATGTAAATCTGTTTGACTCCCCAGCCAGGGCCCTGACCCTTCCCAAGTTCATCTCCATGCTCAGACCGAGAGGTGCCAGGGAGGGGAGAGTGGGCCTCGTTCTACGGTGGGGAAACTGAAGGGCAGTGTTGCATCAGCCTTGCCCAGGAGGGCGACCCAGGAAAGGGCAGAGCGTAGCTGGGACTTGAACTGGGACTTTTCATTCCAAGGCTGGTGTTTCTCTTGAGCAGCCGCAGCCTCCTGGGCGTCCTTCCCCACCCTCGGCCAACCTGGCCTCCCACCCTCTTCTCCTGATTCTGGTAGCTCAGTCCCTCCAGCCCTACCTTCAAGTCAGTGCCATAGAACACCTGGTGATGGACATCTGGTTCATGGGAAGAGCACCTCCCCTCCGCCTTCCTCCAGCCCTCCCCGGGTGCCCACCGTCGCTGGGAGAATAGCAGGTACAAGTACCCCTTGCAGGGAAAAAAGTAAGCCCTGTCCCCTCGCCCTCCAGGGTCACAAGTCCCACAACAGCAGCTGAATTTAGAGCTGCCCTCCAGGTGGACAGGACGGGGCTGAGGTGACACTGTGAGGATAACTGCAGTAGGCATCCTGGTGGGGCTGGGGTGGGGCTCAGTGGTGGAGCCCTTGCCTAGCCGCAGGAGGCCCTGGGTTCCATCCCAGCAACGTCAACAACAAAAAAGAGAGACTCAACCGGATGGGCAGCAGGACTCGCATGGGATGAAGGTGGAGGGGACTGCCTACCCAGGGAGGGGCTTTGGGCTTTATCTACTACTCCTCTTCTGGGGGGAGGGAGCTGTCCTAGCCCCAGGGTCTCTCCACCTGGGCTTGGGAGCCTGCATGTGAGGCCCAGCTCCAGCCAGCCTATCTGCCTCCACCCCAGGCCATCTCGGTTTTGCTGAGGGCCAGTTCAAGCCTTGGAGCTGACATCAGAGAGTGTAGGGATTCCCCTCCCTCACCCAAACCAGGAGTTCCAGTCTCCATTCTGTCCTGGATCTGCTGTGGGTCTTGAGCAAAGCCTCCCCATCCCCCCAGGCTATCTTGCAATCAGCTCTGAAGCATCTCTGCTGCCCCTGAGCTTGGATTTCTACCAACCCCCTGGAGTGCCCCAACAGAAACTCTTATGGATGATCTTTTGCTGTTGTTTTGTTTTTAACCCAGGGGTGCTTTTACCACTGAGCTCCATCTCCAACTCTTTTTATTTTTTTGAGACAAGGTCTCACTAAGTTGCTGAGGCTAGCCTTGAACTTGAGATCCTCCTGCCTCAGCCTCCCAGGTCACTGGAATTATACGCCTACGCCGCCTCGCCTGTACACCCTGTACAACCCTAAAATAAATCTAGATGGTTGTTTTCTGTTTTCAACATCCAGGCTTTAGTTTCTCTGTGTAGTCATAGTAGCAGCCCTTGAAGATCGCTGTCACGTTTTCACGAGGACACTGAGGTCCAGGGCAGGCCAGTGACTCACCTGAGGTTATCAGCAGGGCCAGCTCCACACCAGAGTCCACACCCCAGCCTTCAGTTTCCTTCCTACCAGTTCTCACCCCTCACCACATCCCCTTCTTTGCCCGCTGGCTCTGGCCCAAGTCACAGTCCATCAACCGAGAACAACTTGTGAAACGAGGCCCAGGTAGCCGGAGACTAGTCTGGAACCATCCTCCAAGAATCTGAACAGAGGCTGGCCCTGTTTTCAGTGACCCTCTGAGTTCTTGCCAAGAGTCTGCTCCATCCTAGGGCCATGTCAAGCAGCCCAGTTGCCCCTTCCCATCCCTGTCGCAGTGGGGTCCAAGCCTAGGCTGGAGCAGAAGTTGAATATGACCTCATATCTCAGGCTAGTTGTCTTGCTGCTCCTTCTAGGTGACTTACATGTGGCCAGCCACCAGCAGAACCTGGATCGGGCATTTGTGGCAGAAACACATTTGTTCAAAAATGATTAATTAAGAGCCTCCTCTTATTGGCTTCTGGGGACACATCACTGCACTGAACAGGCACAAATTCCCACATTCCTGGAACCCGGAGTCTAAGGCATGCCACAAAATAAAAGGATGAATGTTAGATATCAAAAATATAAATATAATTATAATTTTTATATAATTATATTTTATATAATTCCACCACTTGGGAAGGTGATATTGGAGCAGGGAGGGAAGACAGTGAACTCTACGGATGTCCAGAAGAATGTTCCAGACAGAAGGAACAGCAAGTATAAAGAAAGGCCTGAGGCAGGAGCAGGCTTGATGTTCTATGAGGCACGAGGAGGGTAAAGGGGACAAGACACAGAGCATGTGAAATGTCCACTTGAGACAAGATTTGTGGTAAGAAGCATGAGCCATTTATCAGTGAAGCCAAGTGACCAGGGTATGTGTGCAGGGAAGACTGAGGAGAGGGACACCAAGAAGGCAGTGGGAGCCGGGCACAGTGGCACACTCCTGGAATCCCAGTGACTCAGGAGGCTGAGGCAGGAGAATCCTGAGTTCAAAAGCCAGCCTCTGCAAAAGCAAGGCACTAAGCAACTCAGTGAGACCCTGTTTATAAATAAAATACAAAATAGGGCTGGGGATGTGGTTCAGAGGTCGAGCATCCCTGAGTTCAACCCCTAGTACCTACCCCCCCCCCCGCCCGAAAAAAAGAAGGCAGTGCAGACATTCTAGCAGAGAGAGCAGCTTTAACAAAGAGAAAGCTGAGTGTTCAAACTTGACCACAAAGTCACCAGAGCTAGAATAGGGTGAGGCCGGAGGAATTAGCTACAGCCAAGAGAAAGGCAGAAGAAGCAATGAGGGTCAGGGGCCCAGGAGATTGTAATCAGAGATGGGGAGAGGGGGTTCAAGATTTAAGAAGTGGTTCTCACATATAATCCCAGCAACTTGGAAGGCTGAAGTCAGAGGAGCATAAGTTCAAAGCCAGCCTCAGCAGTTTATCGAGGCCCTGAGCCACTTAGTGAGACCCTGTCTCAAAATAAAATATTAAAAGGGCTGGGGATGTGGCATCCCTAGGTTCAATCCCCAGGAAAGAAAGAAAGAGAGAGAGAGAAAAAAAAAGATTTGAGAAGTGCAGCAGTTTCAGATGGAGGGAAGACCACATGCTCAAGGGGGTGCGAGGGGTGGCCATGGCTCCAGGGTGACAGAAAGGACTTGGGAATGCATGGATGACCAGCCAGTGCTCTATCTGTCCTCACCATCCTTGAGATTTACGTCCCCAGTCCTGCACCACGGAGCCCCAGCTGCTTGGGAAATGGAGGAAGGAGCTTCTACCGCTAGGGGGCGCTGCAAGGAAACCCGTCTGACCAGGATGCTCCAGGCTGGTTTCCTTCTTCTCCCCCAGCGAACCTCTGATCAGCTCCCAGAGCAGCCGCTCCTTGTTCCTGGCACTCGGTCCTTCAGGCAGCCCTGATGGGCAGTGCCCAGGCAGAGCTTAGGAGGTGCGATGTGGGAAGGGGAAGCCCCCTTGGTTTCTGTCTCATAGCAGGGACCCAGCAGGGAAACCCCACAAGTCCTAAAAGGAAAGCGGCAGCGGTGGGTCTTGGGGAAGACCAAGAAACCCCATCCCCTCCCTGAAGATGGGAAATCCAGGGTGGGGCTGAGGGCGGGGCTGTGCTGGAAGGGAGACCGCTGGTTGATGTAGCCCAGCTCAGAAGCACGGGGATTCTTGTGGGTTCTGGCCGAACCCTGATCCTGACCTCACACAACCCCACCCTGGCCACGAGCTGAACCCTGGTCCTAGCCTTCAACAAGCCTATCCCTGACCAGAGCAGAGCCCCAGGACATGGGTAGCTCTGACCCCAAACAGACAGACTCAGGATGTGGGTCCCAGACTAGATTCGGAAACCAGCCCTAGACCAAATCCTGACCCTGGATATGATGGAGCTTTAATCCTATATCTGATTCTGGCCAAAGACTGAGCCCTTGACCTTGGATGGAGCCAATCCTAGTCCCAGACATGTTCTTGGGCCTGGGTCTCATCCCCTCTGACCCCAGTTTATAGACAGCTCTGATGCCATCCCTGATATCATCAGACCCAGCCCCCACCCACCTTGCACCAATACTCATTCCAGCCACCATTGAAATCTGACATCCCTCTCATGCACACACCCCCCTCAGCCATCTGGTAAAACAGAGAGGATGAGGATGACTCAGAACCCCTAGTCCCCTTTGGTGGGCAATCCCCTTACCTGGCCATCCATCTTTTGAAGGACAGTGGACTGGTGATGGCTCCCGGGTGATGGTGACAGAGCAGACAAGCAGGAGGGGGTTTGAGTCCCTGGGACCCACGCACAAATAGAGCTGGACAGCATGCCCCAGAAGGGGGCACTGAGGAAAATCCTAGACCTGAAAGCCAGGAGCTCAGATTCACTGAAACCCTAGCTTCCCGCCATCCCCCGTGCCTCCCACCCCCTCTGGGAAGGGAAATTACATTTCCCTATTTTAGCACAAGGGGTGGCGAAAAGCGAATACAAAGTTGAAAGTACAAGTAGGACGGAAAGTGAAACCGGGTGCAACCCCCAGTATAAGACTCCCCCCTACCCAGGAGATGGCTGGACAAAGAGGCTGGGCCCTGACATGGGCCAGACGGCAGGCGACCTTGGCTGGCGTGAGTTGGAAGCCAGGGCTGAAGTGGAGGGGCGGGAGGCTTGGGGGAGACTGGGCAGAGGATGGGAAGGCTGACTGGTGTGGACGGAATTCATGGCATGGGGACAATAACTTAGCCAGGACCAAGGACCCGGCTCGCTGGAGCCTGGGACTGAGTATGGGATAAGTGAGGTGGGGGCCTGGAGCAGTAGGGTGGGGGTGTGGTCCAGGGCAGGGCACAAGCGGGACAGTTTTGCTGGGATGAATGGGAGGGACTGGACAGGCAATTTGACCAGGACCAGGATGAGGCAGATACATGATGTTTGAAGTAATCGAGCCAGAGGCGGATGGTGAGGCTGAGACTGAGAACTGAAGCCAGTCAGAGGAAGTGCAGCAGGGTGAGTTGGCACAGATGGGGGCTGAGAGTAAGGAACCAGCAGCCTGAGTTGGACACAGGTCTTTAGTCCGAAGGTGGGAAGGAGGTCCAATCTGCAGCTGGCAGCTAAAGATCTCAGGGGCTGGTGCCAGAGCTGTACGCAGAGGAGAAGTTGGTACCTCTAGGTAGGGCTGAGGGCTTGAGGGTGAGGAGCGAGGCTTCGAAGGCCAGAGCCAAGAACCCAGGACTGGATACAAGGGTATGGAGCAGCTGGGGACTCTAGAGTTCAGGCAGGAAGAGGAGTAAAGTACAGGTGACACAAATCAATCTGGATAGGCAATACCACAAGGGCCTGGGCCCCCAACATAGAGCTAGGAAGAAGCCTATTCTGCCTTGGGTCTCCAGGATGCCAGAGGGTCAGAGTGGCCCCCAAGCCAAGGAACCAGAACACCAGAGATCTTAGGCGTGGCCCACATCCTCTGGAAGTCCATGGGGGGAAGTGGGTGGCCCAGAAACTCCTCTTACCCTTTGCTGAGAGGCACTTTGAGGAGCAGTGTGCAGGGATTAGAGATTATCCTTGGACAGGGAAGGGGCCTGGAGAGCAGCAAGAGTGGGGATGGACCAGGGTTTGGTTTTTAGTTTGAGTTTCGATGGCAATTGTGTAACTTCATGATGGCTAGATTTCCTCACCCGAGGGAGAAACCACTGAACACTGCCCTCTGCCCTGGGCGCCCATCCTGTGGCCCCTCTTCCCTCTTTCCAGGAAAACATAGGGTTTGAAGCATCCTCTGATGCCCGCTGGTCTGACCCCCACTTTGCAGACGGGGGCCTGAGGCATAGACGAGAGACAGCTTGCTCAAAGGAAGACCAGGATGAGAAACAGAGTGCCCCCCTCCCATGCCAAGCCCCCTCCCTCCCTTCCCAGCACCCCCGCCCTTCCTACTCTCATGCTGCAGACTTGCCCCAGGTGGGTTCTGCTGCAGAATGACCCCCCGCCTTGGCGGAGGCCTTACCACATAGGATAGAACCACAGGTCATGCCATCCCTGGGGCCCCTAGTAGCCAGTTCAAGGCATCAGAGCCACCTGGCTGAGCCCAAGGAATCCTTGGCAGAACAGACAGTCCCCACTCCTGGGCCAGGTAGCTGCCTCCTCTGAGGTCCCTGGGGAAAGCAAGTGGACTGTATGTTTGGACAGATCTGGAATCCAGCCCTGGCTCCCCACCCCAATCTCTGCTATCTGAACTTGGGCCAGTCCCCTTCATTGAGCCCAGGTTCCTCCTCTGCAAAATGGAGAGAATTAACAGCAACCAGTTGTGCCACTCAGAAAAGGCACTTGGCCAGGGAAGTGAGTAGGGAGACAAGATCCAGCCTTGGGTCTGCTTACAAAAATGAGCACTTTGTGCAGACTTCATATGGTGGCCTCAATGGTCCCCATCATGGTGTGGAGGGGCTGTGTGAAGATACCCGAGAAAGTTCCCACTGGGGCTTGCACATCACGCAGGCTCGGAAAAGTCACATTCCCTTCCTTCTCTGAGTTCTTCCCAAGCCCACATCTTGCTCCCCTCCTCGTTTCTCCAGGGCTCAGCCTGTTACTGCTCTCCTTGCTCCTGGTGCAAGCTGGTGTCTGGGGATTCCCAAGGCCCCCAGGGAGCCCTCCTGTGAGCCTGCAGGAGCTGCGCAGGGAGTTCACGGTCAGCCTGCATCTTGCCAAGAAGCTGCTCTCCGAGGTCCGGGGCCAGGCTCATCGCTTTGTGAGTTTTCCCTAATGCAGCTGGCTCTAGGGATGAGGAGACCGTCAACCCCCATGGGCCACCACTAACAGACTTCACCCTTCAGGCTGAATCTCGGCTGCCAGGAGTGAGGCTGGACCTGCTGCCCCTGGGAGAGCAGCTCCCCAACGTTTCCTTGACCTTCCAGGCCTGGCGCCACCTGTCTGTGAGTGAAGGGGGCTGGTGGGGCGGGGCCAGGAAGCTGGCAATAGACAGGGCAGCATAGAGACAAGTTGGGGATTGATTTGGGGACAGAATCTGGATGAGATTGAGTGTGTGGTTGGACATAAAGATGAAGCAGAGGGCTGGGGTTGTGGCTCAGTGGTAGCGCACTTGCCTAGCATGTGTGAGGCACTGGGTTCGGTTCTTAGCACTGCATATAAATAAATAAAATAAAGGCCTATCAATAACTAAAAAATATATTTAAAAAAAAGATACGCAGAGATTTGGAAATGGGATTAGGAAGAGGGAAAGAGTGAAGCCGGGTATAGGAATGGAGTGGATTGGGAATGAGTGGGATGGAGTTGGTGTTGGGGGGTGGGAAGAGAAGAAAGGTTGATTAGGGATGAGAAGAAAGGTTGGGATGAGGGCAAACATCAGGTGAAGGATGGAGAAGGGATGGAGATGGCTGGTGGGGCCGGAGTCAGAGATGAGATGGGGAGACGGTGAGAATGCATATGGAGGAAGGACCCACCTGGGACCAGGAATGGGAATGAGGGTGGGAAAGAGGTTGGAAACAGAAGGAAAACAATTGTGCAGGAGACAGGAAGAGACGATGGGGGAATGGAGTGGAGTGGCAGAGGAAGAGTGATGGGGACGGGATGGGGTTAGAGAGGGGTTGGGGCATGGGACAGGAAAGGAGATGGGATAGAGGTCAAAGACAATGGAGGTGGGAAGTCTGATGAGCACAGGAAGGAAATGGGGATGGAGATGAGGCTGACAATAGAAACAGGAGGCTGGAGCGGGAATGAGCCTGGGCTTGATCCAGGGTTGGGTAGGGTCATGCTTGACCTACCCTTGTCCCTCCCCTTCAACAGGACCCAGAGCGACTCTGCTTCCTCTCCATGATGCTTCAGCCCTTCCATGCCCTGCTGGGAGGCCTGGGGAGGCAGGGCGGCTGGACCAGCTCAGAGAGGATGCAGCTGTGGGCCCTGCGGCTAGATCTCCGGGACCTGCAGTGGCATTTCCGCTTCCAGGTAGAGTGCCCACCCACCCTCTTTGACCCGCTAAGACCAATACACAAAACTGAGGTCCACTGATTCCCTTTACAGAACACCCCCTGCCCTCAGGTTGGGCGAGTCTGGAGGGAGGTGCTCTTCTGAGCAAGTATATGAGAATGTGCAGGAGGGTGTAGCCACACAGGGTCCTACACAGGGTCCTGGCTCTGCCACCCAAGTCCCTGCTTTCTTTTGGGGGTTGGTCTTTAGTGAGATAAGGGCGCTGGTTTACCCAGGACAGACTGCCATCAGCAGGCCCTGCAGCGAGGTCAGAACCCTTCTCCCTGTGGTTCTCTGACACAACCCAGATCCTCCTGACCATTTCTAAGAGCAATAGAAATTTCAGTCTTAATAAAAAGGAAATGGAGGGCTGGGCTTATGGCTCATGGTAGGGGGCTTGCCTAGCGTGTGTGAGTCACTGGGTTCAATTCTCAGCACCACATATAAACAAAATAAAAGTCCATTGACGCCTAAAAAAATTAAAAAAAAAAAAAAAAAGGAATGGAAACACAAGCAGCGGATAAACTGGCTGCACCCTACCTCTGACCATTTCTGATCCTGAGACAATCCAAAACGGCAGGGAGGAACTTCCAGAACCCCAATCCCCAGGGCAACCCAGCTCTGTGAGCATCCTCTTGCTCCAAACTTCTATCTTCATATATATATATATATATATATATATATATATATATATATATATATATATTTTTTTTAGTTGTAGGTGGATACAATTTTTTTCACAGCCACATCAATATTTAGTAATTTATTTTTATTTATTTTTTTATTATTAGTTGTTCAAAACATTTCAAAGCTCTTGACATATCATATTTCGACAATATCTTTATTTTATTTTCATGTGGGGGCTGAGGATCGAACCCAGGGCCTCATGCATGCGAGGTGAGCACTCTACCACTGAGCCACAACCCAGCCCACAAAATTCCATCTTCTTAAGCTCAAAAAATCAGGTTAAGACACGTGAGATGACGACATGGAAGATCTGAAGCAGGGGTTATCCAGGGGCCTGATGTCATCAGGAGCCCCTGGGCTCAGATTTGCTCAGGTTCTCCGCCTGCCCACTGTCTGAGCTGCGGATCTGTCTTCCTAGGTGCTGGCTGCAGGATTCAACCTGCCCCAGGAAGAAGAGGAGGAGGAAGAGGAGGAGGGGAAGGGGCTGCTCCCAGGGGCTCCAGGGGACTCTGCTCCAGCTTCGGCCCAGGTGTCCTGGCCCCAGCTGCTCTACACCTACCAGCTGCTGCGCTCCCTGGAGCTTGCCTTGTCCCGGGCTGTGCGGGATTTGCTGTTGCTGTCCAAGGCCGGGCACCCAGGCCTGAGTTGGGGCTCTCAACACCCAGATCCCAGCCCGGATGGAGCGATCTTTTAGCCCCTTTCCCTCACCTTTTAGGACTTCAGGACTAGCTTCAGACCCTGTCCAATAACTTAAAGCCCCTCCAGTCCTTGCCAGATATTTATTTCTTAGATATTTATTTATTACTTAGGGAGATGATAGTTTATTTATTATTTCATCCTTGGGGCAGGCTGCCACATTGCGTGCCTAATAAAGCCCTCCCACTCTCTCTTTGCTTCAAGATCTTTTCACAGAAGGGACATCGGACACTCAAAGGACCTGGAGGCCTCTGGTTACCCAGAACCCCTCTCTGCTCCTATGTTTTTGGGGTGTCCTGGTCCACCTTCCCCCACTGTGACCTGCTCAATTGGCAGTTGCCATAGCAACCAGCAGAGTTCCGAAGTTGAACTATCAGTTTGGAAACTCAAGGCAGCTGACCTGCTGCTCATCGACCTTTGAGACCAAAGTGGTGTCCCCGAGGCCCTTCAGACTTCTTTCCCGTGGGTGGGCTTCCCCTCCTATATGGCTCTCTGAGGGGTCCAGGTATGGTTGAGGTCTGCAGGGGTCAGAAAGGGAAGGCTGTGGGAAAAGTCTCCAATTCCCCCCATTTTCCTCGCAGTCTTCTGGGTAGCTGAGACAGGTTGGGGAGGTAACCAGGACAGGAACTCAAGAGAGGCAGTCCCAGTGGCACAGGAGGTCCAGAGTCAGATTCTTCAAGTTCATGGTCTTCACAGATGTCTAGTTATGTTCACTCCATGAAGGACACACCAAGAAACCCAGGCCCAGAGGGTGGGAAGAATGCATCCAGGTGGCAGAGAGAGTCAGGGGTGAGCAGGTCCCCGGGGAGCCCTGTGACTCAGCCAGGTCAGGTCTCAATCACTGGGGCTTCGGCCGACCCAGGCGGGCTTGTAGCTCCTGCATCATGCCCGGGTGTGCCAGGCCAAACCTGGAGGTGGAAGACAGGTGCATGGGAGCTGGTCCTCAGAGGCCCACAGCCTCCACCCTATCCCAGCCCAGTGCCCCTGTGCCTACCCGAGTCCCAAAGTCTTTCTCCTGGCTGGCACTGGGGTCCCTTCAGGTCTCGGGGGGCTTGGTTCTGGGGCCTCCTCCAGCTGGAGTGGCCTCTGCTCGGGTGCTGACAGTCCCTCCTCGGGCTGAGGGCTAGGAGGGTCCTCTGGCTCCTCAGAGGCCTGGACTCGCCGGAAAGAGGGCCGAGAGCGACGCTGTGAGGAGCTTCGGGAGAGGAGGGCGCGGCTCCTCGGGACGGAGACATCCAGGAGGGGCCCAGGAAGCAAGGCCTGCAAGGGAGCAGGGAGACAGTTCTGTGGGCTGGCTTCTAGATCCGGCTTGTCCCCCCTGGACCTCACCAGAGCCCTCACCTCACACCAGCTGCTGTGAGTGTCCCCTCTGGCACTTCCTGCAGCCTCAGCAGTGTCCGAGGGCCCAGGCAGGGCCTCCACAAGGCCCTGCTGTGTCAGCTGCACCTCCTGGCCTTGAACATCCTCCAGGCCTTCTGGATCAGTCTCCTTGGCCTCTGACCTCTGGCCTCCAGTCCCAGGGTCCTCCACATGCGGCAGCCTTTGTCCTTCTCCCTCAGGGTGGTGGTCCCCACACTGCCCCTCACTGTCTGTCCCCTGCTCTCTGGCTTGCCAGCCCCCAGCCTCTTCCAACAGCTGCTCTCCCAGGAACCCCTCAGCCTCCACTTTGGCTTCAGCGCCCTCTGCTCTTGCTGCCTGGGAGCCTGAGGTAACGCCCTCCACCCCACCACTTCCTTCTACCATGGCAGGTCCCCCCACCCCTGCCTGATCTCCAGCCCTGGCCTCAAAAGCCTCTGCTTCACCATCTCTGCCAGTCACCTCCTCCCCTGCTGAGCCTTCTAGGCCCAAATCCTGCCCACCTCGGTTCCCTCCCTCTGCAGCCTCCACCAGCTCTGCCTCTCCTTCAGCCTCCTCTCTCCCTTCTGAGTTCCAGCCTCTCCCATTCTCCCCCACCCAAACTGCCCCAGATTCCTGGAATTCTGGCCCTTCCTCAGCCCCAGCAGCCCTCACAACCAGGACTGCCTCATCCTCCACAATCTCAGGAGCCAAAGAACTGGTCTGTGCATCCTCCTGGTTCTGGAGGCCGAGAGCTGCCTCCTCCAGCCTCCAGCCTCCCCTGGATGTGAGGTCTGCCTCCGATGGTCCTGAGGCCTCCACTTCGCTATCCTCAGTTTCTCTGGCCTCTGTTTCTCCTGGTGACTGGTCTTTCTCTGCCTCTTCCCGTTGAATTTCCTGCAGCCCCTGGTTTTCTGCTACAAAGCCCTCCCCCTCCTGTGCTGCACATCCTTGGATCTCTGACAAGTCAGACTCCCAGCCTCCTTTGGCCTTGGCCTCCAGTGCCTGACCTCCTGTAGCCTCCTCCTCCTCATCTTCAGTATCTGTTTTTTCCTCCTGGGTGTTACTACTTTCCCTGTCCCTTCTCCTCTGGTTTTCCCAGTCTTCTCCCTCAGGGACCTCAGGATCTATAGACCCCATGTGCCTGGAATGTTCCTCCAGCCTCCCCTCCATCTCCTCTTTCCTCAGGTCTGAAACTCTCCCAAGTTCTTCCTGAACCCCCTGTCCTTCCTCAGGTTGCTCTGTTGGGGTCAAGACACCTCCCATCAGCTCAGGCTCCTGGCCTTTGGTGACCTTGAATTTGAGGTCATCCCACTCCTCCTCCAATGTTTCTTGGCTCCTCTGAGCCTCCTTACTTCTCTCCTCAACAAACTCTTCACCAGGCCTGGCCTCTGGGGCTGCCTCCAAGTCATCATCACCTCGATCCTCTTTGTCCAGGGCCAGCTCAGCCTCTGTGACCAGGCAACTCCCTTCCTCCTCCCAGTCCCCCTTGGCTTGTACCTCCTCCTCCTCCTCCAGACGAGCTCCATCAGCCCTGATCTGCTCATCTTGCCTCCCCTCAGCCTCTTTCCCGTGCTGATCGATGTCCCCCTCAAAGCCCTCCCCTGCCTCCTCCTCTGACTCGGGGCCTTCTGCCTCCCTCCCTGCTGTCTGGCCCTCAATTGCCTCTTCTGTTTCCTCAGTGCCCAGGACCTGAGTCTCTTGGGGGAAAAGCTTCACTTCAGTCTCTCCCTTCACCTCTTCTTGAATCTTGATCCCAGTAACTTCTGGGATCCTTTCTCCTGGGACTGGCCCATATTCGGTCTCCCTGACTCCTGGGAGGTCAGACTCTTCCCTGGCTAAAGCAGCCCCGACCTGCTCCCTGTCTGAGGAAGTTATTCTGGCCTCTTCTCTGCCCAAGGCTGCCTGGTCCTCAGACTCTACTACCCCTGTCCCCTGTGTCCCTATGCTTTGGCCATTCCTCACCACTACCACCCCCTCTTCTTCCCTCCCAGGCCCTCTGACCTCAAAGTTTTCAGTTTCTGCAGCTATCTCGGAAACCACTTGCTCTGTCTCCCCGCTGTCCCCTGCCACCTTCTGCCCGCTACTGCCCGCCTTCACCTCAGGCTCTTGGTGCCAGGTCCACTCTGACTCCACCCCCCTGGCCATCCCTGGCTCTGTCACCCTGACCTCTTCCTCCTCCTCCTCCTCATGTTCCCAGTTTCTTGGTGTCTCCCCTCTGCTCACTTCCTGCTCACCAGGCTCCTGTCCTTCCTTGGAGTGACCGCTCCTGTCTTGCTGAGCCCTGGACCCTGCCTCAGACTTCTTCCCAGCCTCCAGGCGTGTACCTGACTGCTGGTCCCCAGAAGCCCTGGCTGCCTCCCCGGTCTCAGTGTCCTGCCTGTCTGCTTGAGAGCCCTGGGAGCTACCTTTTCCCCAGCCCCAGGTCTGTTCTGCAGCAGAGCTTCCCTCTGGGCATCTCCCAGCCTCTCCAGGCCCTCCTGGCTTCCCAAACCCCCGGCTCCGGCGGTCTCTAAGGCCTTCCAGGGCCTCCTGGGCTTCCTCCTCTACAGTCTTCTCTGGCTTTCCTGCTGCTACCTCCTGCAGTTCTTTGGCTACCTGTGCCTCCTGCTGTACAGTGGGGACCTCATCTCCTATGAGGTAGGACAAAAAGGCATTGAAGGAATCCTAGAGGAAAAGAGTGGAGAAGGTCAAGGCATGCAGGGAAGGCCAGGCCCGGCCCCTTCCCTGGGGGCCCTGGGCCAGAGGAGCCCACAGTAAGGCAGGCGGGTTAGGGACCTGGGCAGACAGGGAGAACAGGATCTGCAGAAGGAATGAGAAGGTTCCTAGACTGAGGGTGTTGGATGCACTTGTGGGAAGTAAGAGATTAAAGCCCAGAAAGAACTGGTCAAGGAAACTGTCTGGCCCTGTGAAAGGAACCTCTAATCTGAGGAGAGGTTCAAAGGGAGGAGGGAAGGTGAAGACACAGGGAATGGGGTGAAAGTCTCTGGCATCTCTTTGCCCCTCTCACCAGTGCCCCCCTCAAGGCCTGATGCAGCCCAGGGAGGTGTAGCCGGAGGAAGTCCATCTTGTGTGTTTCTGTGTGTCCAGAAAGCTGACAAATGGCAGTCCCCACCCACCAAGACAAGACAGTCTTCCCCAGGACCTAAGACACTTCCTCTTCCCCTGTCTCTCCCTGACGCATCCCCAGGCCCTGCCCACCTTCCCCAGGGCCACAGCAATCTCCACCCCAGGTGGGGAAATGGGTGTGCGTCACCTGTGGGACACAGGTGCACATTCTGAGTTTTAAAGCGCAAAGGGTGAGAACGGAAAGAAAGAAGTGGGAGCAAGGGACCTCAGAATTGGGGATGGGGGAAGGGACATGTGGCAACTGCAGAGGAGTGACTCAGGTCTTGAATTCACACCTCAGCCATTTCCGTCTGCCCCAAGCCACAGCCTTTCTGAGAGAGGAAGCCAGGGTTTCTGGTTCCTGTTTTGTCCAGGGACAGAGCGGAGGAGTGAAAAGGGCTGCTGGGAGCTCTGGCTTCCCAATTCCAAGTCATTAATGCTTCCTTAGGGCATAAAGGGTTGGTTGGCGGCTCTTCCACTCATCCCCTCATCCATGCTTATTCTTGCAAAAAGGACTTGACTAACTTTGTACTGTGCTCATTTGCATCTCCCTCCCACACTCCTGTGAGTTCCCTGAGGGCAGGAACCCTGTAGGAAATGCTGCAGAATTTCTAGAGCTCTGCAGGGGTAGTAGGACCTCATTTCTCATTGGTTGCGTGATCTGGGAAGCACATCGCAAGGGGCACATTTCAAACAGCAGTCTGAAGGCCTGGTGGTGGGAAAGAGCTAGTAGAGATGGGCTCAGGCAGCTGCAAGCCGTAACAGAGTTTTTCACAGGGGAAGGACACGATGAAGAAAAGCAAGGATTCTGCTTTACCTAGAGGAAGGTAAGAGAATGACTCCCTATTTGAGACTATATGAAGTGGCCTCCCCCTCTCCCCTGCCAAGCCCCACTTTCCTAATTTCCTAGGGCAATTGGGTGAGATCACAGAATCAGAATCTTAGGACTTAGAATCTAAGGACCTCTGATGGAGCAGGAATCCAGCAGCGGTCTGCCCAATGACGCTCTGCCTCTGCACTCTTATTGCCTTTTTTTTTATATTTATTTTTTGGTTTTAGGTGGATACAATAACTTTATTTTTATGTGGTCCTGAGGATCCTACCCAGTGCCTCACATGTGCTAGGCGAGCACTCTACCACTTGACCCACAACCCCTGCCCCTGCGCTCTATTTCTTGCTAAATGGGTCTCTAAGGTCTAATGTTATGTGATAGTCGTTAACTTTTTTCTTATGGTAACTCAGTTTTCTCATCTGTAAACGCAGGGGTTGGAATACTAATGTGGTATTTTTGATACTAGGATAACAGGGGAAAGAGTATCTCTTAAGGCCTTGGATAGTGTCCATAGATAATTCAGGAAACCCCCATAGTTGGCTATTATCTTTATTTTAGGTTTCTAAAACAGTATGTCAGGGTATCAGATAAAAATGAGTGACTGGAGTTTGGCGCTCTTTGCTTCCAAACAACGGCTCCCAGGGGGTGAGGTAGGGGAGGGCGGGGTGGCCATATTTGCTCCTGGCAAGCGAGGGCGGCTGGAAAAGAGTTGAAGCCGCCCGCGCCATGACGACTGCTGGCAGAATTCGGCCACGGCTTTCGAGACCGGTAATCGCGGCTCTCCCTGGCTCCCACCCTCTCCAGTTCAAAACCAGCGGTGCCAGGGCTCTCCGGGATTCTACCTTTCTCACGCCCTGAGGTTGAAAAGGCCGAAAGCGAAGGCAAGAGGAGGGCCCGGAAGTAGGGAGGACCTCCGAGCACGTGATGGGGGAACCTGCGGGTGATGTCACGTGACCCACCAACCTGCGGGGGCTCCTTGGTGCGGAACGTTCTGCTGCTCTTAAAGGTACAGGCCTCAGCCCCCGCCCCGCGTCCGCCAGCTTTAGAGGGGACAGGGGCGGAGTCCGACAGGTGGGGCGTGGTGGGGAGTGGGAGGGCGCGAAACGGAACCCTGGGATCTCCTGATGGATCCTGTGGCGCGAACCCGGCAGGCACCCGGAGCTAGGTGTGGCAATAGGGCCTTAACCAATCTCACCTGTCGCAGACCCTCATCCACCCGGTTAGAGCCAACTCGCTGACTTTGGACCCTTCGGGGGATCAGAACTTGATGCCATGGGAGGCTGTGAGGGCTCCAGGTGGCGCCTTTTGGATTCTGAGAGTGAGTATTTATGGCCCGCCCCTTCGGGAGTGACTTCTTCTGCCGTGTGCACATCCCAGGGGCTTGGAAGCTGGCTCAGTCCGGGGAAAGACCCTCGCGAGGCAGTCGTGCACCTGAGAGTGGGAGGGATCATGTGCTCTTCTAATTCACAGGGGAGGAGACCACCTCTGAGCCCCAAGCCCCTCTGTTGGAACGTCAGAGTGCCCATTGGAAGAATGCGGTGGGCTTTTGGTAAGTGGCCTAAGAGCTCAGCTAAAGTAAAAATGCAGCAGCAGGAAATGGGGGAACTGAACTGCACAAAGAAGTTGAATCCACAAATATTTACTTAGTTAACTGGTTTGCCCGGAAGCTGCCTGTGAATTTTCGAAAATCCACTCGTTTGCTTACCATCTTCACCTATTTCAGTACCATCTGTAAGATCACTCACTTCATATTCTCCAACCAACTCAGCCTCAATCTCAACATTTTAAAATTCAGGTATTTTAAAAAAAGAAAGCTGAGCCACTACTTCAAATAGAAAACCAATATTTTGCTAATGCGCGTTCAAATAAATGGATCACTTGCTAAAACTTTTTACAAGATCATCCATTCACCTTCCAAAAGCTTTCAGATACTGAGCCTTGGGAAGTACTGCTAGCATTAGCTTACCCCATTAAGTCACAAGTTTTTAGTCTTTGAATATTTCAATGAAATTGACCCAGATGCATTAAAATAGGGAGAGGTTATATGTATCTTTTATCCATATTTTCATATATATATTTTTTCAAATGCTGTTGGTAATCTCTTTTCTCAAGAAAGTAGAACTGTGAAAGCATGATATTGATTTCAAAAGTTCCTATAAATAGTACAGTTATTGCTCAATTTGAGTTTTTATATATGTCATAATTTAACTTAATGAGAACTGTGGAGGACTTGGGTGGCAGGTTGGGTTGGAAGTGGCTTCCCATGTAACTCTTTGGAAGAGTGACTTGATTTCTGTTAGCTTCAGTTTCTTCAACAGTAAAATAGGAAGAGCCACTTCACAGGTTTGTGAAAAGGACTCTTGAAAACTCTGACACTGAGCCAAATTTCTTTCCTATCAATGAGCACAACTTTGGAAGATAAAAGTAAGTGAGGATCCTTTATGGATCACAAATGATTTTGGCATTATTTTAATCTTTATAGCCACCCTGGGGATGTAGTCAGGTGAGAAATTTATATTCCCATTTTACACATGAGTTAGACTGAGACACCTGAAAAGGAAGTGGCAGACTTGGGACCACAATGGTCTTTTGGATTTCAAACTCTGGGATATTTTTATTGTACTACAGGGCATCAGTGGTTGAAAAGTGGCCTAGGAACTGAATCACTTGGAGCTCAAAGGAAAAAGTTGTTAAAAGATAGCTTTCTGAAAGGGGCCTTGAGAACTTGGAAGTGAACCCAAGTCTCTGATCTCCAAACCTGTATTTCTAACCCTGACATTGAAAGAAGATGGGATTTGGTGAAGGGCACAGACAAGAAAAGATCATAGGCAGAAAAGTAAGTGAAGATCTGTCCTGCTCATTCCAGGCTCCTGGGCCTTTGCAACAATTTCTCCTACGTGGTGATGCTCAGTGCGGCCCACGACATCCTTAGACATGAGAGAGCCTCTGGGAACCAGAGCCATGTGAGTGAGTCCCTCTCCACTTCCACCACCACCATGGTTGGTCCCTATGGAAAGATTAGGATTCGCCCTGGGGCAGAGCCCCCCACTTGAAAAACTCATGAAGTAAAGTGGCCCATGGGGCAAGGTGGCTTAAGTTCCTAGTCTTCCTGGCACGTATGTCAGGAAGGTCCTTAGGAGATCAATAGGTGCCAAATGGCTGGGGAGGACTATAGTTTATGGGAGTGTTTCTTTTTCTTTCTTTCTTTCTTTTTTTTTTTTTTTTAAACCACTGAGCCACACTCTTAGCCCTTTTTATTTTGAGACAGAGTGTTCCTAAGTTACTGAGGCTGGCCTAGAACTTGTGATCCATCTGCCTCAGTCTCCTGAGTCACAAGGATCACCAGTGTGCACTAGCATGCCTAGTTTTATGGCTAGGTTTTTTTGTTTTTGTTTTGTTTTTGGTACCAGGGATTGAACCCAGGGGTACTTAACCACTGAGCCACATCTCCAGCCTTCTTTTAATATTTTATTTAGAGGCAGGGTCTTGCTAAGTTACATAAGGCCTCGCTAAATGGCTGAGGCTGACTTTGGACTTGGAATCCTCCTGCCTCAGCCTCCCAAGCCGCTGGGATTACAAGTGTGCACCACCATGCCCAGCTATGGTTGGGTTTTTAACCTGAAGCTGGTGATTGTTTGCTGTGGGATTGTCCTGTGCATTGTAGGATGTCTAGCAGCACCCTGTGCTTCTAACCACTACTCGCCAATAGTATACCCCTGACAAACAAGAGTGACAGCCAATAATGACTCTAGACATTGACAAGAGTACCCTGGAGGTTAAAATTGCCCCCAGTTGAGAAACAGTTGGCTATAGTGAGCTGGAAGTACATGCCCTATCCAAGCAGAGCAGCTACCACTTTGTAGGTCCAACAGGGAATTTGGTTCCATCTTTCAAATTAGAGCCGAGCTGGGACTGGGGCCATGTCTACCCTCCTTCCTCCCTAGGTGAAAAGCTTTTTTCTCTTCCATCAGGTAGACCCAAGCCCGATGCCCAGCCCCCACAATAGTTCATCTCGATTCGACTGCAACTCTCTCTCCACAGCTGTGAGTGGCTTTGGGGCCACTTCTGTGCTTGTCCTCCTCCCAGGTGTGGTCTTGGCCAGCATCTCATCAGGTCTGGGGGAGGTCACCTTCCTCTCACTCACTGCCTTCTACCCTCTGGTCCCCCACCGTGAATCCCTTGGCACATACCTGGGATTATCATGATTACAGTTATTGAGACTGCTTGTTACGGGGCTCTTTCCACGAGTGGCACATATTAACTCATGTAATCCGCATGCTAGTCCTACGAGTTAGGTACTGAAGCATCCCCACTTCCCTGATTGGGTGGGGGGGACCTCCTAAACAAACAAACACACACACACACACACACACACACGCGTACACACACACACACACACACATATGAACCCAGATCTGTCTGATTCCAGAGCCTGTACTTGTAGCAGGACACATTGCCTGGCTCCTGTCTTCCCTTGGCCACTTGTTCGGGAGGGTTGTCCCTAGGAAGGTCTGGAGTCTCACTCTCTTCTCCTGTTGCAGGCAGTGCTCCTGGCTGACATCCTCCCTACCCTCATCATCAAATTGCTGGCTCCTCTAGGCCTTCATCTGCTGCCCTACAGGTCTGGGTGGGGGTGGAGGGAGAAAGGGCAGGCATGATCGGAGAGCTGGGAGGAGTGGCAGGAGGCCGCAGAGCCAAGGGAGGAGGCTGACCTTCCACTTCCCCTTTCTCCATTCGCCCTTAGCCCCCGGGTGCTCGTCAGTGGGGTTTGTTCTGCGGGCAGCTTTATCTTGGTTGCCTTTTCTCACTCAGTGGCGATCAGCCTGTGCGGTGAGTCTCCAGTTCCATGTCTAGTGAACTGGCCCAGAGGAACCTCAGCGGGGTGGTGTAGGGGGCGGTCTCCCCAGCTTCCCAGAGGAAAGGGGTTATTTCTGCAGCCCACAGAAGCCTTCTGGGGCTGCCACAAGCAGGAAATGGGAGGCAGGGCTACTTGGAGGGGTAGGTAGTGGAAGTGGGAGGATTGATGGAGGTTGAACTGAGCAGGGTTTGCCAGACACACCACCACAGGGGGTGGGGGAGACAGGGAGGGTCCTCCCCACTCCTGGCTGCATAACTGGGTACCATTCTCTGCAAGAGGACATGCAGAGAAGGGGGGTAGCTCTACTTCATAGCTGAACCCAGCCTCTCCAAGAGCTCTGACTTAGCTCCTCTGAGCTGATACACACAAGGCCATGGTCAAGCACCTTCAGGAACTGGGGCTTTGGGGCCACTTCTGTGCTTGTCCTCCTCCCAGGTGTGGTCTTGGCCAGCATCTCATCAGGTCTGGGGGAGGTCACCTTCCTCTCACTCACTGCCTTCTACCCCAGGTAAGCAACATGGCAGAGAGTGAGGACAGAGGCCATTTCCCCACTGACTTCGGTCCTCCTGAGAGCACCTGTGTTCTCCTTCCCAGGGCTGTGATCTCCTGGTGGTCCTCGGGCACTGGGGGAGCAGGACTGCTGGGGGCACTGTCCTACTTGGGCCTCACCCAGGCTGGCCTCTCCCCACAGCACACCCTGCTGTCCATGCTGGGGATCCCTGCCCTGCTGCTGGCCAGGTGAGCAGTCCTGGGCTGGAAGGAAGGAAGAGGGGAGGGGGCAGGACTTGATCATATCCCAATCTTCAGATCCCAACATTTTTGTTGAGAGGAGAGTAGACTATTTTTTTATAATTTATTTTGGTACCAGAAATTAAACCCAGAGGCGCTTAACCACTGAATCACATCCCCAGCCCTTTTTATATTTTATTTAGAGACAGGGTCTCATTGAGTTGCTTAGAGCCTTGCTAAGTTTCAGAGGCTGGCTTTGAACTTATCCTCCTTCCTCAGCCTCCCGAGCCACTGGGATTCTAGGCATGTGCCACCGTGTCTGGCAGGAGTATGGATTTTGTATCCTGACAGGTGTAGATGCTGCTATTCCAGTTCTAGAGTCCCGGAACTGCCACTTGTTACCTGTGTGACATTCGACAAGTTCCTTCGCTCCTCTGACCCTCGGTTTCCCCCATATCAAATGGCGGTAGTTCTCGCATTCCCACGAGGGGACACGTGTGAATTATTCGGCACAGTGTGGTCCCCAAGAGGATTCTAGTAGGACAAGGGTGGACTTTATTCTGCATATGTTTTCATAAGAATCAGGAAACAATTGTAATGAGCCAATTGAACCTGTGACCTCCCAGCTCATAGCTTAGAACAAGGCCAGGTAGGAAAAAAAGGAATCAATGTAAAGGAAATGTTAAGTTAAAAAAAAAAAAAATTACACATAGGAAGAATGGAGAAATGGCAGATAACATGAAGCCAGAGCCTAAGTGAGCAAAGGTTGGGAATTTCTGGGCTAGACAAAGTCCCCATGGAGTAGGCCATACCTAGAGCCATTCGTTAGAATGGGAATGAACCGCCTGCTTGGAGAGGGGCAGCAAGCATCCAGGGGCCTTGGGTAGTTGGAAGGAGGCAAGTGTCAGCTCCGGAAGGAGGCATTTGTCCATAATAGGGGCTCTGCAGCACGGAAATGGGGTACCCTGCAGCTCCCCATCATTGGAAGCCTACGCATACCAGGTGTGCCCTGGAAAGGGGTGGCCTTCCTGGCCTCAGGACGCCTGGCCAGCCCTACAGGGCTTGTTGACTGTCCTCACTGTGCTCACTCTTAGCTATTTCTTGTTGCTCACATCTCCCGAGCCCCAGGACCCTGGAGGCGAGGACGAGGCGGAGACCGCAGCTCGGCAGCCCCTCATAGGCTCGGAAACCTCAGAGTCAAAGCCAGGTAGGAGGTGCAGGCCCCCACGAGGGCACTTTCTGCATTGGGGTTTTCCTGGTTTCCTCTCTGCAGTGGGCACAGTCAAGGCAGGACGCGGGTGGGTCGGGTTGGTTCCAGTCAAAACTCGGGCCAAGACCTGCTTTCTAAGTACTGGCTGTGCCAGACATTCTGACTGCTTTGGGGACAAAGAATGCCCAAGACAAGGAAATGAGACAGTTCATAAGCGAACCAGCGAGTCGAAAAAGTTATCTTTATTTTCATATATTGATTGATAAGCCTGGGAAGGACGTAAAACAGTGATATGATGCAATGACAGTTGAAGGGAGGCGGAGAAGGATTGGTGTTGTCCTTTAGAGAACGGTCTAGTTCAGAGAAGGCCTTTTGGAGATGTTTGGGCTGAGACTTGATTGACAGGTTGTCTAGGTGAACAGGTTCTAGGCAGAGGGAAGATGGGGAGCTGGGGCCCTGTGGTGGGAATAAGCTTGGATGTTCTAGAAGCAGAAGAGCCAGCAAGGCAGGGGTGGAGTATACAGATGAGCATCTGTACACAGAGATATGAAGAGGTTTCATCTAGTGTCCTTTTCATTTATTTATTTTGAGATGGGATTTCCCCTATATTGCCCAGGCTGGTCTTGAACTCCTGGGCTCAAGTGATCCTCTCTCCTCAGCCTCCTCTGTATCTGAACTCCAGGCATGTGCCATTGCCCCTGGCTAACTTCTCTGTGTGTGGTGCTGGGAATAGAATATACTAGACAAGTGTTCCACCACTGCTGTACCAAGATTTTTTTTTTTTTCTTTTTTGGTACTGGGAATTGAACCCAGAGCCACATCCCTTAGTCCCTTTTTGTATTTTATTAGAGACAAGGTCTTGCTGAGTTGCTTAGGGCCTCACTAAGTTGCTGAGGCTGGCTTTGAACTTGTGATCCTCCTGCCTCAGCCTCCCGAGCTGCTGGAATTACAGGTGTGCGCCACCATACCCAGCCCTCCATACCCAGCCTTTTTTTTTTTTTTTTTTTAATTGTGATTATAGAGAATGTGAAGCTGGACATGGTACACACACCTGTAATCCCAGCAACCCAGGAGGCTGAGGTAGGAGGATCGCAAGTTCACGGCCAGTCTGGACAACTTAGTGGTGGGACCTTGTGTCAAAATAAAAATAAAGAGGGCTAGGGGTACAGCTCAGTGGTAGAGTTCTCACCTAGTATGCATGAGGCCCTGGGTCCAATTCCTAGCAACCCAAAAAGAAAGAAAGGAAGGGCAGCCGTGGTTGTCCATGCCTGGAATGCCAGCGACTCAGGAGGCCGAGACAGGAAGATTACAAGTTTGAGAGCAGCCTGGACAACCTGGCAAAACCCACATCAGAATAAAAAATAAAAAGGACAAGGGCTGGGGCTGTGGCTTAGTGATAGAGCACTTGCCTAGCATGCATGAGACCCTGGGTTCCATTCCCAACACCACAAAAATAAATAGATGGATAAATAGGACTGGAGATGTAACTCAATGGCAGAGTGCCCTGGGTTCAACCCCAGAACCACATACACACACACACACACCAAAAAATGTGTGTGTGTGTATGTGTTTGTGTGTGTATGATTGTTTTATATCTATTCCTAGCCCTTTTTATTTTTTGAGACGGGGCCTCACTAAGTTGTCCAGGCTGGCCTCAAACGTGCCAGCCTCTTGCCTCAGCCTCCTGATTCACTGGCATTGTAGGCGAGTGCTGTGATACCCGGCCATGTTAAGCACTTCTGAGTGTGCATCGTGGTGCTATCTAAGTGTGTCCACACTGCTGGGTTGGCTGGTGCCCCTGGCTGAGTCTTCAGTATTCTGACTTCCTCTGTCTCTCTCTCCTTGTCCCCCTGCAGGCTCCAGCTGGAACCTGTCCCTCCAGGAAAGGTGGATCGTGTTCAAGGTCTGAGTGGTGACTATAGTGTGTGCCCCGTGGTTGGTGACTTTCCCCAGCCCTCCACTTACACCTGCCAACTCTTCCAGGGTCTGCTGTGCTACATCGTGCCCTTGGTGCTGGTCTACTTTGCTGAGTATTTTATCAACCAGGGACTGGTGAGTGAGGGGTGCTGCGAGGGGTGTGGAAGAGGCAGTTGGTCCACCGTCCGCACCCATCTCTCCTGTCTGGTTCTTTGCTGCAGTTTGAGCTTCTGTTTTTCCGGAACACATCCCTGAGTCATGCTCAGCAGTATCGCTGGTGAGAGGCAGAAGGGAAGGTGGTGGGGGACACCCTCCTAGCGGGCTGGAAGGTCCCCCTGATGACGGGTACCTGGGGAGACGGGGCTGCCCTGCCCAGCTGGCACTCAGGGGGGCTTCCTGCTCCCTGCCTCCGACCTCAGGTACCAGATGCTATACCAGGCTGGCGTCTTCGCCTCCCGCTCTTCTCTCCGTTGCTTTCACATCCGCTTCATCTGGGTCCTGGCCCTGCTGCAGGTACCAAGCCCCTTCCCGGCCCCCACTCTCACCTTGGCTCCCAGCTTCCCCAAGCCCTGCTGCTTCCCACCCTCATCAGGAAGTCTTTATTGTGCACGAACATTTCTAAGCAGAGAGACCAAAATCCACAAGGGTCCACGTACAATATGTGTCCCCTGGAACCCGGCAAACCTGAGTGCAAATACCAGCTTCTGTACTCAGTAGCTGTGTGACTCAGGACAGGTCTCTGAACCTCTCTGAGCCTAAGTCAGATGTGGAGGAGTGGGGCTGTAGCTCAGTGGTAGAGAACTTATTTGGCTAGCATGTGCAAGGCCCTGAGTTTGATCTCCATCACTGCAAAAAATAAAAAATAAATAAACCAGATGTGGGTCAGCATCTATTTCTCAGAATAGTTATTAGAAATAGGACAAGATTTTGTGTTGTGTTTTAATCAATGAGACAGGATTTCTTTTTTTTTTTTTTTTGGTACTAGGGATTGAACCCAGAGGCACTTAACCACTGAGCCACATCCCCATCTCTTTTTATATTTTATTTTGAGACAGGGTCTCGTTAAATTGCTTAGGGCCTTGCTAAGTTGCTGAGGCTGGTTTTAAACTCAGGATCCTCCTGCCTCAGCTGCCTGGATTTCAAATAATATTTCTACATACAGGAATATGTATAGTTTTTTTTTTTTCATTCTGGATGTTAATTATGATAAAATCAGTGACCTTATAGTCAAAGGGTTACCTATCTTAGTAAATAATTTCTGGTGACCAAATTCAACTATCCTTGGCAAATAATCACTTATAGTTTTTAGCGAACACACACTATTCTCTATCTACAGTCTAATCAAAGGAGTGTGACATGACCAGCACTCATTATTTCAACGTTTTGTGTCTACAGGCCTTAAACATAATTGATTTTTTGTTGTTGTTGTTTGTTTGTTCATTTGTTTTAATAGTTTTTTTAGTTGTCAATGGACCTTTATTTTTATGTTGTGCTGAGAATCAAATCCAGTGCCTCACACATGCCAGGCAAGTGCTCTACCACTGGGCCACAACCCAGCCCCCCTTGAAGGTAATTGTTAAAATAAGCCTTCCAGGCCGGGCTTGGTGGTGCACACCTGTAACCCCAGTGGCTAGGGAGGCTAAGATTGGAGGATCGTGAGTTCAAAGCCAGCCTCAGCAAGGACGAGGCACTAAGCAACTCAGTGAGACCCTCTCTCTAAATAAAATACAAAATAGGGATGGGGAAGTGGTTTAGTGGTTGTGTGCCCCTGAGTTCAATCCCCAGTACCCAAAATAAATAAGTAAATGAATTAATTGAATAAAATAAACCTTCCACTTCAGGCTGAGCATCCCTAATCTGAAACTCTTAATTGTTCCAAAATTTGCCAGTTTTTGAGCATGGAGGTTCAACCACAAATAGAAATTTCTATACCAGGAAGTGGTGGGTTTTTTTTTTTTTTTTTTTTTTTTTTTAGTTGATGATTCTTTATTTTATTTATTTTTATGTGGTGCTGAGGATTGAACCCAGTGCCTCACACATGCTAGGCAAGTGCTCCACCACTGTGTCACAACCCCAGCCCTATACCAGGAAAATTATTGCACAAAATTATTAGAAATACTGTATCAAATTACCTTCAGGCAATGTGTATAACGTTTATCTGAAACACAAGTGAATTTTGTGTTTAGATATGCATCCCATTTCCCAAAAAATACCATATGCAAGTATTCCAGAATCTAAAAAAAAATATGAAATCCAAAAAAATTCTGGGCTTAAGCCCATAAATTTCAGATAAGGAATATATAACACATGTTAAAAGAATATTTTTTGCCCTTAAATTTTTTGGGGGAAGTACCAGAGATTGAACTCAGGGGCACTCAACCACTGAGCCACATCCCCAGCCCTATTTTGTATTTTATTTAGAGACAGGGTCTCAATTATTTACTAAGATAGGTAACCCTTTGACTAAACAACTTAGAAAGGCCCTAAGCAATTTAACATGACAGGACAATTTAACATGACAATTTAAACGAGACAAGGTCTCGTTTTTTGCTGAGGCTGGCTTTGAACTCGTGATCCTCCTGTCTCGGCCTCCCTAGCTGCTGGGGTCACACAGGTGTGCACCACTGCACCCAGCCATCCTTTGCCCTTTTAAGAACTGCTGGGCACCATGGTGCACACAAATAATCCCAGCAACTTGGGGAGGCTGAGGCAGGAGAATCGCAAGTTCAAGGCCAGCCTCAGCAACTTAGCAAGACCCTGTCTCAAAATAAAAAGGGCTGGGGATATAAATGAGTGGTAAAGTGCTCCTGGGTTCAAACCCCAGTTCAAAAAAAAATTAAGAATTCAACTTTATAATAACAAGATACAGAAGTATAGATTATAGTTTGATATGACAACGACTTATAAATATTCTCTAACCACCTGTATTTGTCAGAGCAGTGCTGCCAGCTTGGGGCTTGTACTCACAAAGTTCCAAATTGTGGTATCAACATTTGCAACTCAGGGTTCTTCTAGATGCTGCTGAAACATGTAGCTTATGGTTTGGGGTATACATTCAACCAAAGCTGTTTGTTAGAATTAGGGCTCAAAATCATGTATTGCCACCTCATCCTTACTGAATTAGGACTTCTTAGGGGGAGTCATGCATGGAGCATATTTAACAAGGCCCCCAGGGATCCTACTGATTGACTGGGATACAAAGGAGGTGTCTGCACCCTCAGATGGGGGTCAAGGAGCTTTCCTAAAAGAATTGGGAACATCTAAACAGGGTTTCTCCACCTCAGCAAGCTTGACATGGGGATTGGGTAATTCTCTGTTGTGGGGGGTGCTATCCTGTGCACAGTAGGGTATTTAGCAGCATCCCTAGGCTCTACCCACTCGATGCCAGGGGAACACCCCAAATGTGACAACCAAAAATGCCCTGGATGTTACCAAGAGTTCCCTAGACCACAGGTCTCAGACTGGTAAATGGGGAGGGGAACACTCAGTTCAAGGAGCCCTTGGAAGAAGGAAGTGAAGTCATGGGAGGGACCGTGATCCTGATTAAACTGAGATTCCAAGTGATGGAAGGTGGGATAGCATTCCAGGCAGTAGGAGCGACGGGAGCAACGGGAAGAGGGGGGTGGGGCCTACAGGTGGATAGGGTGCTGGAGAGAGGGTCGGGCAAAGGCCTACCGGGATCCGGGTCTGTGGGTGCAGCTGGCTAATGGGATTTTATTCAGGCCTGTCATCTCTGTCCTTCCCCAGTGAGTCCCAGAAATGGGGGCCACTGGATGAGAGGCCCAGCCTCCCTCTGGCCCTGCTCTGGTTGCACACTGACCTCCCTCCGCCTGTGCCCACAGTGCCTCAACCTGGCCTTCCTACTGGCAGATGTGCTGTTTACCTTCCTGCCGAGCATCTACATCGTCTTCTTGATCATCCTCTACGAGGGGCTCCTGGGGGGCGCGGCCTACGTGAACACCTTCCACAACATTGCTCTGGAGGTCAGTACCAGCCAGCAAGGGCTGTGGGGGGTCCCTCTGAGGGAGTCCAGGGCAGAGACCCCCTAGCTTTACCACGCGCCCCTCCTCTGCTCTCCCAGACCAGTGACCAGCACCGAGAATTTGCCATGGCAGCCGCCTGTATCTCTGACACCCTGGGGATCTCCCTGTCAGGGGTCCTGGCCCTGCCTTTGCATGACTTCCTCTGCCAGCTGCCCTGACGCTCTGACGGGTTGGAGCACAGGCCTGCCGGGTGGGAAGTGCTGAGATCTGTTCCCCTCGACCATGGGTCAGCCGTGGTCTCCTCTCAAGCTGGTCTTGGGAGTTTCTTCACAGCATTATGCCCTCTGAATAAATGCTTATTTTATCAATTGACTTCTTGTGCAATTCTTTTTTTCTGAAAAACTGTTGTAAAAATTACACAAGGCCACTTTGAAACGTGTATATGTGTACATGTTATAAACGTATATATGAGTGTATAAAGAAAGCACTGCAGCAGACTTCTGCCCAGTCTGTAAGGCTTTATTAATTTATTCTTTCATTCTGTAGCTCTATTTATACATCTTTATTTCCCAACACAAAAGTACTTTTTTTTTTTTTTGTACCAGGGATTGAACCCAGGGGCACTTAATCATTGAGCCACATCCCCAGCCCTTTTTATTTTTTATTTTGAGACAGGGTCTTACTAAGTTGCTTAGGGCCTCACTGAGTTGCTGGGGCTGCCTTTGAACTCAGGATCCTCCTGCCTCAGCCTCCAGAGTCTCTGGGATTACAGGAGTGCACCATCATACCTGTCTTGCACAGTGTTGTCCAATCTTGGAGTATATAGCAGTACTTCTTTCCTCGTTGTAGTACTTTTTTCCTTTTTGTGGCAGAATAGTATCCCAGTCCATGAACACTTAGCATTTTGTTTCTCTATTTGTTAGTGGATGGACACTTGAGTTTCAATTTTTGGTATGAATGCGATTGCTACAAACATAAGAGAAAACACCTAGGAATATAATTGCTGGGTCTTAAAGTAACTCTTGTTTAATCCTTAAAAAAACTGCCAGGCTCTTCTCCAAAATGGCTGTACTGAGCCAGGCTCAATGAGGCACACCTGTAGTCCCAGCAGCTGGGGAGGCTGAGGCAGGAGGATTGCAAGTTCAAAGCCAGCCTCAGGAACTTAATGAGACCCTGTCTCCAAATAAGAAATAAAAAGGGCTGGGGATGTGGCTCAGTGGAAAAGCACCCCTGGGTTCAATCCCTGGTACGAAATAAAACAAAATGGCTGCACCGGTTTATATTCCTCTGTGTGGCACGAGGGTTCTACTTTCTCCACATCCTCACCAATACTTACTGTTTCCCATTTTTGTGGGTGTGTGTGGTCGATTGGTTTGGTTTTTGTTTTATTATAGCCATTCTAATGAGTGTGGGATCTCACTGTGGTTTTGATTTGCATTTCCCTGATGATTAATGATGTTGAACTTTTTCTCTTTGCATACTCATTGGTCATCCGTGTATCTCCCTCGAGAAATGTTGATCCAGATGCCTGCCCATTTTGAAATTGGCCCTTCAGGGCTGGAGTGTAGTTTAGTAGCAGAGTGCTCTCCTAACATCATGTGCACTGAAGGAAGATTATATTTTGTTTTGTTTGAATCCCCACTATCAAAAAATGAAAATTAATAATAAGAGCTGGGGAGGTAGCTAAATGGTAGAGCGCCCCTGGGTTCGATCCCTAGTACTAAAAAGAAAAAGAAGAAAGAAAGTGGGTATCCTGTCTTAGCTCTGATCTTGGGGAAAATGCTTTCAGTCTTTTATCATTAAGTACAATGTTAGCTTTGAGATTTCTGTAGATGCTTATCTTAGTTGTTTGGGATGCTATAACAAAATACCTAAAACCAGGTAATTTATAAACAACAAAGTTATTGCTCACAGTTCTGGAAGCTGTGAAGGCCAAGACCAAGGGGTTAGCAGATTTGGTGTCTGATGACAGCTCTTCCCTCATGGGTGGCACCTTCTATTTGTCCTCATGTGGTAGGAGGGGCAGATTAACTCCCTTGGATTTCTTTCTTTCTTTGGTACTAGGAATTGAACTCAGGGGCACTTTACCACTGAGCCACATCCTCAGCCTGTCTTTGTATTTTATTTAGAGACAGGGTCTTAGTAAGTTGCTTAGGGCCTCAATAAATTGCTGAGTCTGGCTTTGAACAAGTGATCCTCCTGCCTCAGCCTCCTGAGCCGCTGGGATCACAGGCATACACCACCATGCCCCGCTTCCTTGGATTTCTTATTAGGGCACTAATCTCATTCTTGAGGGCTCCATCCTCATGAACAAATCAGCTCCTAAAAGCGCCACCTCTTAATACTATTGCATTGGAGATAAGGTTTTAACATCAAATTTGGGGTTGGGGCACAATCATTCAGACCAATGAATGCCCATTTATCAAGTTAAAAAAAAATCTGTTCATTCCTAATTTGTCATGAAGGGGTGTTGAATATTTCCAAATGCTTTTTTTGGCATCTATTAAGCTAATCATGTGGTTTTTGTATTTTATTCTATTGATATGGTATTTGCATTAGTTATTTTTTTTTAAGTACTAGAGGATTGAACCCACTGAGCTACATTCTTAGTCTTTTTATTTTATTGTATTTTTATTTTTTATTTTTAGGTTGACACAGTATCTTTATTTTATATTTATGTGGTGCTGAGGATCGAACCCAGTGCCTCATGCATGCTAGGCGAGCACTCTACCACTGAGCCACAACCCCAGCCCCATTGTATCTTTTATTTTGAGACAGGGTCTTACTAAATTTCTTAGGTCCTAAATTGCTGAGGCTGGCCTTGAATTGTGATCCTCCTGCCTCAGCCTCTTAAGTCTAGGATTATAGGTGTGTGCCTCTATGCCAGGCTGAGTGTTCTAGAATTTTACCCATGATTTTTGTGTCTGGTCTGTTGTCTTCTTGCATTGTTTTCTTCTGGTTTTGGTATCTTGATAACACTGGCCTCAAGAATGAGTTTGGCAAGTGCTTCCTCCTCTATTCTTTGTTAGAATTTGTGAAGAATTGAGCTGGGCATTGTGGCACAGCAGCTTGGGAGGCTGAGTCAGGAGGAGCGTGAGTTCTAAGCCAGCCTCAGCAATTTAGCAAGGCCCTAAGCAACTCAGTGAGACTGTCTCTAAATAAAATATAAAAAGGGCTGGGGATGTAGTTCAGTGGTTAAGTTCAGCCTTCAGTTGTTTTGTTTTGTTTTGTTTTATGAAGAATTAGTGTTGATTTTTCTTTACGTGTTTGTGAAATTGACCAATGAAGCCATCTAGACCTGGGTCTGTCTTTGTAGATAAGTAGTTACTGCTGTGGTTTTTTAAAATTTTTGTTTGTTTGTTTGTTTGTTTTGGGGGGGAGCTGGTACTGGTGATTGAATCCAGGGGTGCTTTACCACTGAACTACATCCCCCAACCCTTTTTATTTTTTATTTTGAGACGGGGTCTCACTAATTTGCTTAGGACCTTGCTAAATTGCTGAGGTTGGCCTTGAGCTTGATACTTCCGCCTCAGCTTCCTGAGCCACTGAGATTACAGGGGTGTGACACTGTACCCAGATACACATAGTTTTTAAGCCCCTGAAATGTGGCTAAGAGAAATATGGCTGAGAAACTGACCTTTTAATTTTATTAATTTGTTAGGTTAAATTGAACAGGTCACAGTGGTTATTTACTGTATTGAACAGGTCTGGAGCAGTTGTTCTCCATGGGGTGATACTGCCTCCTAGGGACACATTGGAAATTCATGGGGCTTCTGAATCGCACTGTGAATAGGGACAGTGTCCTTAGAGGGTAAGAGCCATGGCATCCTGCTATGCACAGGGATTGTTCTGTTTGAGTGGCTTTTCCATGTCTTCCCTAAGACATCTAATAATATATGCCAAGAGTCTAACTTCATTTTGTAAACAGTATTTCTCTTGGTTTTAATGAACGCTGAATTTTTCAGGGCTACGACTGTCCTGTTGCTATGAGCTAAATGTTTCTGCCTCCCCACCACCAATTCATATGTTGAATCCCTAATGTGATGGTATTAGGAGGTGGGGCCTTGGGGGTTAACTAGGGTCAGATTAGTTTAGGAAGGTGGGGACTTCATGGTGGCATTAATGCCCTTTGTGTGTGTGTGTGTGTGTGTGTGTTGCTGGGGATTGAACCCAGGGCCTTGTGCATGTGAGGCAAGCACTCTACCAACCGAGCTGTATCCCCAGCCCCTCATTCACTTTTGATCATAAGTGTGTATACAAATGCTAACTATATGACACATAATTGTGTGTGTGTGTGGAACTGGGGATTGTACCCAAGGCCTCACCCAAGCTAGGCAAGTGCCCTACCACAGGCTGCATCCCCACATCTTGTAAATTATTTTTATTTTGAGACATAAAATACTTATTTTTAAATGCCAAATATAAAGAAAAAAGATCAACATTTTTCATGTTACAGTTGTTTTTTCATAAGTCTCAACTGTCAAAACTGTCATTTCAAGCCAGGCGTGGTGGTACATGTCTAAGTGGCTCTGGAGGCTGAGGCAGAAGGATCATGAGTTCAAAGCCAGCCTCAGCGAAAGTAAAGCACTAATCAATTTAATGAAATCCTGTCTCTAAATAAAATACAAAATAGGGCTGGGGATGAGGTGAAGTGCCCCTGAATTCAATCCCCAGTACACCCCCCCCCAAAAAAATATATGCACCACCACATCCAGCTTCTTTTTTCTCTTTAGTAAATATGCTTAGATTATAGCAGCATTTACTGAATATACACTTACTCTATGACTCAACTGTCGTACCCAAGATACAAAATACTTGTAGAAAAGTGTTGATAACAGCTTTATTTATAAGAGCCCAAACTGAAGATCAAATCAACAAATATATTGTGACATAGTTACACATTTGAAGAGCATTATGGTTAGCAAAAGAAGTCTCACATAAAAGAGCACATATCTCAGTATATTTACATGAAGCTCAAGAACAGACAAGACTAATACAGCTGCTCCCTGACTTATCATGCCTTAACTTAGAATTTTTTAGCTTTACCACAGTAAAGCTTACCCATGAAATCATTCTGCTTTTCACTACCAGTGCAGTATTCAATAAATTATGTGAGCTGGGTACAGTGGCACACGCCTGAAATCCCAGAAACTCAGGAGGCCGAGGCAGGAGGGTTGTAAGTTCAAGGCCAGCCTCAACCACTTAGCAAGACCCTGTCTCAAAATCAAAAATAAAAAAGGATGGGGATGTGGCTCAGGAGTAGAGTGCCCCTGACTCAATCCACATTAGATGATTTTGCTAAACTGTAGTCTAATTTAAATGTTCTTGGCATATTTAAGGAAGTCCAGGCTCTGTTACTGATGTTTGGTTTATATACATTAAATGCGTTTCAACTTACAATATTTTCAATTTACAATGGGGTTAGGACAAACCCCATCATAAGTCAAGGACCACCTGTAGATGCTGGTAGAAGACTAATCAGTAAGACCCTGTCTCAAAATTCAAAATAAAAGGGGTGTAGCTCAGTGGTAAAGTGCCCCTGAGTTCAACATGCCCAGTATCAAAAAATAAAATAGTGTATGCCAGAAAGTTACATTTCTCCAGGGCGTGGTGGTGTACACTTGTAATCTCAGTGACTTGGGAGGCTAAGGCAGGAGGATTGTACATTGGAGGCCAGCCTCAGCAGCTTACCAAAATCTCATCTCAAAAAATAAAAAGGGGGGGCGGGGTTGTGTCTCAGTGGTAGAGTGCTCGCCTAGCATGCATGAGGCTCTGGGTTTCATCCTTAGCATCACATAGAAATAAAATATTGTGTCCACCTAAAACTAAAAAAAAATAAAAATATATTTTTTTAATTTTTTAATATTTATTTTTTAGTTTTCAGCGGACACAACATCTTTGTTTGTATGTGGTGCTGAGGATTGAACCCGGGCCACATGCATGCCAGGCAAGCACGCTACCGCTTGAGCCACATCCCCAGCCCAAAAAATAAATATTAAAAATACAAAATAAAAATAAAAATGGCTAGGTGTGTAGCTCGGTGATAGAACACCATTGAATCAATTCCCAGAACCTAAAAACAAACAACAGTTCCATTGCCTATTAATTTCATTGTGTCTCAAGATATTCATTTTAGAAAGGAAATATATTGGATCAGCCAGACCCGAAGCCTCAGGAGGCCAAGGCAGGAGGATTGCAAGTTCAAGGCTAGCTTCAGCCCTGCAGATAGTGAGCAGGGGTCCACCATACTTAGCATTTTGTCTCAGAGGGGAGTCTCAATGCCACCCCTCCCTTTCTTACTCTGTCTTCTACCTCCTCCTCACTGCGTTCCCCTTCCACAGTGGAGTAATGCATCCGGGAGGGTCTTCTGTGGCCTGTGAATGACAGGACCTATTTCAGGACTTAATGCTGTCACTAGCTGAGCCACCACCGGCCCTTCAGAGGCTTGGTTTTCTCATTTGTAAAGTGAGGTTAGTAATAGTTGCTTTTTCTGCCCACCTAAGAGTTGGTCTCAGTTTCAGACTATCTTGAGTTTCAAATTGCCATTGGAAGGCCAATTATGACTAACAATCATCTGTCTGCTTCCTGGTTATAATGTTACAGAATGAGAAGAGAAGCAATCCACTGAGACAAATGTGTATTCCCATGTGAACTGGGTACACCAGGTGGATTAAAGTTCCTTCAGGGTATGCTTCTTTCTCTAGGGCCAGTAGAACCCCCATCAAAATCTGAGCATTAACAAAATTCATGCATTAGAAACACCCACGGGAGCTGGGCCTGGGGTGCATGCCTGTAATTCCAGTGACTTCTGGAGGATGAGGCAGAGGATCGGGAGTTAAAGGCCAGCCTCAGCAACTTAGCAAGACCCTATCTCTAAAAAAAATATAAAAAGGGTTGGGAAAGCGGCTTAGTGGCTAAGCACCCCAGAGTTCAATCCCTGGTACCGAAAACAACAACAAAACAAAAGCACCCATGTGATGTTTGGCTCCAGATCCACAGCCCAGTTATGCTCCTAAATGAAGAAGTTCTTAGATTTTCTTTAGTGAGCTGGCATCATTGCCATCTATCCTATTTATAAGACCAAGTTATGTCAGTTCAAAAAATTGTTAAGAGTCTAAAAAAACAATTGACAAAAATTGTCGGGAGTCTAGCTCTGAAACAACAAAGCTCCTGACAGTTCAGGTAGCCATGGAATCATGTTTGATTTAGAATTCAAGCTCTCAGTGTGACCTTGGACAACTCACTTGACCTCTCAGGGCATTAACATTCTCTGTCAGGAGCCGCCACATAGGGGCTGAGCGCCCCCTAGCTTTGAGTGATGGGAATGTGGGGATCTAGTGAGCCAGCCACGAGCTGTGTGTGTGTGTGAGCTGTGAGCAATTTGAGACTAGACTGAGGATGCTGCTGTGTCTGGGCTGTGCACGTAGGTGTCCCTTTCACTCGATCTGCCTTTGATCATCACACAGCACATGAGATGGGTGTGGTCTTCCAAGATGTCAGCAAACCTGCTGACCTGCAAAGAAGAAGCTAGACTCAACACCTGAAACCTGGCCCCTTGCCTCATTTGAATGGCTTCTCCCCAATAAAACCCTGTTCGAGCGTGCTCTCTCTCTTCTTGCCTGCCTTCCCTCCTTTGTGGGAGCTGGGTCAGAGGAGCCATCCCAGAACCCAAAGAAAAAGGTATTTCTCTGTCTCTGTGTGATTATTTTGTGCCAGCCCAGTTCACTTGGAGTGACCCTGACTGGTTTAGTCATGTGTCCCAACCATTCTCCTTTCTAAAGAGAGACAATTGTGCCTACTTTGTATGGTTACTGTGAATATTCATAAGAGGCAATCATCAGTAACGGTCTGAGTAAATAAATTTTATGTGTAGCACTTAATGAAACAAGTTTCTGCCATTAACAAGAACACAGAGGGGCCTGGGGCTGGGACTGGGGCTCAGTGGTAGAGCACTTGCCTAGCATGCGTCAGGCACTGGGTTCGATCCCCAGCACCACAAACTAAACAAAATAAAGGTATTGTGTCCATATACAACAAATATATAAAGAACACGGTTTATGGGCACAGTGGCACACACCTGTAATTCCTGTGACTCAGGAATCTGAGGCAGGGGGATGTCAAGTTTCCAGGCCAGCCTCAGCAACTTAACGAGACCCTGAGGATGTAGCTCAGTGGCAAAGTGTCCTTGAATTCAATTCCCAGCATCACAAAAATAAAAACAAAAAAGAGGGGCTGGGGATGTGGCTCAAGTGGTAGCATGCTCGCCTAGCATGCATGAGGCACTGGATTAGAATCTCAGCACCACATAAAAATAAAGATATTGTATCCACCTCAAACTAAAAAATAAATTTAAAAAAAAGAATGACACAAATCCCTATGCACTGATATAGAATGAGCTACAAGATATATTAATAATGAAATAATATGCAGAAAAAAAGGTAGGGATATACATACATTCCAGATCTTTCTATCTAGATAGATTGATTTTTTTTTCAGGGGACAGTTTTTTTTTGTTGTTTGTTTTGTTTTTACAGGATATGAAAGCAATCCACATTTGGTAGAAACCATACTTTGATTTTATTTTATTTATTTTTTTGGTACTGGGGATTGAACTCAGGGGCACTCGACCACTGAGCCCCATCCCCAGCTTTATTATGTATTTTATTTAGAGACAGGGTCTCACTGAGTTGCTTAGAGCCTCACCGTTGCTGAGGCTAGCTTTGAACTTGTGATCCTCCTGCCTCAGCCTCCAAAACCACTGGGATTACAGGTGTGTGCCACCACACCCAGTTATACTTTGATTTTTGAGCTTTTCTTTTTTTTTTTTTTTTAGAGAATTTTTTAATATTTATTTTTAGTTCTCGGCAGACACAACATCTTTGTTTGTATGTGGTGCTGAGGATCGAACCCGGGCCGCACGCATTCCAGGCGAGCGCGCTACCACTTGAGCCACATCCCCAGCCCCGATTTTTGAGCTTTTCCCACACTAATGCTATGCATACAATACTCTCATGATGCTGGGCAGCAGCAGAGAGGGACAGCTCCTGGTCAGTCATGTGATGATAAGGGGAAACACCTGATACTTCCAGGTGTGTACTGAGTTGCAAACTAGGAAGGTCGGTAGCCTGGGTATATAAAATACATTTTGACTTATGATATTTTCAACTTACCATGGGTTTATTGAGGCATAAGGCCATCATAAGTCAAGGGGCATCTATATAATCCTTATACACAGTCTACCATACAATAATCTGTCTATATCCTTTCATATTTCAGTATCTGGAAAGAAAGGGAGAGAGAGAAAAGAAGCACCTGGAAGATAACACTATAAACTAATTATTGTGTGTGCCTTCCAGAGAGAAGCTGAAGTAGAGGGTGGGTGGCAAGGAGATTTATTTTTCTCTGTATTCCCTTTTTACCATTTACATTTTATAATAATGTCTATGTATTATTTTAAAATAGAGATCATCCTTGTAAAAAGACCTGGCACATTAGATACTTTAAAGATATTTATAGATGTACAAAGAACATCATTCATTAAGACTTCCTTTTTAATTTTTTTTTTTTGGTGCTGGGAATTGAACCCAGAGCTTCCTGCATGAACTTTATCGCTTGCTTAAAAAAAAAAAAAAAAAAAAAAAAAGCTACTGCCAAAGCAGAATGTGGTATTTGATAATATCACATTTGACAATGCTGGGTAGATTGTGGGTGCATAGATGTTCATTGCATTATACTTTTTTTTTTTTTTTAACCAGGGATTGGACCCAGGGGCACTTAACCACTGAGCCATATCCCCAGCCCTTTTTTGTATTTTATTTAGAGACAGGGTCTCGCTGAGTGGCCTAGGGCCTCACTAAATTGCTGAGGCTGGCTTTGAACTGGAGATTCTCCTGCCTCAGCCTCTAAAGTTGCTGGAAGTACAGACGTGCCCAGCTTGCAATATAGTCTTTATATTTGTATTTATGTTTGAAGTATTTCACAATAATAATGACTTTAAAAAAAAAAAAAACATCAGGTTTAAGAAGCCTGTGGGATAGTGACTTGAGGCAGATACCGAAAGGGAGCTGGACTGGGGGAAGCAGGTCACATTTGGTTTCTTGACGTGGGCACTGGCTACACAGGTTGTGTCCCCTTTGTGAAAACCCATCAAGCTATGTACTTGGGATCTGTCATGCATCTAAATTTATGTTATGCTTCAACAAAAACTTCACTACAAAAGCCCCTTTCTTGTGAAACGGCCCTCTTTCATAATGATTTCATCCTTGATTAGTAAAAATAAAGAATTTGATATGCTTTTTCCTTTGCAAATGAATGAGGTTTGCAGAGTAACAGGAAACCACTCTAAAATCAGTAGCTTTCACATTAGTGTACATTTGCATTTCTTCATCTTCAGTAACATTGATCATCTCTCCCAACCTCCTTTACCCTTTACCTTGGGCTCCTTGACAATCTTAGTGCATTTTGATTTCTGTTTGGGGAGGTGAGGAGGTTTGGGTCAGAATAGAGTGGATCTCTGCAGAGGAGGGAAAAAAGAGAGGGAAAGGGAGAGGGAGAGGGAGAAAGAACAGAGCAAAGAGCCAGGGGAAAGAGAGAGGGGAAAGGGATTCGATGACAGGTCTGGGGTGTGTGGAGAGGTCCTGACACATTTTAACCCCAAAACCACTGAATAGATCTTGAGCTTTCCTGCCTCCAGGGTTTTGTTCCAATTTTGTTTCTTCTACCTTAAATACCTCAAATGGCTTCCTCCTCCTCCCCCTCTGTGTGTGTGAGAAAGATAAAATAGATTGAACCCAGAGTCTCACACATATTAGGCAAGCACTCTACCACTGAGCTACATCCCCAACCTCCACTCGCTGCTTTTTAAGACAGAGTCTCCCTAAGTTGCTGAGGCTGTCTTCAGACTTGCCACCTTCCTACCTCAACCTCCCAAGTAGCTGGGATCACAGGCAGGTGCACCTGCTCCAGGGAAATGGCTTCCTTCTTACCCTGCAATCTGCCGATTCCTATATTTCTTTTAGGGGAGCATTGCACCTCCATTGCTAAACATGGACAGATATGTGGCAAATGTTCCATGAATGAAAAGCCTTAAAAAAATTTCCTTTAACAGGATTTGCTAATAAAAGTGAGGGAAAATGAATGAATGAATTTAAAAATAAACACATTTGGGACTGGTTGTTGCTCAGTGGTAGAGCACTTGCCTAGCATACTTGAGGCACTGAGTTCGATCCTCAGCACCACACGAAAATAAATAAAATAAAGGTATTGTGTCCATGTACAACTAAATTTTTTTTTAAACACCACCTTTTTAAAAAGTATTGGAGGTAACCTTCCCCCCCATGACTTCTCCAATCTTCTGGATTTAAATCCATAGGCCTGCAAGGACCTGCATTATCTAGTATTGTCTACACTGGCCTTATCCCTATTCCCAGAATCTGGTCAAACTCATTTCTGCTTCAGGGCCTTTGCACTGGTTGGGAATGCTCTTTTCCTTAGATGACCTTCTACATGGTTCCTTCCTTCCTGTCATTTGGATCTCAGTTCAAATATTACCTCTTTAGAGAAGTCCTGATCTTCCTATCCAAAATAATCTTCCTCAAACCACTTTAATGTCTTTATGGTAATTATTACTATCTATAATTGCTTTTTATTCCTTTACTTGTTTATTATATCACTTCACTAGAATGTGAATTCCTTGTGAAATCTAGAATCTATTATATTTGGTCACTAGTGTACCAATGTTTAAGACATTGCTCCTATGGGGGCGCGGTGGAAGTGTTGCTCAGTTGTAGAGCACTTACGTAGCCCATGTGAGATCCTGGGTTGCATCTCCAGCCCAAAATGAAAAAAAATCAACATTTTAGAAGTACATAATAAATGTTTAGCGAATAAGTATTTGAGGAATATGAAAGAATATTAACTAATGTCATATGCTTATTTTGTACAAGGCACTGGCTCAAATGCTTCACATAGACGATTTTATTCTTATCCTATGAAATGGGTGCTACTATTGCCCTTATTATAAAATGAGCCATAAGGCTTGAGAAGACTGACGGACACAGAAAGGTTAGGATTCCAACCCTGAAAGTCTGTCTGGAAGGTTGCTCTAAGCCTAGCTCCAAAATCTTCTTTTTTTTTTTTTTTTAAAGAGAGACAGAGAACTTTTAATATTTACTTTTTAGTTTTCGGCGGACACAACATCTTTCTTTGTATGTGGTGCTGAGGATCGAACCCGAGCCCCGCACGCATGCCAGGCGAGCGCGCCTACCGCTTGAGCCACATCCCCAGCCCCTAGATCCCAAATCTAACAACCATCAGCACCACGTGCGCGCAGGCCCTAGGATTCTGATTCTGCTGTTCAAGGGTGAAGCCAGGGTATTTTGTATTTTAAGTCGTGCCGCCAGTAGGGGTGGACTCGGGAAGCAGCCTGGTAAGGTCTTAGCGCCGGCTCCTCAAGCTTGTTCCCGCCCCTGCATCGCGCGAAGACTCCTGGGAGTTGTAGTTTTTCCAGTGTAGTCGGTGCTTCCCGGAAGTGACGCAAGGCACCGCTTTTTTTCTCTCTCGACGTTTCCGCTGTTTCGCTTTGGCGGTGTGACCGACTCTGGATCTCAGCTGGTTGGTATTTCCTGCGCCTCGTGCTTCGAGGAAGGATACCGGGTCGGGGGACGGGGAGGGATCGGAGGTCTGGGGTGTTGGTGGCTCGGACCCTTTCTCGTGGCCCGTGACTCTCCGGCTCTCCCTCAGGTCCGGCCGCGCCAGCCTTAGCCCCTCAGCGCCGTCGCCATGTCGCGGTTTTTCACCACCGGTTCGGACAGCGAGTCCGAGTCGTCCCTGTCCGGGGAGGAGCTCGTCACCAAACCTGTCGGGGGTAACTACGGCAAACAGTGAGTAGGAGAGGCTGCGCCGTGTGCCCCTCGGGGAGTGCGGATTGGACGGGCTGCGGAGAGCCGCCACTGAGCCGGGGGGATGGAGGCGGCGCCCGGGCGGGCGCGGCTTCGCGGGATGGTGTTTACCGCGCCGGGGCGGCGGGGGAAGCGCAGCTCTCCATCATGGGGAGTTGTGAATTGTGGGAGTCCACCCCCGGGGTCGGAGGGGTGGAATCGCAGAGAAGACTCTTCCAGCTGGCGGGGTCAGTTGCATCAGCTTTTTGGTTGGCTTATAGGTCTCCAGACTGCGCCTCCCCCGTCCCTTTCCCATCACCCCCTGCTCCCCTTTACGTCAATCTGGTCTTAACCCAAAACCTCCAAATCCCGGCTTTTCTTACCCCAAGAAATCCTCAGTGACCATTCGACTCAGAGACCCAAACCTTGAATGTTTAGTTAATGCCTGGGTGTCCTCTGATGTGCCTCTTGGTTCTGTAGCAGGTTTTTAAACATCTGTTATACTTCTGTCGTTTACCTCCACTTAAATAGCCTTCCCCCATCTCTGCAAATATATTTTCTCAAACTATTGTCATTCCCTTTCCACTTCTCATTATTTCTGTTGTGTACCTGTTCTACTATTTAGTATGTACATGCCCAGGCACATGTGCGCACTAATGTGGATATGATTTCTTATCACTTCCACAAGTGGAAAGCCAGCATCACTTGTCATAAAATGGAAAACAATTGGAAAAATTAATAAAATAGAAAGAAAAGAATGGAGGCCCTCTTGCTGGCTGGGTACTGTGATCTGTGATCTGATCTCGTTAAACTAGTAGCCAGTTGCTGTATTCCCAGCAATACAGGCTGGGGCAGGGGGATCACAAGTTTGAGGCCAATCTAGGCAACTTAGTGAAGATACTGTTTGAAATTAAAAGGGGGGGGGCTGTAGCTCAGTGGTACAGTGACATTGGGTTCAATCCACAATATCATGGAAAAGAAAACTACTGACAATAGAGGTGTTTGAGCCACTGAGAAGTTTTCCTTGCTGTTGTGTTTTATGGGATCTAGTTTAGGTACCAGCTCCTTGAAGCCTTTTCTTTTCTAGCCTTTTCTCTATCCTGTCTTCCCACCATACTGAGAATTCCCAGGGTGCTTTACTGCTAGGCTATATCCTCAGCCCTTTTTATTTATTATTTTGAGACAGGGACTGGATAAGTTGCTGAGACTGGCCTCTGCCTTGTAAATCTCCTGCCTCAGCCCCTCAAGTAGCTGAGATTAAAGATACGTGGTACCATGCCTGGCTCTTTCTTTCTTTCTTTCTTTTTTGGTACCAGCGATTGAACCCAGGGGTGCTTAACTACTAAGCTCCATCCCCAGCCCTATTTTGTGTTTTATTTTGAGACAGGGTCTCAGTAAGTTTCTTAGCCCCTAGCTAAATTGTTATGGCTGGTTTTAAACTCATGGTCTTCCTGCCTCAGCCTCCAGAGCTACTGGAATTACAGGCATTTGCCACCATGTCTGTCTTGCACAGTGTTTTCCAAGGTTTACCTTGTAGTATATAACAGTGCCTTGGTTCCACCTGCCCCCTCTGAGAAACGTAATAATTAGGAGTGGAGGTTGCTAATAGTCTCTATTCCTTCTGAACAGGCCATTGTTACTGAGTGAGGATGAAGAAGATACCAAGAGAGTTGTCCGAAGTGCCAAGGACAAGAGGTGAGGCAGTGGGAAGTTTCTGGGAGCAGTGGGAAGTTTTTCCTGTGGTGGACATATCAAATGTGGAACTGGGCTCCTAATCCAGGTTTGAGGAGCTGACAAATCTTATCCGGACCATTCGTAATGCCATGAAGATTCGGGATGTCACCAAGTGCCTGGAAGAGTTTGAGCTCCTGGGAAAAGCATATGGGAAGGCCAAGAGTATTGTGGACAAGGAAGGTGTCCCTCGGTTCTACATCCGCATTCTGGCTGACCTGGAGGACTATCTTAATGAGGTGTGATGCATGTGGGTGAAGGGAAGCCAAAAAGCACACCTGGCTGTGCTAACCATCTGGCTTCCAGGATTCATTTCTTCCTTACTATATACAGTGTTCCTTGAACATAGAAAATGGGATAAAATAAGGGGAAAAAACGTTTTGGCCTTAGATTGTATTTATCTCTTACTCATGATTTTGTTCTTTTAGGGTGATATATGAAGGATTTAAAAAAAAAATTAATAGGCAAGGTACAGTGACACATGCCTATAATCCTAGCAGCTCAGGAGGCGGAGGCTGGAGGATTGCAGGTTCAAAGCCAGCCTCAGCGACTTAGCAAGGCTGTAAGCAACCTAATGAGACCTGTTTCAAAATAAAAGGGACTGGGGATTAATTCAGTGATGAATGTCCTTGGGTTCAATCCCTGATACAAAAAATAATAATAATAAAAAATAAAAAGTTAATAGGAGTTAGGGATGTAATTCAGTGTTGTTCCTAAGTTCAATCCCCAGCACCAGAAAAAGAAAATGTGTAGTTGGTAAGTAGTGCAGGTGGTGTATAGGTAATGACCTTCAAAAAAGTGATGGTGGGTGGTGTACACCTGTAATCCCAGTGGCTTGGGAGGCTGAGACTGAGGCAGAAGAATGGCAAGTTCAAAGCCAGCCTCAGCAAGGGCAAGGCGCTAAGTAACTCAGTGAGACCCTGTCTTAAATAATATACAAGATAGGGCTGGGGATGTTGCTCAGTGGTCAGGATACCCCTGAGTTCAATCCCCAGTACCAAAAAAAAAAAGTGGTGGTGGAACCTGAAGTTTAGTCAGTACTACTTAGTCTTAAATTACTGTTCTCCCTCTGTATCTCTTCTTTCATTTAGCTTTGGGAAGATAAAGAAGGGAAGAAGAAAATGAACAAGAATAATGCTAAGGCTCTGAGCACTTTGCGCCAGAAGATCCGAAAATACAACCGAGATTTTGAGTCTCATATCACAAACTACAAGCAGGTTAGGGATGCTAGAGGCAGACTTTTTTTTTTTTTTTTTAAACTGAGATCATTGATCCCATAACTCCCTCAAAAGAGCATTAACAAGTGGGTATGAGACTGGAAAAGGAATTATGGGGGATGGGATGGGTTGTGGTTGGCAGGCATCCTTAGTTATCTCTCATTTTCCTTTGTCCAGAACCCTGAGCAATCTGCAGATGAGGATGCAGAGAAGAATGAGGAGGATTCAGAAGGTGAGAAAGCTTCAAGGCCCTTATTGCAAATGGTTAGGAGGTCCAAAGTTAGGGGTTCCTTTGTTTGGTTGGTTGCCCTTCAGTCTTACACTTCAACATTCTAAATTTTTTCTCCCTCCTTTCCTTCTAGGCTCATCAGATGAGGATGAGGATGAGGATGGAGTTAGTGCTGCAGCATTCTTGAAGAAGAAATCAGAAGCTCCTTCTGGGGAGAGTCGCAAGTTCCTCAAAAAGATGGATGTAAGAGCCAGGGTTAGATTAATGAGTGATTTGCCTGCCAGAGGTCATTTGGGTCCCTGGAAAGAAGAAAAGAACCACGGAACCCTGTGGTTGGGAGGGGTGGGATTTAGTCTAGTCTGATTTGAGAACCGGCTTCCTCTTAGATGAGGACACTGAGCTAACCGAAATCTGGGCCTGCCTCTGGCCCTGGGGAGTTGTGTGTCCTTGGGGCAAGTTGTAATGTCTGTAGGTCTTGGAGGTCCATTCCAGCTCCTGATAACCACTCTCCTTCTGCTTCTAAAATTCCCTTGAGACACAGGAGAGCAGAGAGACCAGTCTTCCTATCTTCTTGCTTATCTTTTTTTTTTCCCTCCCTTTAAGGATGAAGATGAGGACTCAGAAGATTCTGAAGATGATGAAGACTGGGACACAGGTTCCACATCCTCTGGTTCAGACTCAGAGGAGGAAGAAGGGAAACAAACAGCACTGGCCTCAAGATTCCTTAAAAAGTAAGGAAATAAATGGGACCTAGGGCTATGGTGGGAAGAATAGAAAGCCTTCAGTCATCTTGAAGGTTGTTGCTTCTTCCATATAGTCATTTTAGGAATGTTAAGTGCTCCTGTTTCACAGCAGGGCTCAGAAAGTCAAGTATATTAGTTGGCTAAGATCACAAAGCTAATGAGTCCTAAATATGGGATTTGAAGACTCCAGAGTCCTAATATTTAACCACCTTACTCATTGCATGTGGACTGGGTGCACATCTCACTTTGGCATCTATTAACTGTGATACTGAGCAAGATGTTTAGGGCCTAGATAAATTACTTAGGCTGGCCTTGAACTTGTGGTCTTTCTGCCTTAGCCTTCCTAGTTGCTGGGATGACAGGCACATGGGTCACCACACACATCTGGCTTTTTTTTTTTTTTAAGGGTTTTTTGTTTGTTTTTTGTTCCAAGGATTGAGCCTGGGGTACTTAACTCCTGAGCCACATCCCCATTTTACTTTTTATTTTGAGATAGGATCTTGCTAAGTTGCTAAGGGCCTCACTAAGTTGGCTGGCTTTGAACTCATGATTTTCCTACCTCAGCCTCCCAAGTTGGGATTGTCGGTGTGCACCATTGTGCCCAGCTTATTTTAAGATTTTTAATAGCTTTATTGAGGTAACTAGTAACTACACATATTTAAAGTTAATTTGATAAATTGTCACAATTCTTGTATACCCATGAAGTCTTGCCACACTTGAAACAAATAATAACTACCATCTAAGAATTTCCTCATGCCCCTTTCTCAGCCTGTATGCTGCTACACCTACTCTCCTCACCCTTTTCCCTGATTTTTTTTTTTTTTTTTTTTAACAACTTGTTGCATAGCTGGTTAGGTTCAAGCAATACTTCTGCCTCACCCTCCTGAGTAGCTGGGACTATAGGCATATACCACCATACCCAGCTTTGATTGGCTTTCTATCACTAATTTAGCCTTTTCTAGAATCTTATATAAATGAAATCATATAGTATGTAATTTAGGGCATCAGTTGGTTTTATTTTGAGATTAATCCTGTTTCTGTTTCTCACCCCTTTGGAGCACTTCTATATTTTTCCCTCCTGTTCAGTTTGTTTCTCTCTGCTGGTTTGGGAATTAATACGTTATAGAGGTTACACTTGAGTTTTGTTTTTGTCTTTAACCTATGGAATTTTACTTGGAACATCTAACTGGAAAGAGGGAGAGGGTTGAAAACTAGTGGATTCAATGTTCTGAGGAAAGTTTTTGGAGAAATAATGTTGGAATTTTGGTTGTCACAGGGAATTTTGGGTGGTACTCGAAATTGAATCTAGGGCCTTGTGCTTGCCAGGCATGTGCTCTGCCACTGAGCCCCCCAGTCCATAGTGTTGTTGGGGTTTTTTGTTTGTTTGTTTTTTTTTAATGTGCTGAGGATTGAACCCAGTACCTACCTCATGTGGGCCAGGCTAGCACTCTGTCACTGAGCCATAGTCCCAGTCTTCCCAAAGGTTTTCTGACATTGAGGAAATTTTTTTTTCATTGTTAATGGACCTTTTATTATTTATATGCAGTGCTGAGAACCATACCCAGTTCCTCACACATGCTAGGCAAGTGGGCACTCTACCACTGAGCTACAACTCCAGCTCCAATTTATTTATTTTGCAATTTTCAAATTTTATTCTTTTCCTGGGCCAGTAATATATGGTGTGAGACTATCTTATTATGCTGGGCTGGGGTCAAAGCTCCACCATTAATCATGCGATCATGAGAGTAAATTAATACTCTACAGTTCACTGAATTGAAAATTGATTTTGATCAGTTGATATGGTGGTTTAAGTGTATTTGCAACTTAGAATAGTTGCAGTTTATAAAGTGTTGTAAGCCCATCATAAGTCAAAGCATCTGTAGAGAGAGGAAAAGAACAAAGGGGAGAAACAAACCACAATAAATTTTGTTTGCACATTTTTCTGTATAAGCTCTCCTTGAGTCAGCCAATCAATGTTTATGGATTTTCTAGAAAATATGATGGGCTGTCTATAATGTCTGCCAGTATCCTTTTTCTGCATCTCCTTGTTAAAGCCAATCTGTATCTTTTCCCTGATTAGAATTTCTCAGCCTTTACCTTTTGATGGAAACAAGCTCATAAAGGAGTAGGTTTATCCTCCAGAATTTCAATCTCTTTTTAGTGTGGACTATGACTGGGGTAGCTTTAAAGCACCTGGATATTAGATCATAGCTTTGGATAGAAAATATGACAACTGTCAGATATTTTTAGAAATATTTTAGAACCCATATTTAATTTTCAAACAGGGTTAAAAGCCTATCTAGGAGAATGTCTTTTCAGAATCAGCTTAGTTAACTTTAATCAAGTGGCTTTTTTCTTTCTTTTTCTCCCTTAAAGAGTCAAGGTCATTGTGTTGAATAATAAGGTTTCAGCTCTCAGTCCTGCCTCAGCTTTAGCCTTGGCCTCCTGAGTAACTAGGACTAGAGGCATATGCTAGTGGCTTGTGGCTTAATTGAGTAAATATCTGTTTTTTCCAGAGTATTTATCCAGGAACTGTAAGATGTTGTTTATTGCACAGACTCTGTCTTTACTGTATTTGAGATAAATTTTGTTTGGTTAATTTTTAAGGAATATATTAGATTGGGGTTAAAAATCCTTAAAATTTGAAGCTTATTGTTTTAGAGGTAAATTACAGATTACACACTCAGGTTTCTGAATTTGTAGTTAGTACAAATTTTTAAGAATATACTGATAAAGGGTGTCTTGAATCCTTTTTGAGTTACACTGAACATGTATTCATATGTGAACATAATGTCTGATTCATTATACTATCTTTTCTGTTTCCATTCTTCCTCCCTTTCCTTCATTCCCCTTTGTCTAATCCAAAGTATTTCTATTCTCCCACCCCCCTCCCTTATTGTGTGTTAGTGTCCACATATCAGAACTTTCAGCCTTTGGTTTTGGGGGATCACCTTATTTCACTTAGCATGATTGTCTGCAGTTCCATCCATTTACTGGCAGATACCATAATTTCATCCTTTTTTATGGCTGAGTAATGTATATATACCACAATTTCTTTATGCATTCATCTGTTGGAAGGACAGTTGGATTGGTTCCAAAGCTTAGCTGTTGTTGAATTCAGCTGCTGTAAACATTTATGGGGCTGTGTCACTATAGTATGCTGGTATTAAATCCTTTGAGTATATATCAAAGAGTGGGATAACTGGGTCAAATGGTGATTCCATTCTGAGTTTTCTGAGGAATCTCCATACTGCTTTCTAGAATTGTTACACCAATTTGCATTCCACCAGCAGTGTATGAGTGTATCTTTTCTTCCACATTTTTGCCAACATTTATTGTTACTTGTATTTTTTTAAACTATTTATTTATTTTATGTGGTGCTGAGAATTGAACCCAATGCCTCACACATGCTATGCAAGCATTCCACCACTGAGCCACAACCCCAGCCTATTGCTTTTATCTTGATAATTGCCATTCCGACTGGAGTGAAATGAAATCTCTGTAGTTTTAATTCACATTTCTCTAATTGGTGAGATGATGAACATTTTTTCATATATTTGTTTGACCGGTTATATTTCTTCTGTGAAGTGCCTATTCTGTTCCTTTGCCCATTTATTGATTGGGTTATTTGTGTTATTTTGGTGTTTTTTTAGTTCTTCATATATCCTAGAGATTAATGCTATATCTGAGATGCAGGTGGCAAAGATTTGAAGCGCTGATTTTAAAAATAGCATTAGCTCCTTTGATCCTCTTAGAGCTGTGGGGATAATGTGGACAAAGAGGTTTCAACTTAATGAACATATTTTGCATATTTACAAAACCTGTAAAGTGAATTTTTATTGTTAGGAAACAATGATATGGGGGAAATCCATAAGGGTTTGTTTTGTTTTGTTTTGTTTTTCAAGAGCTAAAGCATTAATCTTTTGGCAAAGGAAAATTTTAACACAAGTGGCATATTTATAAACTGCTTACTGGGCTGGGGTTGTAGCTCAGTGGTAGAATGCTTACCTAGCATGTGTGAGGCATTGGGTTCCATCCTCAGCACCACATAAATAAATAAGTAAATAAAGGTATTGTGTCCATCTAAAACTAAAAAAAAAAAAAATATGTGTGTATATATATTTTTTTAAAAAGCGCTACTTACTGAAACATCCAAACTTTTAAATATTTTAACCTTGTCATATTTGGTTTATAGTTTGTTATGTACTAATTAAAAATCTAGAGATGGCTTAGGCAACATCAAGTGACATTTTGAGACAACCAATGATTTTTTTTTTTTTTGTGGAGCATTTTTTGCATTGAAGTTTTTTTTTCTTAAATTTTTAAATTCAGACTTTAGATCAATCAATTTTTCATAAAATAAGCCGATGTAACAGCAGAATATTTTTTCACCTTTTTTAATGTAAACTGACTGTCAGAGTCTGTTTTTATTGAAGAAAAAAAAAAAGCTTAGCCTAGATAGAGCACCTATCAAAAAACAATAACTAAGGGCTGGGGTTGTAGCTCAGTGGTAGAACGCTTGCCTAGCATGTGTGAGGCCCTGGGTTCAATCCTCAGCACCACATAAAAAAATTAAAGGCATTGTGTCCATATACAACTTAAAAAAATAATTTAAAAAATAACAAGTTGGGGCTGGGGATGTGGCTCAAGCGGTAGCGCGCTCGCCTGGCAAGCGTGCGGCCCGGGTTCGATCCTCAGCACCACATACAAAGATGTTGTGTCCACCGAAAACTAAATAAATAAATAAATAAATAAATATTTTAAAAAAAAATAACAAGTTGTTTATAATTTTTCTTTGTTTAAACATTGAAGATTAGCTTTGGAGCTAGATGACAGATTGTTTATGTCTATAACAGCCTGATCGACACCTTATTGGATCTGGCCATGCCCTCCCTACCCTTTATAATAGCATTTTAATTGGTGTAACATGGTGACATATTGGTGCGTAGTCCAGCAAATCAAATGTTCAGTGGTCCTGGCTTTGGTTCTGGTTGTGGTTGTCTCTGTTCTGCAGGTCACTGTTGTATAGCACAACTTGGATCCTTAGTGGAGGGAAAGAGGTAGTAGTTCATGGGAGGAGGAAGCTTCAGTGGTGTAAAGGGGATTGGTATTTCATCTTTTGTCTTCTGACAGGGCCCCCACCACAGAGGAGGACAAAAAGGCAGCTGAAAAGAAACGGGAGGACAAAGCCAAGAAGAAGCATGATAGGAAATCTAAGCGCCTGGATGAGGAGGAAGAAGACAATGAAGGAGGGGAGTGGGAAAGGGTCCGAGGTGGAGTGCCCCTCGTTAAGGTGAGGACTTTAGAATTAAAATGAACTGGGGAGCAATGCCCACCTGGTCAGAGTGGGGAAAAGCTTAAGGTAAAAGATTTCTGCAGACATGCATATGACAGGATATGTATTGGCCTAGGAGAAGCCAAAAATGTTTGCCAAGGGAACTGAGATCACCCATGCTGTTGTCATCAAGAAATTGAATGAGATTCTACAGGCACGAGGCAAGAAGGGAACTGATCGGTAAGATTCATGGGCCTGGGCTATGGACTGTAGGATGAAGAAGCTCTTTTTCTACAACACAAGGCAGAGATTGGTGAGGAAATAGCTCTGTTTTGGTACTGTTTTTGCCACAAGTAAAATGGGAATAATATTCACCTTTAATTATTAGGTGACTGAAAAGAATTATGGGTATGAAACCATTTTATATCATCCCAGGGTTGTTAGCACTATTGCTGTTTTTGTTAGGAATATAAAGGAGAAGCAAGCATACAGATGAAAATAGGAGTATCATAAATGGCTGCCTTGCTTGTCTGAAGAGAGCATTCTATATGACAGGATGAGACCTTTTGATTTGTTTCCAAAGCCTCACTCAGTTCTGTACCCCTCCAGTGCTACCCAGATTGAACTGCTACAACTGCTGGTTCAGATTGCTTCTGAAAACAACCTGGGGGAGGGTGTCATCGTCAAGATCAAGTTCAATATCATTGCTTCTCTCTATGACTACAACCCCAACCTGGCCACATATATGAAGGTGAGGGCAACAAAGAGGACTATCTCAAAGCTGAATTGACTGGTCAGGGAAAGGTGCCTAGAGTTTTAAAAAAATCGGGGCCTATGGACACAATCTTACTAGTTGAAGGCTCTATGTAATCTTGGTGAAAGAGGCTGTTGGGAGACAGTTGCTTTTCCCATCCTCAGACCTCTGATTCTGCTGTCTGATCTCTTGGCAGCCGGAGATGTGGCAGAAATGCCTGGACTGCATTAATGAACTTATGGACATCTTGTTTGCAAATTCCAACATCTTTGTAGGAGAGAACATTTTGGAAGAAAGTGAGAACCTGCAAAATGTTGACCAGGTAAAGGGGAATTGGCAGGATAACTGGAGGTATATGTTTCTTTTGGGGAGGTTCAGTGGAGATGGAAGAAAGGCAAAATTTAGGGTAGAGATCTGGGCTAATTTATTTATTCCTCTTTTGCTTTCCTCTTCAGCCACTGCGTGTCCGTGGCTGTATCCTAACTCTGGTGGAACGAATGGATGAAGAATTTACCAAAATAATGCAAAATACTGATCCTCACTCCCAAGGTGAGCCTAAGTAAGCAGGTCTTTGTTGAGAGGGAAAGTGCAGGAAATATTGCTAACTTTTGGGTTTTGTAAGGATTGTAAATCAAAGCAAAAAGTCAGTCCTTTCCTACCCAGCATCACACTGAAGAACCTGTTGAGATGCTGGGCTCCACTCCCATAGTTTTGATTCATTTGTGGGTAGGAGGGCACAACAGGAATTGGATTTTCCTCCTGTTTCCAGGTGATATTCCTGGTTTGGGGACTTATATTTTGAGAACCATTGGGGCAGGGCATCTGTTTTTAATTGGCTTGTTTAGTATGGATCAGAAGCATTGGAATGGGGAGGTGCAGGACAGTTTACTCAGTAAAAATACTAATATGCCCATTAAATCAAGGGTGTAGTGCTTACAAACAGGCCACCAAAAGTCTCCATGCATATGGAGCTTACTTTGGTACTAGAGAAAGGCAGTTGAACAAATAATACCAAAGTAATAAACAAGGTAATATTGAATCACATGAATTAAGACATTGTAATGGAACCCTGAGATTGAAAATGACTGGAAGGATGGCTGCTTTAAATGTAATTAAAGATCGTTGAGTAGGAACCATTTGAAATGAGGTCAGAGGAAGAATTAGAAGAGAGCACTGAGAGGAACAGAAAGTGAGCTTGGCACGTTTTAGGAATAAAAAGTGGTGTGGGCTCATCTAAGGCTAGGGGAGAATCATGATCCCATGCATTAGGGCAAGTGCCAGATTTCACAGGCCCTTGTTGGCCAAGGTTGGTAGTTGAGATTTTTTTCCTGAACCATGGGATAGCAACATTGTAGGTTCTGGATAGTGTTTCCAGGGCACGTTGAATACTTCCTGACAAATGGCAGAGAATAGATGAAGCTAACTGGATCTATTAGGGACAGGTGTTGGGAAAACTTGGATGCCTGACTGAGATGAGGGTGAATGCTTTTTCTGCTAGAATATGTGGAGCACCTGAAGGATGAGGCACAGGTATGTGCCATCATTGAGCGTGTGCAACGCTACCTGGAGGAGAAGGGCACCACCGAGGAAATCTGCCGCATCTACTTGAGGCGCATCCTTCACACCTATTACAAGTTCGATTATAAGGCTCATCAGCGGCAGCTTACCCCTCCTGAGGGCTCTTCAAAGGTGAGTACTTGACAGTTGTGCAAGGGAGAGAGGTGTGTTGGTTTGTGCTACTTAATCTATTAGGACTTGATGGCAAATCTATTCCCTAGGAACTTCTTTTGGTGGAGTAGTGAGGGAAATGAGGGATTAGAATAAAGCTGGATAAAGTCTCATCTTCGATTACTAGAATTTGAGCCATTTAAAGCCTTTATGTTTGTCTCCATTAATGTCTCTCCTCCTCCTAGTCTGAGCAAGACCAGGCAGAAAATGAGGGTGAGGATTCAGCTGTGCTGATGGAGAGGCTCTGCAAATACATCTATGCCAAGGACCGCACAGACCGGATCCGTACATGTGCCATCCTCTGCCATATCTACCACCATGCTCTGCACTCCCGCTGGTATCAGGCCCGTGACCTCATGCTTATGAGCCACCTACAAGACAATATTCAGCATGCAGATCCACCAGTGCAGGTAGGCTGAGGAGGCATCTGACCCTAGTGGTGAAGAAGAGCCCAGGCTTCTGTCCTCTGGACAAATTGGTTTAACCAGTAAAGCCACTCTTTATTGCAGATCTAAGGAAATGCTTGGTCTTTTCTCAATGCCAGTATTCTTTGACCCTCCTCCATGTTGACCCATATTTTATATTGTCCCAATTACATTAAAGTCTTTTGGAGTAGAGACAGCTGTGAATTTAACGATATTCATATTATTGTTTTTTTCTGGTCCAGAACATTAGATTATCTCACGTAGAAAGGTTTTAAAAAAAAAAAAAACTAGGGGGGAAGACCCAAATGCAATGTCATGTATTGGGACACTATCTAACAATAGAACATCTAATTTTGCATATATTGGTATTATGAGGGCTTCTTCATATGGAGGAATTGCCAGAGCTGTGTCCAAGGTATAGATCCTGTTAAATGTGTGTTTAAGATAATTGAAAAATATCTATAGAACATTTGGTGTCTGGTGATGGTGGTTTTTAAACAACACTTATTTGTTTTTTTTATATCTTCTGTGAAATGTCTGGTCAACTCTTCTGCCCCTGCTTTTTGTTTATTCGTTTGTTTGGGTAGTGGGGATTGAACCCAAGGGTACTTTACCACTGATCCACATCCCCAGCCCTTTTTATATATTTTGGCTCAAGGTTTGCGCGTAGTGAGATTGAGATTTTTTCCCTTCACACAAACCTAGTTGTGCCAGCATCATTTGAAGTAAATACATTCCTTGTTGTGTTGCTTTGGCACTTTTTGAAAAACCACATAACTCTGCAGGGATAGGGTGTTCCTGGACTCTGTTCCATCCATTCATTCATCTTTTTGTATGTCCTTGTGCCACTCCCACACTGTCTCGATTGCTGAGCCTTTGTATGGTAGTTGGTCTTAAACTCAAGGCAGTATGAGTCCTCCAACTTCTTTTTCAAGATTGCTTTGGATAGTCTAGGTCCTTTGCTTTTCCACATAAATTTTAGAATCAGTCTGCCTATAAAAAGACTGCTGGGATTATATTGAATCTATAAATTAATTAATATCTCAATAATATTTAACCTTTCAATCCTGTACATTATATCTCTTTACTTAATTTCTTACTTAGTTTTTCTCTGTGGTGGTTTAATTTTTGGTGTAGATTGTTCCTAAATATATTTTATGATTTTTATGCTATTTTAAATGCAGTTATTTTCACCTTACAATTATTAACTCCTAGTATTTAAAATACAATTAATTTTTGTATACTGGCTTTATATCTTGCCATTTTGTAAATCTATTCTAGTTATTTTAAAGATTACTTTCTAGTTATATAATCATATACTTTGTAAGTATAGTTTTATTACTACAGATGGTCCCTGATTTAATGATTTGACTTAGAGTTTTTCAGCTGATGATGGTGCTACAGAAGTGATATGTACTCAGTAGAAACCATACTTCAGATTTTGAATTATAATCTTTTCCTAGGCTAGCAGTATATATATATATTTTTTATTTATCTTACGTTGCATTAATTAAAGTCTCTTAAGACAATACTGAATGAAAGTAGTGTGAGTGTAATCAGCTTGCCTTGTTCTCAAGTGAGCTGGGAAGCAGTCAGCTTTCACTTATAAGGATGACAGTTTTTATAGATACCTTTTCCCAGGTTCAAGTTCTCTTTTGCCTTTATTTAGCTGAAAATTTTTGTCATAACTAAATCTTGGAATTTTGTCAGGTTCCTTCTGCATCCATCGAAATTATATACTCTTCTTTATTCTGCTCATGAATTGAATGACCATGATTGTGGGGGCAAGAGCATGGAGTACTGCATATGTGGCTATATTAAGGGTGTCTGAGTAGCAAATCACTCCCACGTGCTACGCGTGTGAGCAGCAAACCGCTTATCCCATAGGCAGTCCTGGGTGTAAGGCTATGTGTTGCAAGTCCCTGCACTTGCTCCATGGCCCACTCCTCGATTGGTTGCTGCAAAGACAGTTGGCCAGAAATTGTATTGGTGGCTGCTTATAATCTGCTTAGCTACTGCCTGAATATATATACATGGTAACCGTGTAATAAAATCAGACCTGCTTCCTGCTTGGTCTCCGGAGGTCTTGATTAGCGACTCACAGCCACACTTTCCTCTACCCTGTTTTGTGGCCCATGCACATAATTTCAGATTTTTGGTGAGGGGTACTGGGAATTGAATTGGTGAACTCAGCCTTAGAGCCACATCGCCAGCCCTATTTTGTAATTTATTTAGGGTCTCACTGAGTTGCTTAGTGTCTCACTTTTGCTAAGTCTGGCTTTGAACTTGAGGTCCTCCAGCCTCAGCCTCCTGAGCCACTGGAATTATAAGTGTGCACCACCGCACCCAGCATAATTTCAGATTTTTATTTTTATTTTTTAATTTTTTTTTTTTTAGTATTTAATGTGGTGCTGAGGATTAAACCCAGGGCCTTGCATGTGCTAGGCGAGCTACCACTGAGCCACAACTACAGCCCATGATTTCAGATTTTTTTTTTTTAAAGAGAGAGAATTTTTAATATTTATATTTTTAGTTTTCGGCGGACACAACATCTTTGTTTGTATGTGGTGCTGAGGATCGAACCCGGGCTACACACATGCCAGCAGAGCGTGCTACCGCTTGAGCCACATCCCCAGCCCAGAGATTTTTATACTAACCTTTGATTCCTGAGACCTAGCCTGTTTAGTCCTGATATATTATCTTTTGTATATTGCTAAATTTTATTTGCAGTTTTGTTTTTTTTATGCCAGGGATTGAATTATGTAAGCACTCTCTCACTAAATTGTACTCAGGCTCCTGTTTGCTCATACTAGTTCCTTTTTTTTTGTTTTTTCTTTTTTATAATGTTATTATATTATTATGCCCTTATTTTATTTATTTTTTTGTAGTACTGAGGATCAAATGCAGTGCCTCACACATGCTAGGCATGCATTCTACTGCTGTGCTATAGCCTCAGCCTGCTAATATTTCTTACAGCTGTTTGCATCAGTGTTTTATGACTTGTGTGTTGATCCCCCCTACATTTTTTTTGTTTGGGTTTTTTTTGTTTGTTTATTGTTGTTTTTGTAATAGGGATTGAACCCAGGCATGCTACTTAACCACTAAGCCACATCTGCAACCCTTTTAGAGACAGGGTCTCACTGAGTTGCTTAGGGCCTTGCTAAATTGCTGAGACTGGCTTTAAATTTGCAGTCCTCCTACCTCAGCCTCCTGAACTGTAGGGATTATAGGTGGACCTAGCTATAATTGTTAATGAAGATTTAGTCTTTCTGGGCACAGTGGCACATGCCGGTAACCCCAGCTGCTTGGGAGGCTGAGGCAGGAGGTTTACAAGTTCAAAGCCAGCCTCAGGAGGGCCATGCGCAACTTAGGGAGACCTTGCCTCAAAATGAAAAATGTCCTTGGATTCATTCTCTTGGTCCCCCACCCCATCTCCGCCAAAAAAATCATTAACATGAAGTGGTGGGTGTAGGGATGCATGCTTGTAATCCCCCTACTTGGTGGGCTAAGGCAGAAGGATCACAAATTTGAGGTCAACCTCAACATTTTAGCAAGACTTTGTGTCAAAGTAAAAAGCCAGAGGAGGGGAGGTATTGCTTAGTTGTCGAGCACTCCTGGGTTCAATCTCCAGTACTGCAAAAAGGAACAAAGAAAAGCAAGCCACCATTACCACACAAACTCCTTTTTTACTCCCTTCTCCTATTTTATTTTTCTGTAACATTAGTCATTTTCATCATGTAGTTATTTTGTTCTATATCCACAGGCCATGCCCTCGTACTCAGCATATAGTAGATGCTTTAAATTTTTTGACTAAATGAACAACTTGCCTGTGGCCGACACCTGACTGCATTACTCTGTTCCCCCAGATCCTGTACAACCGCACCATGGTACAGCTCGGCATCTGTGCCTTCCGCCAAGGCCTGACCAAGGATGCACACAATGCACTGCTGGATATCCAGTCCAGTGGCCGGGCCAAGGAACTTCTGGGCCAGGGTCTACTGCTGCGCAGCCTACAAGAGCGCAACCAGGAGCAGGAGAAGGTGGAGCGGCGCCGGCAGGTCCCCTTTCACCTGCACATTAACCTGGAGCTGCTGGAGTGTGTGTATCTGGTGTCTGCCATGCTCCTGGAGATCCCCTACATGGCTGCCCATGAGAGTGATGCTCGACGCCGCATGATCAGCAAGCAGTTCCATCACCAGCTGCGGGTGGGCGAGCGACAGCCCTTGCTGGGTGAGTGTGGACTTCTGTAGTGCAGTATACTTCCTTTGCTGTTTGGTTATGATTAAGTATTAAGAGAAATTAAGGAGAGTAACTCTCCCACTCAGTGATTCCATTTGGTTTAATGGTACTTTCTCTAGCACTATTCTGAATGTTTTACAAATGAAAATTTGTTTCATCTGTTTTAGAAATGGCACTGTGATACAGATTCCCTTGTTTACCTCTTTTTCCTGATGTAGAAACTGAGGCACAGAGAAGTTAAAGTGACTTGCATAACTTTTAACCTTCCCCCTGCCTTCATTTACAGTGACTCCTTTGATTACTTGTGTGTATATGCCTGCACGCACACAAAGTGCTAGGTATCAAACCCAGAGCCTTAGTGCTAGACAAGCACTTTACCACTGAGCTACATCCTCAGTCTTTGCTCTGATCACTTTTGCTGATCATGCAAGGCCTGAATGAGTTGTGATTCAGTGGGGAGGGAATTGAACTGTGCCCTTCCCACCTACGCAGTTGGTGAATGGAAGGGCTTGAGTGGGCCAAACTCACTATCCATGGCTATATCCCCTTACACCGATGTCTTCTACTGGTCCTGCAAATGACATCCTACGTGCAATCCTAAGGCAAATTTGGTTTGACTTACATAGTGATGTCTTATTTGATGGAAAATTTTCCATTGAAAATCTGAATTTCTCACACCTTAGGTGGATCTGGCAACCCTGGGGCTGCCTTCCCATGGAGCTAGTCTTGGCAAGAGCTGAAGCTGTAGGGAAGGATTTTCTGGCTTACACAGTCCCTGCCTCTATCTGTTACTCAGGATGTGTCAAAAAGCAGTTTCTAGGGCTGGGGTTGTGGCTCAGTGGTAGAGCACTTGCCTAGCACTTGTGAGGCACTGGGTTCAATCCTCAGCACCACATAAAAATAAAGTTATTAAAAAAATGTTTTTATTTCAGCACTGCACTCTTGCTTGTAGAAAGATATTCCCAGAGCCTCTAAATTTGCCTTTGCAACAGTGTAACAATAGACTAGTCTAAGGTGTGTATTTTTTCTTACACTTAGTTCTTTTCGTATATTATTTGGTCCTGGTCAGTGTAATACATTTGAACTTGCTGTGCCTATTCTGGTATCTTCCACGATGATTTCCAGTCTTGGCATTTCTGTACTTTGTTTATCCTGAATTCCACTTAATGTTGTTTGTTGTGTTCCTGGCTTATCTCTCAAGAAAGTATTTGGGGACCTGAATTCATAATCAGCACATCAAGCCTGGGATTTCACAGAGATGATTAAACTGAGGCTGAATTTTTTTGGTACTGAGGATTTAAGCCAGTGGTGCTTTACCCTGAGCCACATCCCCAGCACTTTTTATTTTTATTTTGAAACAAGGTCTTGCTAAGTTGCTTAGAGCCTTCCTAAATTGCTGAGGCGATCGATCATTCTTCCTCAGCTGCCCGAGTCTTGAGTATGCAGGTGTGTGCCACCATATCTGGCCTGAGGCTGAATTTTTTAAAAGCAAATAAATGAGCCACTTTCAATAAAAATAACCTAGTCTGTTCAGACTTTTAGTCCTAAACCCACCCTAGTCATTAAAGGTCTGTATGGATATGGCAAAAACACAAAAGTGATAAAAGAATGATTGCTTGTGTCCAAATCTAAGGAAACGTATTCAGATATCAAGTGACATGTACAGTCCGTTGCTTTTCAGTGAAACTGGGAGGGAATCTGCTCTAGTTGTTTGCCCTTCTGACATATGTTCCTTCCTGAGCAGTGCTCATGGGGACAGGAGCCTGTGTCCCGAGTATGTCTAGGTCCTGCCTTATTCCCAACTTTCAGGTCCCCCTGAGTCCATGAGGGAACATGTGGTTGCTGCCTCCAAGGCCATGAAGATGGGTGACTGGAAGACCTGCCACAGCTTCATTATTAATGAGAAAATGAATGGGAAAGTGTGGGACCTGTTCCCTGAGGCTGACAAAGTTCGCACCATGCTGGTTAGGTGAGTGCAGAAGGAGGTTGTGGTAGGTGGGAAAGGAAAGACTGACTGGTCTCCTTCCCTAAGAACCTCCTCCTTTTCTGCCCTCTTCCCATAGGAAGATCCAGGAAGAGTCCCTGAGGACCTACCTCTTCACCTACAGCAGTGTCTATGATTCCATCAGGTAGGATGGGCTCTGGGACTGCAGAGAGGCCCCCGCTTTGTAGTCCCGGAACTGGCTGCCCCACTCCCTGCTTTGCTTTCCTTCTCCCCAGCATGGAGACACTGTCAGACATGTTTGAGCTGGATCTTCCCACTGTGCACTCCATCATCAGCAAGATGATCATTAATGAGGAATTAATGGTAAGGGCCAGTAATGGTAATGGCAGGTGGGAGAGAACAGGCTGGACAGGTCTTATTGGTGTCACATCGCTTGCCTTCAACAGGCCTCCCTAGACCAGCCAACACAGACAGTGGTGATGCACCGCACTGAGCCCACTGCCCAACAGAACTTGGCTTTACAACTGGCTGAGAAACTGGGCAGCCTGGTGGAGAATAATGAACGGGTGTTTGACCACAAGCAAGGTACTTATGGCGGCTACTTCCGAGGTGAGTGGTTCCAGTCCCCTGTCCTCTGTCAGTACCCCAGCCCTCTACTGCTTTTCCCCTGTGCTCATGCCTTCCCCTTTCTTCCCACCTCTTTCCTGCAGACCAGAAGGATGGCTACCGCAAAAACGAGGGCTACATGCGCCGGGGTGGCTACCGCCAGCAGCAGTCTCAGACCGCCTACTGAGCTCTCTGTGTCTGTCTCGATGATCTAGACCATTCAGACTTTTAGTCCTAAACCCACCCCGATCATTAAAGGTCTGTTTTAAGTTGTTACAGTTCCTAATTTTCTGCATGTTGTCACAGGTGTGTGTTGGTCTCATTCATTTGCTAATTAGATTTCTAAATTAACCACATGACAGGAACAAGGCTTGGGATACAGGATGAATTGGATGTACCCCTGACTTCAAAGAATCTAGTACACCTTGATATTTAATGGGAAATTGTAGTGATGTGATAAGTTACAGCAGTGGAATTAAAAAAGGTGGGTGTAATGAACAGAACGTGACTACGGGGCATAACATTAGGGATGGCATAGTGGAGGTAGTAGAGACTGCTGAACCTTGAAGGGTGAGTGGTGGTTCATGAGGCAAGGAGAAAAGATAGTTAATCTAGGTAAGTGTGAAGAGTGGTTTTTGAAACAGTGTAGATCAGCTATTACCTGTTATAACAGGATGGGGACCATAATTAAGAGTAAGCATAATTTTTATAAAAGTATTGGTCTGCAGTAGATTGGAAACTTTTAAAAAATTATTCTTTACCAAGTTTAAGAAACACTGTGTTTGCTGTGGTTGCTGCCTCAAAGGGCCATGAAGATGGATGACTGGAAGAGGAAAAGAGAGCAAGTGCAAAGAGTCAGGGGGAAGTGTACTTGAGTGTGTGCAGGAGGCAGATTGGAACCTGAGTGGGGCATCTGAGAAAGGCTTTGATTTTTATAGACAAATAACATGAAGGGGTCCAATGTAGGAAAGAGAATGAAGCAGCATTGTAAAGTGTGAAATTGGAGGCAGAGAGCTAACTTAGAAAGCAAAAAGCAACTAAAGCCAAAATAGCTGGGATGAAAGGTGGGGGACCCTTGAGGAGGTGTGAGCGTAAAAGGCCATGGGGTTTCTATGAGTGGAAGAAGTGAAGAATGACATTCTTCTAATTGGAGGATAAACAAATAGGACTGTAATCAAGAAGTACCTGGAGTATTCTCGTGTGTTTAGGAATGCACTAATAGCACATATGCTGGGAGCTGTGATAATGAGGTTGGTTTTTCCCCAAGTTTGAGGAGTCTTTGAGACAAATGAGGCAATGATTGAAGGTGAAAGTTTAAGACACATTAATTCAACTATAAGCTACTATATTCTGGAACATCTAGATATTCAAACAAAACAGGGTATTTCTCTTGTGATAGTTCAAAGGTAGGTAGGTGGTCCATGCTTGGGGTTATGTAACAACTGTTCCACAGGATCTTATGGGAATCTGGGTCCACTGTCCTATTATGCCACTAACCCAAGTCTCCTTGTTTAAGCTCTCAGGAAGTGGAAGAGGATATAGCAGGCCTGGAAATTACACTGGTTCATTGACCAGATCTTAGTCTTATTCTTACCACCATGTAGGAAAACCTCTAGCTGGATAGTTATGTTAATTTAAACTTGGAATTTTATTACTAACAAAAAGAAAGGGAGATGCCAAATTCCTAGCCCATCACAGAAGGGGAAAAAACAAAAAGATTTCAAAGTGAGTTATTTACAAATGGTTGTTCAAACTATAGTAATGAGTAACATCAGAGCCAGCATTATTGACTTTTTACATACTGGGTGTTTTACATGCCATATCTCATTCAATCTTTTTGGAAAAACCTTATTATTATTTTTATAGATAAAGAACCTGAGGCCCAAAGAAGTCTGATATCATGTAACTAGAAAGTAAGGGGTATGGAGACCTGGGAATTCAGGTGCCGCCTCTTTTTACTCCTTTCATAGTCTGGGTGTTTCCAGTCATGGCAGCTAGTGTCTAGCCTTGAAGACAGAAGAGACTAGTCAAGTCTAGGTCAAGTTAATCCTTTATTGTTGTGGGGTGAATTTCTCAAATGACCAGGATGTCTACATTGCAGTGCTGAGTGAAATCTGACCCAAAAGTTAAGGCGGCACAGGAGACAGGTATAATATACAGACAGAGATGCTTAGTGTTTCCATCTTACTCCAGTCACCCATGGGACATCCACGGGTCAAGAATCAACAGTTGTTTCAGATCCCTGGAAAGTAACCTAGGATCATCATAACCCATACATTAGAGGTGTTGTCTACAGCAGTTAACTATTAGTGGGAGACTAATACTGTCTAGCCATGTGACCTCCAAAATTAGTGATTTTTAGGTCAACTAGGAGCAAGTGAAGCTAGAGGATTTCTTTAAGTCTTTCACTATTATTTAACTATTTCTTTTCTTTTTAATACCTCTTAAGACATAAAATCCATCCTTACTAACTGATGGTACAAAATCCACAGACCAGATTTGGCCCATGGACCATAATTTGCTGAAACCTGTTCTAGATAACAAAGTGATTACTATGCCCTGGAATTGTACAACATGGCAGTTCTGCCAGGCCTAGAGCACATTGGACAAGATTTGGTTTTGGCTTTAACTTTTGGGGAGGAAGCAATATATACCCTTTGTTTTTTTGTGAAAAACTCATGTTCACAAGTTTTCTTAACTTTCAGATTTTGAGAAAATAACAACAGTTTATAAACAGAAACAACCACATATTCACAAATTTCTTTTTATTTATTTAGGTGCCAAGGATTGAACCCTGGGGTGCTTAACCACTGAGCCACATCCCCAGCCCTTTTTATTTTTTATTTTGAGACAGAGTCTCCCTGACTTGCTTAGGGCCTCACTAAGTTGCTGAGACTGAGGCTGGTTTTGAACTGCTATCTTCCTGCTTTAGCCTCCAGAGTCATTTCCAAAAGAAATTTCCAAGTGTGAATTTGAGCACATCTATGATGAATCATAGTCTGCTGCTGCTGCTGCTGTTTTGTTTAAAAACAACTTAGGTTTACAGATTTTTTAAAGTATCTTCCTGGCGGGTGTGGTGGCACATGCCTGTAATTCCAGCTGCTTGGGAGGCTAAAGCAGGAGGATCGTGAGTTCAAAAGCAGCCTTAGCAATTTAGTGAGGCCCTAAGTAACTCAGTGAGGCCCTGTCTCTAAATAAAATATTTAAAAAGGGCTGGAGATGTGACTTGGTGGTTAAATGCCCCTAGGTTCAATCCCTGGTACCAAAATTAATAAATAAAAAGTATCTTCCTGAGTTTTAAGAAAATATAGGTGGGAAAACAAACTCTGAAAAATAACTTCCTGTCATGAGTTTCAGGAAATCTAGCTGAACCCCTAATAATTATAGAGGCTGGGCATAATGGCGCATGCCTGTAATCCCAGCAGCTCAAGAGGGTGAGGCAGGAGGATTGCAAGTTTGAGGCTAGGCTTAGCAATGTAGCAAGGCCCTAAGCAATTCAGCAAGACCCTGTCTCAAAAATATAAAGGACTGGGGATGTGGCTCAGTGGTTAAGTGCCCCTGGATTCAATCCCTGCTGCCCACCCACCCCCCCCAAAAAAAAAAAAAAAAACTTATGCAGATGAGCTCAGATTATTCAAGAGTTTTCAAAGTTAACTTCCAGGTGAGATTGTACAACTCCAGCTGCAAGAGCAGTCTTGTGAAAACAAGATCATACTCAGGGATTCTCCCAGTGTGAATTTGAAAAATTGTCTCCCAGCTTTACGCTCACTTTTCCACTGATGAGAGAAATGAGGAAAAAAATACGAAAAAGAACCTGAGAACTCTGTGAAGTAAAGGCCGGCATATTGGGGGGAAATTCAAAACTTGAAGCAAGCAATACAGGGGTGAGTTTCTTGGTATTTTTTCTTTTGTGGCTTCTGAGGTCAGGCTGCAAAAACCCCAAAAGAAAAACCCATCTTGGACCAGGAAAAGGAGCCTGTGGACTGGAAAGCCTGGCAGGAGATCCCATCCCCCTACTCCCCTTTTTTCCCACCAGGGGCAGGGAACAATTACAAAATTATGCAGCAGTGTTGCTCTGGAAGCTAAAACTTTAGAGGAACCAGGAAAGAGGACACTTGTCTGAAGAAGTGGGGCAATCACTATTTTGTTTTTCTATTGCTGGTTTGGCCCAAGGATGGGCTCAACTGTAGTAGGGGCACAGGCAACTAAAACTTCTGAACAACTGACTCTCTGGGCCAGAGATCAATTGACTACTGAAAGGAAATATTTACCAAGAGATTTTTTTTTTTTTTTTGGCAAGGGTTGGAGGTACACTGGGAATTGAACCCAGAGGCACTTTACAACTGAGGTATATCCCTGGCCATTTTTGTTTTTATTTTATTTTTATTTCTTTATTTGTGGTACCAGGGATTGGACTCAAGGGCACTTAACCACTGAGCCATATCCATCCCCTGCCTCCCCTTTTTGAGGTTCTTGCTAAGTGCTTAGGGCCTTGCTGAGTTGCTGAGGCTGGCCTCAAATTTACAATCCTCTTGCCTTAGCATCCTGAGCTGCTGGGATTACAGGAGTTGTGTACCACTGCACCCAGCTTACCAAAGGATTTTAACAGAACCTAGAGTCTCGATATGCAAATACTTGGAACACAATCTATTTTAACAATACTCTCTGAAATATACACTTGAGCCTGGGAAAGACTTCTCAGCAGGTCATCAGCACATTAAGGGACTATGTAGCATGACCAAATTTGATTTATCCCAGTAGTACAGGAGATGCTTAACATAAGGAAATCAATGATACAAATTAATAAAACAAAGAAGAAACCCAGTTAACTTGATGCAAAAACCCTTCCCCACCCCCTCATTTGGTACTGGGAATTGAACCCAGGGGTGCTTTACAACTGGACTACATCCCTGACCCTTTTTGTTTGGAAACGGTTTCACTAAGTTGCTTAGGACTTTGCTAAGTGACTGAGGCTGAGGCCTTGAATTTGATTCTCCTGCCTCGGCCTTCTGAGTTGCTAGGATTATAGGCACACCACATGTCCTACAAAGTGTCCTTTCATGATAAAAATAAAAGAAATAGAAGGGACTGTCCTTAACATGATATTGGCCACTTAGGAAAAACTCACAGCTAGCATTCTCGATGGTGAAAAAGACTGAACACTTTCCCCAGAGTTCAAGAACAAGAGACAGGATGTCAGCTTTCACCATTGCTATTTAACTTGTACCAGAGATTTGACCCAGAGTAGACAAGGAAAAGAAAGGCATCCAGTTGGAAAGGAAGAGGAAAGAAATCCAAGTTGCAGGTTGCAAAGGTAAGGCAAAAATCAGTGTGCACACATCAAAGAACTCTCAAAAGTGAAAAGGTGACCCCCAGGGCGGGAAGAAATCAGTAAAATGTATCTGATATGCATCTGATAAAAGATGAACCCGCAAAATATAGAGAGCTAAAAAGAGACAACCTTACTTCAAAAGACCAGGTGCGCACGCCTGTAATCCCAGCGACTCTGGAGGCCAAAGCAGGAGGATCACAAGTTCAAAGCCAGCCTCAGCAATAGTGAGGTGCTAACAAACTCAGTGAGACCCTGTCTCTAAATAAAATACACAATAGGGCTGGGATGTGGCTCAGTGGTTGAGTGCCCCTGAGTTTCAATCCCTGGTACAAAAAAAAAAAGACAAAGGACTGGAAGATATTTCTCCAAAGAAGCTGTATAATCCTATGGCTCAGCAATTTTACTCTTTAGAGATAACACCCAAAATAATTTAAAGCAGGCTCAAATTGCAGTAGAATTTTATTATTTATTTATTTGGTACTGGGAATTGAACCCAGGGGCACTTAACCACAGAGTAACTAACATCCCAGAAGATTTTTATATTTAGCGACAGGTTCTCATTGAGTTTCCTAAGGGCCTCATTAAATTGCTGAGGCTGGCTTTGAACTCAATCTTCCTGCCTCAGCCTCCTGAGCCAGTGGGATTACAGGCATGCACCACCACACCCAGCTCCTCAGCAGAATTATTCACAGTAACAAGGTGGATACCCAAGTCTCCATCAAAGTGGAGAATATATAAAATGTGGTATATACATACAGTGGAATGTTAGCATTGAAAAGGAAAATCCTAATAATGTGTCATAACGTGGATGAACCTTGAAAATATGCAAAGTGAATTAGCCAGACAGAAAAGGACAATATTTTATTATTTCACTCGAATTAATCTAAAAGGGGCAAATTCGGGAAAAAAATAGGTTTACCAGGGGCAGGGGAAATGGGTAATTGTTGCAGAGTTTCTGTTTTGGGTGATGGGAAAGTAGTGATGTTTATACGTTATTATAAATGTACTGTCACAATTGTGCACTTAAAAATTAAGGCTGGGCATGATGGCACACGCCTGTAATCCCAGTGACTCAGGAGGCTGAGGCAGGAGGATTGCAAGTTCAAAGCCAGCCTCAGCAAAAGTGAGGTGCTAAGCAACTTGGTGAGACCCTGTCTCTAAATAAAATACAAAATAGGACTGGGGATGTAGCTCAGTGGTCAAGTGCCCCTAACTTCAATCCCTGGTACTAAAAAAATAAATAAATAATAAGATAAACCAGGTTCGGTGATGTGTGTCTGTAGTCTTAACACTTAGGAGGCTGAAGGATCACTTGAGCCCAGGAGAAATAAGTTAAAATAGTAAATTTAGTGTTCTGTGTATTTTGTCACAATAAAATAATAGATCAAAGACTTAAGTATAAAACTATTAGAAGACAACTTAGAAGGAAATCTCTGAATTTAAGAAAAGATGTATTAGCTGTAATGCCAAAATTATGATCCACAAAACCCAAATTGGACCTTTTTAAAATTAAGAACCAATCTTCAAGAGATGCTTAAGTGAATGAAAAGCTATAGGCTGGGAGAAATTTGCAAGTCATATCTGACAAAGTACTTGTATCCAGAATATATAAAGAATCAAAATTCAGTAATTTAAATTTTTTTTAAAATGCTTAAAATACTTGAACAAATACTTCAACGATTTCTTGGAGGTTCCACACCATTAGTTATTAGGAAATGCTAACTGAAACCACAGTGATACACCACTCCACACCCATTAAAAGGTGTAAACAACAGACCATGCCAGGTGTGGAGGAACTTCCTTACACTTGGTGAGTGTAAAATGGTGCGACTCCTTTGGAAACCAGTTTCACACTTTCCTCAAAAGTTAACGTACAGTTACCACATGCACAGAGATCTTGAGAGATTCAGAGCTTCAAGGACACCCACGATGTTGTCCCTTTCCTGAACTGAAGACAACCCTGTGGATCATGGTGTGGGAGCTGCAGGGCCAGAACCTGGTTTTGGTTCCTCTTCCACCATTTGTGTGCCCTCGTGTGATCCGATTAGGTCTCTCTTGAGCTTCAGTTTCTTCAGATCCGTGCTACATCACCAATACCATGAGATTTATGGTCCGTGATAGTATGATTTATAATAAGCAGTTAAAGAATTAGATGTTAGCCAGGCGCAGTGATGACATGCTCCTGTAGCTCCAGCTGCTCAGAGGCTGAGGTGAGAGGATCACTTGAGCCCACAAATTCAAAGCAAGCCTGAGCACCATAGCAAGACAGCATCTCAAAAAACAAAAACCCTATTAACAACTAGATGTGAGTTAAACTCTTCGCTTTCATGAAATCAGGGAATTTTGCTTGCTTAAGGTCACACAGCTATAAATATAAAAAGAACATATGATGCTGGGAGCTTCAAGGGACTTTCACGATGAAGTCAAGCTTCCCATGTTTCCCAGATGAGGAAATTAAAATATAGAGGAAGCGATTTTTTCCTGTCTTTTGACTCTCAGCCTGAACTAAAATCCCTCTCCCCTCTAATGTAGGAACAAAGTCCCGATATGTCCTTTTCCTCACAAGTTATGGGTGCCTCTCTAGGAAGCTCTGCCAGTTTCCTGGACAAAAAGCCTGGTTTTCCCAAGAAAGCTATCAGGACAAGGTTTCCAACCCTGGGCTTGACACAGCTCAGCTGAAGTGTCAAATTCAGCCAGAGCCCAAAATCAAGTAGTAAGCCATATGGTTGGGAGCAGCCACATATTCCAAGCCTTTACTATGAAAGTGACAGGGTTTGAGCAGGTCAGACAGAGAAGGGAAGGCTGCTGCCAGACACAAACTAAAGGATTAGCTAACGAATGTCAAGCCTCTACCTGGGTTTTGCCCTGGCCTTCAGGACTGACTGGAAGGGACATGCGGTCCAGATGTGTTAAGCAGACTCACCAATAACTCAACTTGTGGCCCAAGTGACATCAAAGAAAAATCTTTATTTTCTGCTACAAAAGACACTTCCTTTATGTAGGAAATTTGGAAAATATTAGTGGTAAAGACGAAGTTGCTGGTAGTTTCAAAAGAAATATACAGCCAGGCACAGGGCTGTACTGTAATCCCAGCAGGAGGCTGAGGCAGGAGATGGCAAATTCAATTACCTCAGCAATTTAGGAAGCCCCTCAGCAACTTGAGACCTTGTCTCAAAGAGCAAAAAGGACTGGGGGTGGGGCTGGGGCTGGGGCTCAGCGGTAGAGCGGCCACCTAGCATGTGCGAGGCACTGGGTCCGATCCTCAGCGCCACATAAATGTCCAGCTGCAACTAAAATAAATAAATGTTTTTTTAAAAAAGTACTGGGGATGTAGCTCAGTGGCAAAGCACCCCTGGGTTCAATCCCCCAAATTCGAAAATAAAAATATAAAAAGAAATGAGATAACATGCTTTGCCCAGAGCCCAGTCCAAGGCATATGTGGAGGCTCAGTGATGGCAGCTGTGCTCCACTGACTCTCCAGAAGGATCAGGTAGTGTCCAGCGCCAGGGTGGGAGCCCTCGTGGAAAGGCAATTACATAGTGATCATAACTCCCCGTTCACACCCACAAACATTTGCACAGCCCCTTCTGTGTGCCAGGCTCTGGACTGAAAACATGGGTATAACCCATGAGCAGACTGTCCTGGGCCACACCTAAGTGTGCCATACCTTAGGAAGTAGGATAGCAGGCTAAGGCCATCCCCACCTTCAAGCCCTTCCACTGACCTGCCCTGTGAGTCACTTCCCCTCCAGGACTTCAGGCTCCTCATATCTCAAATGGAGGGGACAATTTTCAAAGGATGGAGAACAAACTTTTTTTTTTTAGCACTTTATGCCTTTAATTGAAATTATCCAATCTTTATTTTTGCTTAAAATAACAACCATTTAAAAATATTCAGTGGTGTTTAGTATATTCATACTGCAGTGCAATTGCCACCCCTAACTTGTTTTAAAAAACATCATTTCGAAGTGAAACCCTTCATTGTGCAGCTTCTCTCAGCCTCTGGTAACCACCAGTCAGCTTCCTGTCTTATCAACTGATCTACTCTGGTATTTCATGTAAATTGAATACTACAACAGTGACATTTTCCATCTGACTTTTCATTTAGCATATTTTGGAGACTCATCTACATCATAGCATGTATCAGTACTTCAATCATTTCATGACTGACTAATATTCCATTGTATGGATATACCACAGTTTACCATTCATTCATTCATTGGTGGACATTTGGGCTGTTTCCATCACTATGTCTTTTCTCAACAAATCTTTTTTTTTCCCTTTTTTTCTTTTCTTTCTTTCTTTCTTTTTAAATGCCATGCTTGGGGGTCAAATCCAGGGCTTTACAAAGGATAGGCAAGCACTCTACCACTGAGCTTCACACCCCAGCTCAAACCATTTTAAAAAGGGGGAAACCTAGGCTCAAAAAAGGTCAAGTGAAACTGGGTGTGATGGTACAAACTGTAATCCCAGCTACTCAGGAGGCTGAAGCAGGTGGATCAAAAGTTCAAGGCCAATCTGGGCAATTTAGAAAGACCCTGTCTCAGAAAATACAATAAAGAAGCCTGGGGACAGTTCTGTGGTAAAGTGCTTGCCTCACACGTACGAGGCCCTGGGTGTGATTCCCAGTGCTGACAAACGGGAAAAAATGCAACATAGGATCAGGGAGAATGTGACAACCAGAGAACTGATGCCCCCATCTCAGGGAGCAGCTCCTACGCACAGCGCTACCAGGGCTGAATTTAAAGAGAAGCAGAAATTTAGATTTTATTGTGAACTCTAATCCTAATACGTTGGATTTACTTTAATTAAAAAAAAAAAAAAAAGTCAGTACCATACAGGACAAACGAAACATTTGCTGGCCAGATTGGGCCCAAAAATCCATTTGTGAATTCTGCTCTCATTGCAAATACTAAATGTCAATTAAACACTATAGATCCACAATTTAATGCGTTTCCATGCACTTCCCTCGTCACTGGAGAGCCCAGGTGAACGCCGTTCATTTGGAGACCCATCACCGTGCACAGCTAGGAGCAGGCTTTACTCTCAAGGAAGGCGCGCTCCCGAGTTCTGCAGTCAGAAGAGATGAGGGGAAGGGGCTGCAGGGACAGACCAGATGACAAAACAGACTCTGGTCCCCTCTTCAGGACCCATCATGGCCTCAGATCTAGCCACCAGCCCTCAAGTCTCAGAGTAGAAAGGCACATTTGCTCTCCAACTTTACTTCCCCAGGGGGCGCTGCCATCTCACAAAACACAGCCCCAGGCCCACTCTCCTCCCTCTTGCACGAAAGCAGCAAACGGGACTGAAAGGACCACAGTAGCCTCTGTTTCTTTTACCAGTCCCTTCCTCCCTCACACTCTCCTTGGCCTTCCCTGTGAGCTCAGGCCAGCCAGTAGAACTTAAGGGCGGTGTAGACAACACAACTAATCTTTGAAGACTTCAGTACATCACTGTGGTTGTTGGTTGTTTTGTTGTTGTTGTTGTTTGTTTGTTTTTGGTACTGGAGATTGAACCCAGGGTCATTTGACCACCGAACTACATCTCCAGCCCTTTAAAAAAAATTTTTTTTTTTTAAATTTCCAAACAGGGTCTGGCTAAGTTGCTGAGACTGTCCTCAAGCTTGTGATCCTCCTGCCTCAGTCTCCCAAGTTGCTAGGATTAAAAGGTGTGTGCCACCACATCTGGCACCACTATCAATAAGGTTAAACAGAAGGGCAACATGTAAATAGAAGACTTGGCAACACTACAAACCAACCAGACTGAACAGGCATCTGCAGAACACCCCACCCAACAACAGATCCGTTCTTCTCAAATACACCTGAACATTCTCTGTGATGACATACATTAGCCATGAAACAAGTCTTAAGATAGAATTGAAACCATACAACAACAGAATTATCTTAGGGATCAAGGACAGTGAGAGCCTGGCATGGACTCCACCATGCCAGGAGGATTGCAAGTTCAAGGCCAGCCTAAGCAATTTAGGGTTGCCCTAAGCAACTTAGCAAAACCCTGTCTCAAAAATTAAAAGAAGGGCTGGGGATGTGGCTCAAGCAGTAGCGTGCTCGCCTGGCATGCGTGTGGCCGAAAACTAAAAAATAAATATTAAAGATATATTCTCTCTCTCTCTCTCTCTCTCTCTCTCTCTCCCTCCCTCCCTCCCTCCCTCCCTCCCTCCCTAAAAAAATTAAAAGAAAAAGAAAGAAAGATGGGGGGGAAGAAGAGGAAAAAATTTGGAAAATTCACAAATATGTGGAAATTAACACATATCTAAATAATTAATGAATCAAGGGGAAACTTAGAAAGTGCTTTCAAGATGGGAACCCTCCTCCATGAAAAACAAAACCCCTTAAAATTAAAGGGGGAATGAGATGGGCAAACTACTCTCAATCCCATAGAACTAATGGATATAACAGAAAATTGGGATTTAAAAAAAGGACTACTCTTTGAGGCTATGGAATTAACACACCAGGATGTTGAGAAGTCATCTCTGCCTTCTGAGACCATATCAAGAAGCCAGAGCCAGACAAAGCAACATCACTAAAACACATCTTGACAGGACAATAGTTTGCCCTGCTCTTAAAATAATATTAGGGACTTTCCCAGATGATAAGGAGCAATTCCAGGTGGCCAGGGGCAGATGTATGCATAGAACAGTCACTAAAGTAGCCCACACTTACCTTTGTTGGCAGAGTAAAAAGCTCAGCCCTATTGGGGACTTCAGGTGGTTACGAGACATGCTGTAGGGGACCAGGAATGATGAAGACCATAGGCTCTCCTCTGCGCGGGGTGGCATCAAGGGGCCAGTCCGTGTTTGTCTTTAGTTTGAAACAAACTGATTCCCTCTCCCTCCTTCTTCGAGCAGAAGCCCCCAGGGAAGAATCTTGTAACCCTCTTGTCGTTCCTTTGTCCAATTCTTCTCATGGAATGGACAAGAACCCACTGACGCTTTGAGAGGAATGAAAACAAAAAGAGAACATACCAGGACTCATAGGAATCAGCTAAGGCAGTTCTCAGAAATTTATAAACACATATTTAAAAAGAAGAGATACCTCAAACCAATAACCTAAGCCTCCCAATAAAAAGAAGAAACTAAACCTAAAGAGAGCAGAGGAAGGAAATCATAAACATGAGCACAAAGAAATGCAACAATTAAAAAGTAAAGAAGTGGTTGGGGATGTGGCTCAAGCGGTAGCGCGCTCGCCTGGCATGCGTGCGGCCCCGGGTTCGATCCTCAGCGCCACATACAAACAAAGATGTTGTGTCCGCTGAAAACTAGAAAATAAATATTAAAAAAAAAGTTCTCTCTCTCTCTCTCTGTCTTTCACTCTCTCTTTAAAAAAAAATATTTAAAAAAAAAAGTAAAGAAGTAAATGAAACAAAAGCTGATTCTTTGAAAAATCACAAACCTGACAAATCTAAATGGACCAACCAAGAGAGAAATAGAACAGACTCATAAACAAAACAGGAACAAAAGAGAAGACATCGGTTGGGGACATAGCTCAGTTGGTTGAGTGTTTGCCTCACCTGCACAAGGCCCTGGGTTCAATCCCCAGCACCACCACCAAAAAAAAAAAAAAAAAAAGTCATCATGACTGATATTGCAGAAAGAAAAGAAATATAATTGAAAACATTTGTGTGTCAACAATTAGATGACCTAAATGACATGGAAAAATTCCTAGGGCGATTCAAAATAATGAAATTAATTTATGAAATATAACATCTGAGTAGAAAAATGTAAAGGCATTGAATGATTGATTTAAAAGACTTCCCACATGCCAGTAATCACATGCCTGTAATCACAACTCAGGGGGCTGAGGCAGGAGGATCACAAGTTTGGGCAGTTTAGCAAGACTTTGTCTCAACATAGAAAATAAAAAGTACTGGGGATGTAGCTCAGTGGTAAAGCACCCTGAGTTCAATTTGCAGTATCAACAAAACAAAATAAAACTTCTGTAAAGAAAATTCCAGGGGTCCATTGACAACTAAAATATATAGAGAGAGAAAATTCCAGACCAGATGGCTTTGTTTTGAATTCTACTAAACATTGCAGAATTGCCATGGATCCCTTACAACTTCTCCAAAAGTTGAAAGATGGGGAGGAAGATATCAGATTAGGAAGCACCAACAATCGGTCTCCCTAACCCAGCTGGCAAGAGTACTAGCAGAATCTGTCCAGAGTAACATCTTGGAGCTCTGGATTCCATTGAAAGTTGGTGACTTCCAGGGTGAGATAGGAGTTTGGGGATGCCCACATGGCAGAGGTAGTGTACCGGGCTGGAGTAGAAGAGTCATCATGTCCCTGTGTACACTATGACCATGACAACTCCCACCCCTGAGGGCGTATCACCATGGCAACGCCCACCATAGGTTCTGTATTCTAATCAGGTGAAAATCAAGTGACCAATAGAAACTGTCTTCTAATTAGGCAAAAATCAAGTAACCAATGGGAACAAATGGGGCAGGGTCTCCAATCAGGTGTGTGCAGAGAGGGATCCCAGCGCAGCTCACCGTGTAGGATGAGACTCGCCTGGACCCTGGGCCTTGAGCCAGTCTCACTTGGCCCACTCTGCTCTGTTTTATGGAGTGTCACTTTCGCTTTGAACAAATCTATGCTCTGCCTGTTGCTTCTGTCTGTCTTGCTCAGTTCTTTGTTCACGATACCAAGAACCTGAACCCTAACTGGACCTCCCACTGGTGTCACGGGGAAAGTTTGGATGGTGACTTGTGATGAATTTCAGCTCTTAGCAGCAGCTATCCAGCCCTCTGCAGGCACTTATACTGCTGATATACATCAGCATGGATGTCACATCAGAGCCAGGGTGTGGGCACTCAGGGTCCCACTCTCTAAATATGGGGGAACTACATTCTGATGAATAATTGCCACATTTTAAAAAAATTGCCATAATTGTGTAGGGTGTGGTGCTGAAGATGGAACCCAGGGTCTCATGCATGCCAGGCAAGTGCTCTACCTCTGCACCACACCCCAACCCCTGATTGCCACTTCTGACCACAGAGACCATTTTTTTCAAACACACACACACACACACACACACACACACACCATTGTTCAAACCCATCCCTCACTGGCTTAAGCACTTCCAGTGGATTTTTAAATGCCAGGATATTTTTTTCCCTTTCATTTTTCTTTTTTTTCCCCTTTTGGGATCTAGACATGAAAGACAAAGACATTCAAATGTCACAAGTATGGGGAAGATTAAAAAGACACCTTGCATGCCCAGATTAAAGGAGGTCTTGTAAAGACCTAAGACTTTAACGTTGCACCTCAGGCTGATCCTTTTTACGGGAGATCACTTACAACGATTAATAAACAAAAACAGCTGCCCTGCAGATGCTGGACTGGGACCGCCAACACCACAGACATGACTGCTTTGCTCTGCCTGTGACATCAAGGCAAAGAGGAAGTAGCTATTTCTGTGCTTAGTTTTCAGGCCAGTGAGCACTAAGATTTATAGCCTAATACTTCTTAGAAAACAAACAACAAGAAACAATAAACAGCAACCCTGGAGCAGAATTACCATATTATTAGAATAACAGTTCAGTTTTCAACAACAACAAAAAATCACTAGTATATAAAGAAACAGGAAGGTATGGCCCACTTATTGGGGAGCAATGCAAAACAATAGAAACTGTCCCTCACAAAGGCCAGATGATATACCTACTACTAGACAAAGATTCTAAAACAACTCTCTGAAATATGCTTAAATAACTAAAGGAAGATGTGAGAAAAGAAAAATTAAAAAAAAAAAAACCGGACAGACAAAACATATGTCAACAAAGAGACAGAAAACAAATTGAAATGACACACAGTGATCCTAATTTCCTCATAGTGAGGTTCCTTAGGATATGCTTGTCACCAATTAGTTTGCCCACTCGGAGTTCCTGACGTGATGTCCAATGGGTAGGCTACAAGGGTGGCTGTCCTGAGGCCCTCTTGCTGATCGTCAAACTCACAGCATCTCATGTGAGGTTGAATGTGGAGTTAGGTGTGAGATCTGGTCTCAACTGAAATGAATAATTCACTGGAGGAATTTAAAGACAGATTTGAGAAGGCACAAGAAAGAATCAGCAAACTTGAATACAGTATGCTTGAATTATTTAGCCTGAGGAACAAAGATTAAAAGGATTCAAGAAAAGCAAGCAGAGTCTAAGGGACCTTTGGATCATCATCAAGGAAACCAATATAGACATTTTAGGGTTCCAGAAGGAGAACAGGGAGAAAGTGCAGAGAGATTCTTTGAAAGAATAATGACTGAAAACTTTTCAAGTTTGATGAAAGACATAAATATTTAAGAAGCTCAATAAATTTCAAATAGAATAAACTCAAGGAGACATACACCTAAATATAACTACTACATTGACTGAGACACAGAATCTTACTTGTCAAAGACACAGAATCTTAAAAGCAGCGAGAGACGTGACTTGTCACATACAAGGGATGCACAACATTCTTATCCATAGATTTTTCATTACAAACTTTGGAAACAAAAGGTAGTAGGCTCATATAGTCAACCCGCTAAATAAACAAAAGAGTCTGTTAACCAAGAATTCAGCAAAGCTATCCTTCCAAAGTGATGAAGAAATTAACATGTTCCCAGATAAACAAAAGTTGAAAGATCTGTTATCACTAGATTTGCTCTGCAAGAAATGCTAAAGGAGGCCAGGTGGGTGATGCACACCAATAATCCCAGCAACTCAGGAGGCTAAGCCAGGAGGATCACAAGTACAAGGCCAGCCTCAGAAACTTATCTGAGACCCTGTCTCAAAATAAAAAATAAAAAGGGCTGGGATGTAGCTCAGTGGTAAAGTGGCCTTGGGTTCAATCCCCAGTACCATGGGCTGGGGGTGTGGCTCAAGCGGTAGCGCGCTTGCCTGGCATGCATGAGGCCTGGGTTCAATCCTCAGCACCACATACAAACAAAGATGTTGTGTCTGCCAAAAACTAAAAAAAAAAAATAAATATTAAAATTCTCTCTCTTAAAAAAAAAAAAAAAAGAATATTTAAAAAAAAAATCCCCAGTACCATGGGTCGGTGTGGGTGGGTGGGGACCCAATTACTAGTTTGCAGTTTTGTACACACAATACAAAGAGATATAATTCTATGATGTTAACATATGAAAGAGGTGAGGACAGATTTGTAAAGGAAGAACTTTTGTATGTAACTAAAATTAAGCTGTGATAAATTCAAATGAATGTTATAACTTTTCTTTTTTTTTTTTTTTCCGTGTGTGTGCCAGGGATTGAACCCAGGGGCACTTAATCACTGAGCCACACCTCCTGCCCTTTTTTATATGTCATTTAGAGACAGGGACTCACTAAATTGCTGAGGTTGACCTTGAACTCAGGACCCTCTTACATCATCCTCTTGAGCTGCTGGGATTATGAGCATGTGCCACTGCACACAGCTGAATGTTATGACTTAAAGATATCAATTGTAATCCTCATAGTAATCAAAAATAAAAAAAGCCATAGAATATACATAAAATAACCCAATCAATAAATTGGCCAAGGACATGAACAGACACTTGACACTTCTCAACAAATATATGAAAAATGTTCATCATCTAGCAATTAGAGAAATGCAAATCAAAACTACTGTAAGATATCATCTCACTCCAGTCAGAATGGCAGCTATTATGAAGACAAACAACAATAAGTGTTGGTGAGGATGTGGGGAAAAAGGCACACTCATACATTGCTGGTGGGACTGCAAATTTGTGCAGCCAATATGGAAAGCAGTATGGAGATTCCTTGGAAATATGGGAATGGAACCACCATTTGACCCAACTATTCCTCTCCTCGGACCATACCCAAAGGACTTAAAAACAGCATACTGCAGGGACACAGCCACATCAATGTTTTTAGCAGCACAATTCACAATAGCTAAATTATAGAACCAACCTAGATACCCTTTAGTAGATGAATCGATTAAAAAATGTGGCATATATACACAATGGAATATTACTCAGCAATAAAAGAGAATAAAATCATGGCATTTGCAGGTAAATGGATGCAGTTGGAGAAGATAATGCTAAGTGAAGTTAGCTAATCCAAAAAAAAACAAATGGAGAATGTTTTCCCTGATATAAGGTGACTGACTCATAATGGAGTAGGGAGAGGGAGCATGGGAGGAATTGACAAACTCTAGATATGGCAGAAGGGTGGGAGGGGAAGGGAGAGGGCAGGGGGTTAGCAATGATGGTTGAATGTGATGGACATCATTATCCAAAGCACATGTATGAAGACACGAATTTGTGTGAACATACTTTATATACAGAGATATGAAAAATTGTGTTCTATATGTTTAATAAGAATTGTGATGCATTCTGCAATTAAAAAGAATATACATAAAATAAATTGAGAAAGGAATTAAATTATCTCACTATTCTCCAAAAATTAACTGAACAAAAAGGAAGACAGTAATACAGAAAACGAAGAAACAGTGCTTTCCAAAAGGTCTGAAGAACATGGAGTGGGCGCCTCTCCCCTTTTCCTTTGTGTTTGACATTTGGCAAATTATTGGAAGATGGTGGTTCTGACTGAAAGGTGAAATTATGATCTTATAGGTAGAAAATACTTAAGATGCCACAAACAACTGTTAGAGCCCCTTCATTAATTCAACAAATTAGCAGGATATGAGAACAACAGACAAAGATCAGCCGTACTTCTGTATAAAAAAAATAAGCAATCGGACAAGAAAATGTGCTTAGCATGCAAGAGGCCCCAGGTTCAATGCCCATTACCAGCACCACTGCCACCACAAGCTTCAGAACTCAGCATGGTGTGAGCATAAGGACAAAGAGACGAATGGAATAGAATAGGGAAATGAGAGAGACCCTCACATACACAGTCAACTGATTTTTTAAAAAAATTATTGTCAATGGATGTTTGTTTTATTTGTTTATTTCTGTGAGGTGCTGAGAATCAAACCCAGTGCCTCACAACTTTCATTCCTGGTTTTAGGTGAAGTTCTAATCTTCTGGTTTTGTGTGGGGGTGTCCAGTTGTCCCACTGAGATGTGATGAAAAGACTTTTTTTCTCCATGAATGGTCTTGGGATACTTGTCAAAGCTCAGTCGTGCGGGTCTATGTGAGGGTTTATTTCTGGGCTACTCAATTTGATTGATCTGTATGTCTGTCCTTATGCTGTCTGTTCACCGGCGTAAGTTTTGAAATCAGAAAATGTGAGTCCTCCAAATTTTCTTTTTCTTCAAGACTCTCTTCGTGTGTGTGTGTGTGTGTGTGTGTGTGTGTGTGTGTGTGTCCACACTGAGGATTGAGCCCAGGGGTGCTTAAACACTGAGCTACATCTCCAGTCCTTTATTTTTTTAATTTGCTCTTTTTAGATATACATGACAATAGAGTGTATTTTGATATATTACACATACATGGAGTAAAGAAATTTTTATTTTTTATTTTTTAGTTGTAGATGGATGCAATACCTTTATTTTGTTTATTTAGTTTTATGTGGTGCTGGGGATCGAACCCAGGGCCTCACACGTGCTAGGCAAATGCTCTACCACCGAGCTACAACCCCAGCCCAGAGAATAACTTACTATTTATTTTGAGACAGGTTCTCACTGAGTTGCTTAGGGTCTTGCTAAATTGCTGGGCTGGTTTTGAACTTGCGATCTTCCTGCCTCAGCCTCCTGAGTCTCTGGGATTACAGATGTGTACCACTATGTATTAATTTGATTTATGGATTATTCATTGTTAGCATAAAGAATTGCAACTCATTTTTGTTGTGTTGACTGTATTCTGAAACTTTGCTAAATTAGTTATTAGCTTTATTTTTTTGAGAGAGAGAGAGAGAAAGAGAGAGAGAGAGAATTTTAATATTTTTATTTATTTTTTTAGTTTTTCGGCGGACACAACATCTTTGTTTGTATGTGGTGCTGAGGGTCGAACCCAGGCCGCACGCATGCCAGGCGAGCGCGCTACTGCTTGAGCCACATCCCCAGCCCAGTTATTAGCTTTAACAGGGGTGTGTGTGTGTGTGTGTGTGTGTGTGTGAGAGAGAGAGATCTTTAAGGTTTTCTACATATAAAATCATGTAATCTGCAAACTAATATAACTTTACTTTTTCCTTTCCAGTTTGGATTCCTTTTGTTTCTTTGCCTAATTGCTCAAACTAGAGATTTTAATGTTGAGTAGAAGTGGCCATAGTGGGTATTCTTGTCTTGTTCCTGATCTCCAGGGAAAAGTTTTGTCTTTCATCAATAAATATGATATTAACTTTTAAACTTTTGGTGTTGCAGTATGAAAAGGGGACGTTAAAACACCATGTCCCTGAATGCCCAACTTCTATTCCCCAAAACCTACCCAAGGGAACAATGAGAGCAAGCCCGGCCAGGAATGCTTTGAAGGACACAGTCTCTTATGCACCCTGGGAGCTGCGGTAAGTCTGCGATCTGTAGAAAGCTGCTTTCTTGCTTGTACGCCTGGGCAGTTGCTCCTTGGGGTGCTGGTCATGCAAGCAGACCAAGCAAGCTGATACTGGTGATGTCACTGCTCCTGCAGCCTGACTGACACAATCCCCCCTCAGTGGGGTCAGACATGAACCCCAGGGCACTATGGGAAGGTATGTGTCATTCATGCAGCTGGCCACCAGGAAGGAGAGGAGGTACTGCTTGGAGAAGCACCTGCAAGGATAGAGGTGCTGTCTGCTCAGCCTGTCGCCACTGAACTCCACTTGGTGCTTCTCTGATCTCTTGTGATCCTTTCCTGACAAACCTTGCATCTCCTATGCACTTTCTTTGGCCTACCCCACTGCCCTGGCACGACTGGGTGTGAATGAGACAGGTATATATTCAGATTTTTATTTCTTCCCGAATCCGTTTTCATTGTGCGTTTCTAAGAAGATGTCTATTTCCATCTAACTTACCCAGCGTGTTAGGGTGTGATTGTTGGTCGTGGAGTTGGGACTCTGAGCTGATTCCAACTTGTGCCAAGTCCCCCTTCCTTCCCATCTCATCTCCCTCCGTCTTTCCCCCCTTCTCTCATCCTCTACTTTGCATTTCTCTGACCTTCCTTCCTTCACTGGTCTTCGACTAGTTCTTTTCCTTCCCTGGACTTCCCCACCATCCCTCCTTCCCCCCGGCTCCTCCTGCAGACCTGACAGGCCTGCACTGCTCCTGGCCCATCAGGGTGAGGCACAGCCCTGGGCAGGTGTGCCCCTGTGGGACACATTTTGGCCTGATGTAGAAGAGGAGGAAAAAGAAGAGAATGAAGGGTCTAAGGAGAATCCCATCAGCTTCTCTTCCTGAAGGCAAAGCTTCCACTGGTGCCCAGCGCTCAGCTGAATTTAGCACCACCCACAAAGTGATGGTCAGCGCTCGGAGACCCTCTTCTGCAGGCTCCCCTTGCCCCGTGGCCCTCTGGCCTCCGGACTGTTGCTCTCTGAGCCCTCTTAGGTAGAGACAGAGCTCTATTTCTTCAACCCACCTCTTCCTCAAGATGGGCCTCTTCTTGAAAATGAGACTGATCCCCGCCAACCTCTGAGATCCTTTCTCCATGGCTCTCAACTTCCCCACAGCCCACCTCTCCCCGGCTTGCCTGCCTGAGATGGAGGGTCCCAGAGAAACAGAGAGAAATATTTTAAAATTCTAGTCTGCCAGGTGTAGTGGTGCATCCCAGGGGTTCAGGAGGCTGAGGCAGGAGGATCGAAAGTTCAAAGCCAGCCTCAGAAACTTAGCGAGGCCCTAAGCAACTTAGTGAGACCCTGTCTCCAAAAATAAAAAGGGATGGGATGTGACTCAGTGGTTGAGCACTCCAACCATTGGTACCGAATAATAATAATAATAATAATAAATAAAAATACAGATAGCAAATTAACTACATGTTATCTTTTTGCAAATCTCTTTAATGTCTTGCCTAATAAAAGCTGAATTCTTATATATGCTTTTGCGTACAATATGGTTTGCGTATTGTTTTAGTTGAAGTACAAAGAAAATCCAGCCTCACACAGATATATAGTTGGAAAAGGAAGGGTATTTTTCAAATAACTGTGGATATACTACCATACAATTTGACAGAGTTGTTTTTAAAAGTTAGTTAAGGGGCTGGCGTTGTGGCTCAGTAGTAGAGCACTCACCTCGCACATGCTTGACCCTGGATTCGATCCTCAGCACCACATAAAAATAAATAATAAATGAATAAATAAAATAAAGGTATTATGTCCAACTACAACTAAAAAATAAATATTTAAAAAAGTTAGTTAACAATATCGGGGAAGCCCAGTGTAGTGGCTCACACCTGTAATCCCAGTGACTCTGGAGGCTAAGGCAGGAGGATTGCAAGTTGGAGACCTCAGCCTCAGCAACTTAGAGAAACTTGTCTCAAAAGGTAGAGGGGACTGTGGATGTAGCTCAGTGACAGAGCACCCCTGTATTCAATCCCCAGTACCAAATAAAAAAATAAAATAAAAAGGGCATTCTGGGGCTGGGGTTGTGGCTCAGTGAAAGAGAGCTTGCCTAGCAAGTGCAAGGCTCTGGGTTTGAGCCTCAGCACCACATAAATAAAATAAAGATATTTTTTTTAAAAAGGACATTCTGAAGTGAAACTGTTTTGTTTTTCTTTTCTTTTTTCCTGAGTACTTATTCATGCCAGTTATCAATTTATTGCCTTTTGGTCTGGTACCCATTTCTTCCTCTGCTTGCTACTAGAAGTGAAATTGGTAACTATTTCTTCCCAGTAGAGGGCATCAGAGGGATGCAGCAGGAAGAAAGAGGCTTCTCTTGGTTTTGTTTTCTTTGCTGACTCCTTCACCCTGGGGACAGGCACCCCTGTCTGGGACGCCCAGTGGCCTTCAGGCCCCTGCTCCCTGCCAGACAGCACTTCAGTGGGAAGGTTTCCTGCTTGCAATTCCCTGACCACCAATTCTGCTGGCTGTGGGCCAGTGTGGGCCTGCAGTCACACCTCTCCACTGGGGTCTGAATCCCAGCCTTGGGGAGAGCACCTGCCCTCTCAGGTTTGCTTTACCTGGGTCTTCCCTTAGCTTAGGGGCGCGTGCGTGCGTGCGTGCGTACGTGCGTGTGTGTGTGTGTGTGTGTGTGTGTGTGATATGGCTCTCCCTCCTGACCGCGGTGCTTGGGATGGAACTCAGGGCCTCATCATATTAGGCAAGTGCTCTACCACAGGTTTTGTTTTGTTTTGTTTCTCTCTTATTCACAGTTAGTAGTATCCTTGTAAAGAGCTTTTTTCTTTTTTTGGTTGTGGCACTGGTGATTGAGAGCACCCTACCTCTGAGCTACATCCCAGTCCTTTAAAATATTTTACTTAGAGATGGTCTTGCTGAGTTGCTTAGAGCCTTGCTAACTTGCTGAGGCTGGCTTTTTTAAAATTTTGAGACAATGTCTCACTAAGTTGCTGATCCTCCTGCCTCAGCCTCCTGAGCCTCTAGGTTTGAGTTAGTTCATTATTCTTCCTGCTAAACCTTCCCTGTTTAAATTACCATGTGCAGCCAGCACAGTGGTTCATGCCTATAGTCCCAGCTGCTTGGGGAACTGAGGCAGGACATTCAGCCTGGCATCTAGCAAACCTCTGTCTCTTACTAAGAAAATAAATGACTCTGTGGTTTCTGCCTTTGAGAAAGGCAGAAAGAAGAACTGGTACCAGGTGTGTAGCCCACAGGTAGAGCTACAAGGGAAGAACCTGGAAGTCATTTTGGTCGTGCCCTTGAATATAAGTGAATATATTGAATATTCACCTTCAATGTGAGTGTGGTGCTGAGTTCCTTGACAGTGGAAATGTGAGGTTAGTGATCCACACTTTATAGTGACATCACAGTCGAGCTATCGCCTTTGCTTACTTTGATGAACTACCAAATAAAGCAGGCGCCTTGGGAGCCAAAGGGCTACTGCACCTGTTAGGTCAGCAGTGCTGACCACCAGGGCTGTGGGCTAGGGGGCTCTTCTAAGGGCACTAGATGGCTCCAGAATGAACATGACAAGTTCAGGTTCTTGAACTCCCAGCTCATGTCCTGATCTGAGAACAAGAGCGATCCCATGGCAGTCCTAAGAGTATTTATTGGTTTTTTATAGCCACAGAGCTGATTTTGGTGAAAATAAATAAAAAATAAAAATTGTGTGGAAGAGTTCTGTTTCTAAAATGGATTAACAGGGAACAGATTTACCCAGGAAGAAGGAAAACTGTCTAATTTCCCAGAGATTCCCCACACAGACCCCCAATCAGTGTGCGGAAAGTCCAGTGGAATCTAAAAAATGCTATGAGAACTAAGGTTGGTTTTAGTAAGATTGTAGAATACAAACTCAATGTGCAAAAATCAATTGCACTAATTAGAACAAATAAAATATTTTTAAAAAGAATAATATCGGGGCTGGGGTTGTGGCTCAGCAGTAGAGCACTCACCTAGCAAGTGCAGGACGCTGGATTCAATCCTCAGCACCACATGTAAAAATAAATAAATAAAATAAAGGTATTGTGTCCAACTACAACTAAAAAAATAATAATATTGACCAAATTATATGTTACATTGTGTGTATGTACAACTAAGTAACAATAAATCCCACTATCATGCATAATTACAATTTACCCTGTAGTCCCAGTGTCTCACAGGGCTAAAACAGGGGGTTCCCTTGAACCCAGGAATTTAAGACCAGCCTAAGCAACATAGCAAGACTCTGTCTAGAAAAACAGGAGGACAAAAAATGGGGTCTGAGGAGGAAGACATGGAGGAGTCGGAAAATAGGAGGAAATCTTTGTGACTTTTGTTTAGGGAAAGATTTCTTAGATTTGACACCCAAACTACAATAGATCAGGAACAAATCCACAAATTATATGTTATTAAAGTCAAAAACATATGCTGTTTAAAAGATTTCCAGTGAAATAAAAAATAAGCTGTCAACTGAGAATATTTATAAAAATAATAATGGCAACAACAGTAATGATAATATCTAGGTGTGGTGATGCATGTCTATAATCTCAGCTACTCAGGAGATTGAGGCAGGAGGATTACAAATTTGAGGCAAGCCCAGGCAACTTAGTGAGATCCTGTCTCAAAAAAATAAAAAGGGCTGGGGATGTGGCTCAGTGGTAGAGCAACCCTGGGTTCATTCCCCACTACCAAAAAAAAAAAAGTTATTAACCATGTCAAGTGCAGATAAAGATTTAAAGCAACCGAACCCTCATGCATTGGAGGTAGGTATGGTTTGGCAGTTTCTTAAAAAGTTAGACATATACCTACAATATGCGCCAGTCAAGGAAAAAGAAAACATATGCCCATGTAAAGATTGTACATGAATACTAACAGGAATTTTATTTAGAATAGCCCCAAACTGGCAACAATCCAATGTCTATCAACAAATGAATGGATAAGCAAACTGTGAAAATTTCACAATATGGAGTATTTACTCCATGATTTAAGCTATTCTTACAAACAACATGGAATAATCTCAAAATAATTGTGCTGAGTGAAAGAAGCCAGACATAAAAGAGTGCATGACTGCATTTATATGAACTCTACAACATTTGCGTGTGTGTGTGCATGTGTGTGTGCGTGGGTGGTGCTGGGGACTGACTCCAGGGGCACTCTACCTTTGCGCTATATCCCCATCCCTTTTATTTTTTATTTTGAGATGGGCCTTACTAAGTTGCTGAGGTTGGCCTCAGAGCCTCAGGTTTGCCATCCTCCTGCCTCAGGCTCCCAAATTGCTGGAATTTCAGGCATGTGCCACCACACCCTACTAAAATCTAGAACATTGTACGCGACTTATACCTCAAAAGAAGAAAAGTGTAAAGAAACATTGCACTCTACTTAACAATACAGATCCTTAACTATTTAGGGATAAGTGTACTGAGTTTACATTCAGGGCTCGGCCTGTGGGCAAAATCCAGCCAACTGTCTGTTCTTTTTTTTTTTTTTTTTTTAAATGGTTTGTGAACCAACAATGTTTTTTTTCAGCCAGTTGATTGGTTTTATAAAATCAAAAGAGGGGCTGGGGCTAGGGCTCAGTGGCTGAGCCCTCACCTCACATGCGTGAGACAGTAGGTTCCATCCTCAGCACCACATACAAAAAATGAAACAAAGATATTTTTAAAATATCAAAAGAAGAAGGGCGCATGAAAATTTCATGAAATTCCAACGTTAGCATCTATTAAAATTTTATCAGAGACAGCCACAATTGTCTATTGCTGTTCTTGAGCTACAACAATGACTTCCACAGTTGCTGAAGAGACTGTATGTGCTGGTGTTCTCACCACTTCATACTGATCCAAGGGGCACTGAAAATCACAGTAGCACAATTTAACATGACAGTGTTTCAAACGCCATGCATGGCATCATACTGCGACCTTTTCCCCCAAACACCAATTCATACCCATCATGTCAATAAAGAAAAGTCGCACTCAAAGAGTAGGTTATTTTGTAATTAAATTCAATGGAAAGTCCTTGTGTTTATTACACAACAAACATTATAGAGATGCTAGAAGGATATAATACACATTGACTTTACCAGACTAAGCACTCATCATAATATTCCTAATTCATAGGAAGGCAACAGTCAAAAAATTTAGGAAATTGAAATAGAATATTTAACCACAGGAGAAATTCTTCACAAAAATTAAAAAATGAAAAAAGTGAGATACAAGTGGTGATATATGTACGTGATCCCAGCTACTCAGGAGGCTGAGGCAGGAGGATCTCAAGTTTTGTATCTCAAGACTTTGTATCAAAACAAAAAATAAAAATGACTCTGGGGATGTGGCTCATTGGTAGTGTGCTCCTAGTTTCAATCCCAGCCTGAAAACAAAACAAAACAGAAAAACAAAGTGACTACAACAAAAGTCAGATTCCAAGTGGCTAGTTGAGCAAAACTCTTTGATGGTGAGTTGATTAAATTACTCTTGATTACAGTATCCAGAGAAGATAAACTGTTCAAAACTCTTATGTGAGAACAGTTGCTCAAAGAGTTGAAGAAATCAAGAGAAACATCAATAACAATTTAAAAGGTGAATTATTTTGATTTTTCTTGACTCTTGATTTAACAGATTTTATCAATACTGCTCAGCTAGAGTTGTTTATTTGAAGAACCAATGTTGAAACTGAAATGACCCCAAAATTAGTCTCTATGGATAGTCTTAAAGAATATTATTTAAAAAATATTTTTATAAGCTATTAATGTATCTTTATTTATTTATTTGTTTATATGCGGTGCTAAGAATCGAACCCAGTGCTTCACACATGCGAGGCAAGTGCTCTACCACTGAGCTACAACCCCAGCCCAAGAATATTCTTTTAGAAACTGAGAAAATACTAATTCAGTATGAATGAAAGTGGAATCTACAAAGATGTGTTAAAAGTAATGTTGGTAAAAATATGTAAAGGAGAGAAAGCCTTAGTTGGACAAATGTACAAAGCTTACTAAAATGTAAAATGTTTAAAACTTTTTTTTCTTTTCTTTTTTTTTTGTTACCGGGAATTGAATCCAGGGGTAACAAGTTCTCACCGCGTTGCTTAGAGCCTCGCTAAATTGCTGAGACTGGCCAAGACACTGGGATTATAGGTGTGCGCCATCATGCCTGGCCATGTTTAAAACTTCTGATAATTGTTTTTCATTAGTTCACCACATTTTGCAAGAAATTTAAAATCTGTCATATGATGTTGAACCAGTGTTGTGAACTTTGTTTGCTTGTATAAACTTAGCCATCATCAGTTCTATGAATTTCTATTAGAAATAGAAGCTGATTATCCCTGACCTGCCCTATCACACAGTTGTTTGATGTCTTAACTGGGCTGAAGTTTCATGGTTTTGCTTTTTTTTTTTTTTTTGCTTTTTTGATTTTGGTTGTTGATTTTTGCTGTTGTTGTTAACTTTTTTTTTAAAGAGAGAGAGAGAGAGAGAGTTTTTAAATTTTTTTTTTTAGTTATAGATGGACACAATATCTTTATTTATTTATATGTGGTGCTGAGGATCGAACCCAGGGCCTCACACTTGCGAGGCAAGTGCTCTACCTCTGAGCCACAACACCAGCCCCAGAGAGAGAGAATTTTTTAATATTTATTTTTTAGTTCTCGGCGGACACAACATCTTTGTTTGTATGTGGTGCTGAGGATCGAGCCCGGGCCTCACGCATACCATGGCGAGCGCGCTACCGCTTGAGCCACATCCCCAGCCCTGTTGTTGTTAACTTGGGGCTGGATTTTTCTTGAAATTTTTCTGAATGAGAAGAACCACACTCAACCGTTCCTAACTGAATGGCTTTGGTAACTACTTTTAGTTATAGACTTGATAATATTTCCTAAAATTACAAAAAACAAAATAGTACATCTATACATAAGTTACGGTGCTGTAAGGCAATTTTAATGATAGCATATTGTTTGAGACACATGTAATATATCAAGCTGCTTTCTACATATCCCACAATGTCAAAATCTACAACAAGAAGCAAGATTTTCATTCCAACATAAATTTGCAGTAATTATATTTTCCAAGATCAAACTACAGTTCTGGTAGCATTTTCAGAACTATTTAGAATGCAAGGAAGGAAATATCTATGTTTCAAAATTTATTTAAACTGCTTAATTGAAGAACTTATGCATAACTTTTAATTGGAAGTGATTAAACTGCAGTGTAGTGTCATGTTAAAACACAATGATCAAGTGAATAATCTAAAAAAATTCTATATATGCCTCCAAATGATGAATGTGCTCAAGTAAAACCACAGCTGTAGGTTGTATTTGGATTTAGCATTACCTGTCCCCGTGGAAAAACATTTTAATAAAACAATTATAGATCAGACAAAAATTTGTGATCGATTCTGGTGATAAGAAGCGCTAACTGTAGCTGGGCATGGGGGACATACACCTGTTATCTTAGAGACTCATAAGGCTGAAGTAGGAGGATCACAAGTTTAAGTTCAGCCTCAGCAACTTAATTTTCTGGGGTGTAGCTGAGTGGTAATATACTTGCCTCATATGGGTGAATCCCTGGGTTTGACCCCCAGCTCTCAAAAAGAAAAGACGGAAGAAGAAGAAAGGAGGAGGAGAGGAAGAAGAAGAAGAATTAGAAGAAGGAGAAGGAGAAGGAGGAGAAAGAGAAGGAGGAGGCAGAGGAGGAGGAGAAGGGAGGGAAGGAAGGAAGGAAAAGAAAAGAAAAAAGAAACCTCAATCCCTGACCCCCCCCCCAGAAGTATTTACTTATGAGCTTGGTTTGTGGCTCAGTGGTAGAGCACTTGCCTAGCAGGGCAAGACTCTGGGTTCAATCCCTAGCACTGAAGAGAAAAAAAAATGTACTCAATTATTATACTTCTAATCTCATCAAACAAAATTTGTTTTCTCTTGTTATACAAATCCATTTTTTTTTTTTGTACTGGAGATTTAACCCAGGGGCACATTACCTCTGAGCCACATCCCCACCACCCCACCTTTTTTTTTTTTTTTTTGAGACAGGGTCTCACTAAATTGCTGAGGCTGGCCTCAGACTTGGGTCCTCCTACCTCAGCTTTCTGAGTCACTGGGATTATAGGTGTGTGCCACTGCACCTGGCTACAAATCCTAATTTTTGATTGTTGTCTCGCAACACATGAAATATTTACTATTTGGCCCCTTTATAAAAAAATATCTGCCAAACCCCTGCTCCAGAAAATGTAAACCAATCTCTAGTGACAGAGAGCAGATCAATGGTTTCTAGGGGGTGAGCAATTGAAAATGGGCAGGTGAGAGAGATTACAAAAGGTCATGAAGAAACTTCAAGAGTTCCATTAGCAAGCAATGGAACCATGAAAGTTAGAAGAGAAATGCCTTGTGGAACATGGACCCAACTGAAAATGTGAGCACTCAAGTTTTTCTGAGCTTCCCTTGCCATCCTTAGTATTTTGCCTTCAGGAGGATCAAAAGCCAGCCTCAGCAACTTAGTGAGACCCTGTCTCAAAATAAAAAATAAGCAAGGCGCAGTGGCACACGCCTATAATCCTAGTGGCTAGGGAGGCTGAGGCAGGAGGATCACGAGTTCAAAGACAGCCTCTGCAAGGGCAAGGTGCTAAGCAACTCAGTGAGACCCTGTCTCTAAATAAAATACGAAATAGGGCTGAGGATGTGGTTCAGTGGTCGAGTGCCCCTGAGTTCAATCCCTGGCACCCAATAAATAAATAAATAAATAAATACAAAAGGGCTGGAGATGTAGCTCCGTGGCAAAGTGTCTCTGTTCAATCCTCGTTACCACAAAGGGGGGGGGGAGGAGGAGGAGGGGGAGGAGGAGATGATGATGGAGATCTTGGGGCTGGGATTGTGGCTCAGTGGTGGAGTGCTTGTCTAGCACGTGCGGGGCACTGGATTCAATCCTCAGCACCACGTAAAAATAAATAAATAAAAGAAAGGGGGGCTGGGGATGTGGCTCAAGCGGTAGCACGCTCGCCTGGCATGCGTGCGGCCCGGGTTCGATCCTCAGCACCCCACATACAAACAACCATGTTGTGTCCGCCGAAAACTAAAAAATAAATATTAAAAAATTCTCTCTCTCTGTCTCTATCACTCTCTCTTTAAAAAAAAAAGAAGAAAGGTATTGTGTCCAACTATTTCTAAAAATAAATAAATAAATGTTAAAAAAGAAGAAGATCTTGCCTTGCCTTCTAATATCTGAGGTTCTTTGTTAGAAATCTCTGTAACAACTTCATCAGCAACATATTCCTTGAAAAAAAGCGTTCTCCTCAAGATTACCACAAATGTTGCCATTAAATCTTTGAAGTCAGAGGTGGTGACTAAGGCCTGTAATCCCTACAACTTGGGAGGCTGAGGCAGGAGGATTGCTAGTTAGAGGCCAACTTCAGCAACTTAGTGAGGCCCTAAGTAACTTAAGAAGACCCTATCTCAAAAGGGTGGTTCAGTGATTAAGCACCCCTGGGTTCAATACCCAGAGCCAAAAAAAAACCCTAAAACATTTAATCTTCCAAGAGTAAAATCTTAGGACACTCTGGAGGGTTGAGGTTTATACACATGGTATCATCTAGAAAGAAATAACTTGCACAACAAAATAACTGCAAGACTACTAAAATATGTGGACAGAACGCTGGGCAATGCGTATGAAAGGGTGTTAGACTAAGTAGAGCAAAACAGAGCACTATATTGGGTTGAAGTCTTGGACATCGGTGCACTTACTAGAAGTCTGTATTTAATGTTAGCTCATGCAGTTGGAGGTGGTTCTAACAATTTACTCAGTTTACTGAAAAAAAAAATGCCCTCAACGATGGCATAACTTTAATGGAGATGCCAGAGCTTCCCTGCCAAGATTTGGAGGAGGGAATCGAAGGGTTAAGGGAATAGGAATGCTGGAGTTAATCTCCAATATTATGGAGATTACATCATGTGCAACTGACATAATCATCCCTTAAATACTTTCGATGAGAAGACCTAGAAGATACTTCTTTCATGAAGGCATTGAGAAATAGATCACTGAGGAAAACATCTGTATTTCTGAAATGCCCTGCTGTTGCTCAGTGTTTGTGTAAGCAAGGTATGACCACAGGTATGATGGGAACCTGAAACAGAAGAGATCAAGCACATTGTCACCCAAGATGAGATAGGTGCATGTGTTAAAGGGCAGCAGGGACATCCTAGTAACCATCTTTGGCAGTGGATAACTCTTCACCACCTTCCTAGGATTAAATGGATGGGCAGCCACCAAATAATTGTTTGATTTATATAACAGAATGAAATCTTACCCTGGTAGCCAAAAGCCCAACTTGAGTTGCCACAATGGAGATTCATGGTCCCTCTCCCAGTTTCCAGACCCAAGTCAGCATATATCCAGAGTCCTTCAGTTGAAGAGAAGTTTGAGTCTCCTTGATAAAGGGACAGTGCCCGTTTACTAGAGTAACTGTGCATTAGGGAGAAGAAACAACCCACACTTAATCAGGGTGGTGGCACATGCCTGTAATCCCAGTTACTCAGAAGGCTGAGACAGGAGGACTCCAAGTTTGAGGCCAGCATGGGTAATTTACAAAAACTCTTGTCTCAAACTTTTAAAAAGGGCCAAGAAGCTGGGCATGGTGACACATGCCTGTAATCCCAGCAGCTGAGGAGGCAGAGGTAGGAGGATTGCAAGTTCAAAGCCAGCCTCAGCAACTTAGTGACACCCTGTCTCAAAATAAAAACATAAAATGGGCTGGAGAATGTGGCTCAGTTATGAAGTGACCCTGGATTTGATCTCTGGTAACAAAAAAGGTCAGTGGGGGCTGGGGATGCTGCTGAGGATATAGCTCGATAGTAGAATGCTTGGCTCTAGCATGCATTAGGCCCTGGGTTCAATCCCCAGTTCCACAATCAATCAATTAACCAATAACTTCATGTAGGCATTACTTGAGAGATCACATCCTTAAAAAATGAGGTTCTATTTTATAGGAAGCAGGATGTACTTTAATCAGAGACCATTATGTGGTGCTGTCTCCTGTATAGCCCGAACAGATGAGTCAGAACCAAGGAGTGGAATTGGATCTTGTTCTTCTCCCTACTCTATTGAATAACCCATTTGTAGAACTTTTGCTTCCCATCTTGTCCAATTTGAGCTTTGCTGATTTGGAGGTCTTATTTCCCAAGGGAGAAATTCTTCCTCCAGGTGACACAACAATGGTTTCATTGTATTGGAAGATGAGACTGTCACCTGGCCATTGTGGACTTTTCATGCCACTGAACAAACTGTAGACAAAAGGATAACTCTACTGGCAAGAGTCATTGATTCTTTTGAGTAGGAGGAAAGTGGGCCCCACTATGAGTAGGGGCAAGAATGGTCTATGGGAACCCAGGGGTTCTGCCAGGTAGCTCTGACTACTTCCAAGCCCAATGGCAAAGGCCAGTGGAAGACTACAGTAACTAAAAGACAGCAGGATGATGGCTGACCTTCAGGAATGGAGTTTGGCTTCATTTCGCCAGGTAAAATTCTAGTTATCTAAGATTCTAGGTGATGTCCAGGTAAATATGACCTGAATAATTAAAGAAGGAACCATAGTATCCAACTTGGAACTTATGACCAATTACAGAAATGGGGACTCTAGCAGCTTGATGTATTTTCTCTTTCCTAATAGGCATGTGTTTATTTGTATATGCAAACTATTTCCTTTTTCTCTCCTCATTTTATGTTTATACAATTTAGTGTTATGTAGCAGAATATTCAGAAGGACAATGGCTGACCTTTGAGACTATGGGACTCTTTCTAGGGAAAGGGTGAAAACTTCACTTATTCTTCACACAAATGGGGAATGGGAAGGGTGGAGAGAGGATGATTGACAGTACAAAGTACAATTGGATAGGAGGGATATCTTCTATTTTAAGTACAGTAAGCTTGACAACAATTAATTAAATAGTTCAAAATAACCAAATGTGCTGAAATTTATAGACCCTTAATTTTTAAAAAAAAAGCTAATGGAGAGATTTTGATTGTTCTCAATACAAAAGAAAGGTGTTTGAGGCAATGGATATGCTGATTACCCTGATGTGATATTACACATTGTTTACATTTATAGAGATATCCTATTGTGCATCACAAATATGTGCAATTCAAAAAAATTGTGCCATAACTTACCCAAGTATGTTTTTCTATCACTGGAAAACTTTTTAGCTATTTGTTTTCATTCAACTAACAACTATATAATAATAAAAGCAGTATATGTGTGTTTACTTTCAAAAAAAAAACAAATATGTGCAATTATCACACATCAATTAAAACTTAAAATGTTTTGAATATAACTAGAAGAGAATTAGGAATGGGGAGGGGAAGAGAAGGAGAGCTTAGTAGAAAACCAGAGAAAACAGAAGGCGTCTGAAGTCAAGGAAGAGGTGAACTCTCAGTCAGTGTGTGGTATCTGAGCCATGAAAAATAGGAGGGCGAGGGCTGGGGATGTGGTACAATTTTTTTTTTTTTTTAAAGAGAGGGAGAGAGGGAGAGAGAGAAAGAGAGAATTTTTTTAATATTTATTTTTTAGTTATCGGCGGACACAACATCTTTGTTTGTATGTGGTGCTGAGGATCGAACCCGGGCCGCATGCATGCCAGGCGAGCGCGCTACTGCTTGAGCCACATCCCCAGCCCAATGTGGTACAATTTGCCCAACATGGTACAATTTGCCCAACATGCACAAGGTCCTGGGTTCAATCCCTAGCACTGAAAAAAAAAATGAAATCAAATAAACATAGGAGGGGCACTGGGGAAATTATGACAGATCTAAGAATGAGAATAGTATTTAAGGAAAAAAGGCTGGTTGACGTGGGGCTGAACAGGGAAAGATCCTGAATGTGGGCTTGAGAAAGACAAGCTAGCACAGTCTTACAGGGTTAAGAGACATACTATAGAATCAGGACTTAAAAAAGTGGACCAGTGTGGAAGTTCTGGAATTAAGAGAGCACACCAAGAGATGGGAGACCGAGAAGCCAGCTCAGTCTTTTGAAACTGTGTGGTTAACAGAAACTTCAGAAAGCCAAGGTCTCTAAAACCCAACTCACCAAAACAGGACAATAAATAATCTGCCCGGTTTTGAAGATAACATTAGGGATTTTCTCAGATGATTAGGAGCAGTTCCCGGTGATGAGGGCAAATGCACGTGTCGATCAGCCACATACATACCCAGCAGCTACCTTTACTTTATTAGCTTAGTAAAATGCACACCCCTAGGTGGAGACTTAAGATGGCAATGGGACACAGGCCGCACAAAGAAATATGATAAAGAGCAGCTCAGACACTATTAAAATTCCATCTCTACATGTGATAATGTTGAGACCAAGTTCTTACCTACCTGGCAGATGCCATAAAGCTATAGACCTTTGTCCTTTGTTTGAGGCGGCCTGACACTCTCAGTCAGCGCTGGGATTACAGGCATGGGCTACCATGCTCAGCTCAACACCTATTTTAAAATTACCCATGAAAACCAAGATCTCAGATAAGCATAGTTAATAGTTATTAATTTTTTGTCAAATGAAATCCCTAAAAGCAATGAACACAATATTTTAAACATCCTAATGGAGACAAATGTAATCCTGATTGGTAGTAATCTGGGCAAAAACATGTTAATAATTCTAAAAACATCTTTACTGTGACTTTACCAAAAATTTTAAATTAACTTATTTGTCAAAGATTTATTTAAGTCAAATGAACTAAGAGACATTTTTGTTTATTTATTTTTTTATTTTTAATATTTATTTTTTTAGTTTTCGGCGGGCACAGCATCTTTGTTTGTATGTGGTGCTGAGGATCGAACCCCGGCCGCATGCATGCCAGGCGAGCGCGCTACCGCTTGAGCCACATCCCCAGCCCCTATTTTTTTATTTTTAAAGAGAGAGAGAGAGAGAGAGAGAATTTTTTAATATTTATTTTTTAGTTTTCGGTGGACACATCTTTATTTTTATGTGGTGCTGAGGATCGAACCCAGTGCCCTGCGCATGCCAGGCGAGCGTGCTACTGCTTGAGCCACATCCCCAGCCCCACTAAGAGACATTTTTAGATTCAGTTTTTTAAAATGATCATCACTCCTTTATCTCTAAATCAATTTGGTACCATGAATACAGATATATACACAAGCACACAAGTAGACATACAATATATACAGGTATACAAACATGCATTAAAAGGCAGAAAACAAATATTTTATAATTATCATTTACTAGATTTTAGGTCTTCATAGGTAGGAGCATGCACCAGATTTAGAATACCAAAAATCAAAACATACTCTGACACAGAAGGTTATCAAATGACACACTGAGCAACAGATTACACCACAGGGGACACAGATATGGAGGAGGCCCATCTAGCTGGGGATGGTCGGGGCAGAGTCTATGAAGCAGTGGTTCAGGTGACTACTTGTTTATTAGCCACGAGGCAGATCCAAGTCAACATCCCCCTGTTTACCCTCCTCTTTAGGGCTTTCTAAAGGGGAAGATCCCTGCTTTTTTTTTTTTTTTTTTTCATTTGGGAATTAGTTAGCCATTAAATAACTGCTTAAAATAATAACCCTTGAATAATTAATTGCTTGTTTGGTACTGGGGATTGAACCCAGGAGTGCTTTATCACTGAGCTACATTCCCAGGCCTTTTTATTTTTTGTTTTGAGTCAGGGACAAGCTAAGTTGTTTAGGGCCTCACTAAATTGCTGAGGTTGGCTTTGATCTTGTGATCCTCCTGCATCAGTACCCAAACTGCTGGGATTACAGGCATGCGCCATTATGCCTGACTACGATAACTTTGTTTTTTGGGGGGAGGTGGTACCAGGGACTGAACTCAGGGGCACTAGGCCACTGAGCCACATCCCCAGCCCTATTTTGTATTTTATTTAGAGACAGGGTCCCACTCAGTTGCCTAGCGCCTTGCTGTTGTTGAGGCTGGCTTTGAACTTCTATCTCAGATCCTCCTATCTCCGCCTCCCAAGCTGCTGAGATTACAAGTATGGGCCAGCATGCCCAACTAGAATAACCATTTTTTTAAAAAAGAAAAATATCAGGGAAAAGAACCAGGTAGATAGTCAGATCTGTCCATTTTCCTTCCTGTTTACAGAACAAGTCAAACTGAAATGTTAAATTAAAATGTACAGTCCCATGTGTAGGCCATGTTTCCTCACTCTCTAATTTATATTGGTCCAAACTGTATTAAAGAAAACAATCAACCCAGGTGTGTGGCACATGCCTGTAATACAATGGCTCAGGAGGCTGAAGTGGGAGGATTCCAAATTCAAAGTCAGCCTCAGCAATTAAACAAACCCCGGCTCAGAATATAGCAAATAAGAGGGCTGGGGGCGTGGGGGGGGGCTGGAGGGATGAGGGGGGTTCAGTGGTAGAGCAATTTTCTAGCATGTGTGAGGCACTGGGTTCAATTCTCAGCACCGCATAAAAATAAATGAATAAGGGGCTGTGGCTGTGGCTGAGTGGTAGAGCATTCATCTCGCATGTGTGAGGCCCTGGGTTTGATCCTTAGTACCCCATAAATAAAATTGTGTCCACCTACAACTAGAAAAATAATTATTTTAAAACTTCTGCTTTAAAATAATACCAATTATTGTAATCTCATTTACTCTAGGGAATGAGGCAGGAGGATCATAAGTTCAAGGCCAGCCTCAGAAATTTAGTAAGGCCTTGCCTCAAAAAAAAAGAAAGAAGGGCTTTCTTTGAAACCAGGGTCTCTGGTTCAATCTGTAGTGCCACCAAAATGAGTAAATAAATAATCCCAGCTATTATTATGTACCTGAGGGGTGAGATCTCAGGGATAGACACTGAATTACCAATTATCTTGAAGTTTATCCACTTTGAAAATTTTCTGAAAAGAAAAAAGAACAAGGAGTTGGGCTGTGGCTCAGTGGTAGAGCGCCTGCCTCGCACGCATGAGGCACTGGGTTCCATCCTTGGCACCACATAAAAAGAAAGGTTATTGTGTCCACCTACAACTAAAAAACAAAACAAAACAAGAACAAGATCATTCTTTTTGCAGATTATTGGTGGTTTGAGCATCTTCACCTCCAAAAAGCAGACATAGCCTCAGGATCCACCAAACTATACTTTTGATGTCCTCAAGAAAAAGAAGACTTAGCTGGGCATGGTGGCACATGCCTATATTTCAGTGACTTGGGAGGCTGAGATAGCAGGACCCCAAGTCTGAGGCTAGCCTTGGCAATTTAGTGAGACCCTGTAGCAAATAAAAATAAATAAATAAAAAAGACTGGGGATGTAGTTCAGTGGTAAAGCACCCCTGGCTTCAACCCATGGTACCAAAAAGAGAAAAAGTCATCTTAGTCCCTTATGAAAAGAATATCACAAAGACTTGAAATCATCTAGATGCACTTGAAAATTTATGATTTTTAAGATGATGACACAAAGACCTTTTACAGAGTTTTAAATAGGATTTGGAGGTATTCCAGAGTAGGACAGAGTTAGGAAAACTTCAACAGAAGATGATCTATTTATGGCTGATGTTCTTATCCTAAATAATAAATTAAGAGCACCTGCTAAGTCTTAAAGGAGTTTGTTTTTGTACTGGGGATTGAACCCAGAGGCACTTCTACCACTGAGCTACATCCCCAGCCCTTTTTATTTGTTTATTTTGAGGCAGGGTCTCGCTGAGTCACCTAGGGCCTTGTGAAACTACTGAGCTGGCTTTGGTTCTGCCACCCTCCTCCCTTCTTGATTGCTTGGATTACAGGCCTGTGCCAGTGTGCTCAGCAGCACTCTGGATTTTTAAAGAGAACCCCCCAACCCCTTATTTGTCTTTTGATCTCAAAGGAATCTGAGAAATGACTCACACAAAGTTTACATTCCAGTTCTTGATTAAGATAACAGACCTTAGGAGACAGATACCAGGTAGAGAACTGAGAATCTACTATAGCTAATTCCACAACTGCAGCATAAGAAAAAAGAAAAGGGAAGAATTCTAAAGACCAGTGAGCTCCTGCATGATTAATTTTTACTTATTATTGGGGATTGAACCCAGGGGTGCTCTACCACTGAGCCACTCTTTTATTTTGAAATGTTTCACTAAGTTGCTTAGGACCTGCTAAACTGGGGCTGGCTTTGAACTTGCAATCCTCCTGCCTCAGCCTCTGGAGTTGCCTGGTGTGCCACCAAGCCCAGCTACTAAAGGAAATTTGGTGAGGGCAGGCATGGGAAGGTATGTGGGGATGACATCAGTCTGGGACCAAAAGAGAAGATGGTGGTCCAACAGTTCTCAGGATCTTCAGGCTGGCTGACTTATCTCCATTATTTGATTGGTAGATTCACTAGAATAATGTTTTGTTTTGTTAAGTATTCTTAGTTATAGATGAACATATCTATTTTTGTGGGGGGGTACAGGGGATTAAACTCAGGGGCAATCAACCACTGAACCACTTCCCCAGCCCTATTTTTGTATTTTATTTAGAGACAGGGTCTCACTGAGTTGCTTAGTGCCTTGCTTTTGTTGAGGCTGGCTTTGAACTTGTGATCCTCCTGCCTCAGCCTCCCAAGCCCCTGGGATTAAAGGCATGCTTCATCATGCCCTGCAAATACCTTTATTTTAATGTGGTGTTGAGGATTGAACCCAGTGCCTCATAAATCCAAAGCAAGTACTCCACCACTGAGCTATGACCCTAGGCTTGGTTTTCTTTTTATGTATTCCTCGTGGATGTTAACACCTGTTAACAACAGAGACGTGAGATGATTAGAGACTACTACAGGGTCAAAGGGCAGATGCCCTCCCAAGTCCTTAACTCATGATCTACTAATTGAAAGCACCACAGGGCTGGGGTTGTGGCTCACTGGTGGAGTGCTTGCCTAGGACGCGTGAAGCACTAGGTTCAATCCTCAGTGCCACATAAAAATAAATAAAGGCATAAAAATGTGTTTTTAAAAAAGTACCACAAAAACTAGACTATAACAAGGACTTATAGAGGTTTCTTTCACTAAGAAGCTCACTCTTCTCTTATTTTATAGATGCTTGATGGGTTACTGAAAGTAGGATAAAAGCTTGGCATCTCTGCCTTATTCTTATCCGTCTGTCCCCTTTATTACTTTATTTATTTAGTATCAGGGATCAAACTTAACCACTGAGCCACATCCCCAGCCCTTCTTTATATTTTATTTTGAGACAGGGTCTCACCAAGTTGCTTGGGGCCTCAATAAGTTGCTGAGGCTGGCTTTGGACTTGCAATCCTCCTGCCTCAGCCTCCTGAGTCACTGGGATTACACACATGTACCACCGCACTCGGCTTCTTTATTATTCTAAACTTTGTGTTTGATACCTACTCTGCTGTGCACACGGGCATATTAGTCATTTGAGGGAAGTTCATCTAAAGCTGACAACCACCCGATTCAAGGCTGAAGAATCAGAGATAGGGAAACTACTGCAGCTGTGCATGGTACTGCACCCCTGGAATCCCAGCGACTTGGGAGGCTGAAGTAGGAGGATCACAAGGTTGATGCCAGCCTTACTAACTTAGGGAGGCCCTGTCTCAAAATAAAAAATAAAAAGGGCTGGGGATGGGGCTCAGTGGTAAAACCCCTGGGTTCAATCCCCAGAACAACAACAAAAAAGAGTGATTAATGGATTTTCAGGATTTGCAGGATACCCAACTGCCAGCTTTTACAATTTCCCAGACTCTGGAATGGCACCTAGAATCCTCCGGTCATGCCCCACACTTTGAGCAACAGTGCAGCCTTGCAGGCAGATGGTGGTGACTGCTCCCCAAGGTGGAAACAATCACCTCATGGGAACCAAGTTGCCTGTCCCCTTTTTTGTCAGGACCCACTGATAAACACTCTGCAAAACAAATGGAGGTTACCCCTCAGTGATAAGGATTTCTCCAGAGACATCTGGCAAAACCAGAATGAGGTAATGAGCAACCAGACCCCAGGCCACTCCAATAACAGGCTGATAAAAGGCTTTCTTCTCCATGTTTGGGGAGCAGCCGATCTCTCTCTCTCCCCTCTGTTTCTCCATTGTCTTTCCCATCCTTGAGGTAAAATCCCTCAATCAGAGCTTTACCTGGGTGCTAATACTCTTTGCCTCCAGCATCAGATGATATGGTTTTATACAGTTACTGGTATCACCTATTTCTGTTCTTATTTATTTTGCAGCTTAAATTGTCCCAGATTTGACTGGTGGGATACTTTTTCAAGTTAGCCCTTGTGTTTCTTTGTCATATAATTTAAGTTTTTCCCTCCCTTTCCCTCTCTCTTTCTTTCTAGTGCTGGGATTAAACCCAGGACCTCACAGATGTGCACAGTAAGTGCTCTACCACGAAGCTAACCCCCCAGCCTACGTACTTTGTTTCTGACAACAAAATATTCCAAATTCATCTCATTCCTTCCTTGCTCTTGTCCTGGCTAGAATCAGCCTTTCTTCAAAGAGCTGCAGGTGCTCTTAGGGGATAATGGTATTTAGAAAGCAAGATCTGAGTCCTAGGTATCTGTCTATCCACAGGTTTTGTACTGATATTTTTTCCAATTCAATCACAAGAAATTTTTGTGTCTCCCTTCTCTCCAGCTGAGGTCTCTGGTTCTCAACAACATCCATACTTACTCATGTGCTTCATCCTATAAAACAGGCAAAATAGGTACAGAATTTCTGGGTACACCTGTAATCCCAGCAGTTTGGGAGGCTGAGGCAGGAGGATCACAAGTTCAAGGCCAGCCTTAGCAACTCAGTGAGGACTATGCAACTTCGCAAGATCCTGTCTCAAAAAATAAAAAAGGGCAGGGATGTGGCTCAGTGATTGAGGGCCCCAGGTACAACTCCCAGTACCAATAAAGAGTTGAGTCACCTGGTAGCAAATACCTGTAATCCCAGCAACTTGGCAGACTGAAGCAGGAGAGCACAAGTTTGAGGTTGGCTTGGGCAATTTAGTGAAATTCGCTCAAAAATCTTTTTTTTAAATATTTTTTTTAGTTGTAGTTGGACACACTATCTTTATTTTATTTATTTATAATATATTTTTTTTAGTTACACATGGGCACAATATCTTTATTTTGTTTATTTATTTTTGTGTGGTGTTAAGGATTGAACCCAGGGCGTCGCACGTGCTAAGCAAGCGCTCTACCGCTGAGCCACAACCCCAACCCTGTCTCAAAATCTTAAAAAAACATTATTTTATTTTTTTTTTTTAAGAGCTGGGGATGAAGCTAAGTTGTAGAGTACACCTCTGGATTAAATTCCCAGTACCACACACTCACCAAAAAAAAAAAAAAAAGAAAAAGAGTTGAGTTTCTTTGTTTATATATGCATTCAATTTCTAAAGTACTTAACCCCACCCTTGTTGATTTTAACTTGTGGAATATTTTGGAATATGTTAACACGATTTGAAGTAAAAACTCCATAGAAAGATCTACTGAAAGCAGTGTCTCCCTGCCCCAGTCGGAGCTCTATAGCTTCCTTTAACAAGACTGTAACCCAAGAAATCCTCACTTCCCCCTCTCCCCATAAGTAACTCACTGGACTCATTTTTGGTCTATTCTTTCTGTATTTTTCTTTGTAAAAACCTGGCATATCCATCTGCTTTCTTTTTTCTCCTTTCTTATACAAAAGCTAGCCCAGAACTTTGCTTTTTTTTTAATATTTATTTTTTAGTTGTAGGTGGACACACAATATTTTTATTTCATTTTTTTTTATGTGGTGCTGAGGATCGAACCCAGTGCCTCACATGTGCTAGGCGAGCGCTCTACCGCTGAGCCCCAGTCCCAGCCTAGGAACTTTGCTTTCTTAATAACATGTCTTGTCAATCATTGTAGCATATTATTATTATTCCTTTTTTAAGCTATGACACCCAGGATGGCTCTAAACTCCAGGGCTCAAGCAATCCTCCTGCCTGAGACTCCCAAGTAGTTGGGACTACAGGTGTATGCCCCTCAGCTAATTCGGTTGTTGTTATTACTGGGGATTGAACCAGGGGTGCTGTGTCACTGGGCTACACCCCCCCAGTGCTTTTTATTTTTGAGACAGGGTCTCTCTAAATTGCTCAAATCATCATTAAGTTGCTGAGGCTGGACTCAAACTTGCAATACTCCTGCCTTAGCCTCGTGAGTAGCTGGGATTATAGGCGTGAGCCACTGTGCCCAGCTCTCTTTTCTAATTTTTAAATCGCATACACTAAGAGGGCAATTACCAATTTAGTGAGTGCGTGGGTGCTAGCCACTGAGCTGATAGAGGGATAGAGGAATAGAGAAATGCCCTTCATGATACCAGACTCCAAGAGAAACAAATGTACAAAAACATAGTGCTTTGGAGGCCTGGAGGAAGGAGTCAAAACAAGAAACATTTGAAAGAACTGACACCTGAGCTTGAAATGAGAAAGCAGAGAACCAGAAGGGAATTCTGTGTGTAGAAACAGTACTCAGGCAGGCAGAGTTGAATAAGGACAACGCTTGTTGTGGAAAAAGGACTTGAACCTGCTAAAACTTAGAATTTGGGTGTGGGAGGAGGAAGGGATGGGGAGCAGTTAGAGACCCACAGAGAGGCTGGAGAGCTGGTGCCTCACAAGTGGTGCAGATAAAAAAAACTGCACTGTTATGGTACCAGGGAAATGAGAAGGTCCTTAAAATACCATTTGGATCCATTCACCTTACAAATATTCAACTGACTGCCTACCTTATGCTGGTACCACAGGAGGGAATAAGTGTCAAGGCCCCAGCCATTAGGGAATTTACGTTAGCAGGACGACAGAATTCAGCAAGCTTAGAAAAAGAAGAGAGTAAATTGCTGGGCAGGCACCCATGAGAGGAACCTAACACATTTGACTGAGGCAGAGGTGACAATATTTCCCAAAGAGTAAGAGAGACTCTCATAGTTAGGCGTGTTTGTGTTTGGGAGGGAGGAGTTGGGAAGAGTCCCAGTGCTGGTGCCTAGAGCAGAAAGAGTGAGACTTTGGGATTAAAGGGCAGGCGAGGTGGCACACACCTGTAATCCCAGCGACTCACAATTCAGGAGGCTGAGGCAGGAGGATCCCATATTCTAGCCAAGCCTCAACAACCTATTAAGACCATGCCTACAAATAAAGGACTGGGGATGTTGCTCAGTTCCCCTGGGTTCGATCCCCAGTACAAAAACCAAACAAACAACAAAAAACCTGGGCTAAGCTACCTCCCTGTCTTTAGTATTTGGATTCATTTTGGCAAAATTATATATGCAAGAAATGATTTCAATTCCCATTCTCCCTTGCCCACCCTTCCTCTATCCCTCTGTCAGCTCAGTGGCTAGCACCCCCGCAACCAATCTTTGCTTCCTCCTTTATTGTTCTTCCTTCCACACCCTTATTTGATTGATATTTTCTAAATAACACTTAAAGGTGAGACTGCCTTTGGTACATTTATATATGTATATAACATGATTTTGTCAAATTCATTCCATTTTTCTTCCTCTTTTTCCTCTCTCCCTCTCATCTAGTGTGATTTTCAAAATTTGTATTTATGTATATAATTTTTGCAGCACTGGGGATTTAGCCCGGGGGTGCTCTACCCCTGAGTTATAGCCTCAGATCGCTTTCTATTTTTTATTTTGAGACAGGGTCTCTAAATTACCACAGCTGACCTTGAACTTCCAATTCTCCTGCCTTGGCCTTCCCAGGCTCTGGAATTCAGACAAGCACCATCATTGCCCCGCTCCAGTCTTTCATCTAAACCCCCTCTTTTCTCCTTTTAATTTTATGCTCCAGCCAAGCTGAATTTTTCATATCTTGTCATATCCTATTCCTGTCTAGAAATCCTCTCCTTGCCCGCTTCTCAATTTAGATGTCACCTAATGCTGGATTAGGTGATACACTTACTACTCTCATAGTGCTTCCTGCTTCAGCTCACAGATTTCATCAATTAGTTAAATCCCCACTAACTTGAACTCTTTGAGAGCAACAAGTGGTTTAATTACTCTTGTGTGCAAGGCATCTAGATTAATGTTCAACTCATTTCGAATGAATAAAGGCTGCCTTCATTGTAGACTTGGGTAAAGGATTTTTAGTTTTGTTTTGCGATGTTGGTGATCGAACCCCGGTCCTAGCACATGGTAGGCAAGGGATCTACCGCTGAGCTACGGATACCCCCAGTCATCGGGTGTAGGGCTTTGAAGTAGACCCTAGGAACTCTGGCCTTCCATGTTACGGTTCAAGGGTTCATTCTCAGGCACGGAGAAATGACAATTTAGGTTTAAACTTACTGAAATTTAAAATTTAGGATTGGGCATAGGTACAGCACGCTCAAAAAATTTTTTTTATTTATTATTATTTTTTAATCTAGAAGCACTTTACCACTGAACTACATCGCCAGTCCTTTTTGAGGCAAGGACTTGCTAAATTACTGAGGCTGACCTCCAACCTGTGATTCTCTTGCCTTGGCCTCCTGAGTCGGGGGGATTTTAGGCGTGTACTACCACACCCAGCTCAAACTAATTACTTTAATATGCATCGATCTTTTTATTTAAAGTAGATACAATGAAGCATAGCTCATTGGGAAACCTACCACCTGCCTAAATGAGCAGCGGCTAAGTCGTCCAGTCCCAGGGATTTTTTGGCACCTAACTCCGCCCACCAGTACTCAAGTGGCGGAAGAACCTCACGCCACGACGTGACAGCTCACACTGCAGCGGAGGCATCCTGACGTTACGCCGGAGGCGTGGGCGGGGCGGCCGGTCCTTCCTCTCCGCTTCTTCGGCTCCTCCCCCAGAGCTTCACACGCTCATTGTGAAGCGACAGCGGCCGCCAGTCTTTAAGGCGGTTTGAGCCCTAGAGACCCTAAATCCTTGGCGCGCGTGAGCGCCCGCGCTGCTCCTTACCCACACCAAAGGCCAGGGGTGCGAGGGTCACCTATTTGATTCTCTCCCAGCCTCTCGCCGGAGCTAACCGCCCGGTGCGCGCGGGCACCTCGCGCCGCGCTCCCTCCTCCCCGCCCCCCCTTCGGAGTTCCCGCCCGCGCGCTCCTCCCCTCTCCTCTCCCCGGCGACGCGCACGCGCGCCAGACCGGCTCGCGCCCTCTCGCTTTCCTCCGGCCCGCGAGACCCCCCTCCCCTTCCGCCTCGCGCCGCGGTCTTCTCTATCCACCCCCGACACCGCGGGGCTCCCCCCGCCCGCCAACGGCGGGTCCCCAGCTTCCCGATCCCCCTCGCTTCCCGCGCTCTTTGGCGGGGACCCAGCCCCGGCCCCCTCTCTCCCTCCCTTCCCTCCGATTCCCCTTCCGGACGCTGCCATCATGTTGAAGCCTCAGCCGCCACAACAGACCTCCCAGCCCCAGCAGCCGCCCCCCACGCAACAGGCCGTGGCCCGCCGGCCTCCCGGCGGCACCAGCCCTCCCAACGGCGGCCTCCCGGGGCCGCTGGCCCCCGCCGCTGCTCTCCCAGGGACTCCCGCGGCTGCCTCTCCCTGCCTGGGGCCTGCGGCTGCTGCCGGTAGCGGGCTCCGCCGGGGAGCCGAAAGCATCCTGGCACCGCAACCGCCGCCGCCGCAACATCAAGAGAGGCCAGGGGCAGCCGCCATCGGCAGCGCCAGGTGAGGAGGGGTGGGCTTCCTGGCGCGGGAACCCAGGCTCCAAGGAGGCGGCGGCGACTCGGTTCCAGCGGGGCGGGCCCCAGCCCGGCGCCTTGGATCCCCGTGAAGCTAGGGTGGCCTCTCCGGTCCCAACAGGTCAAAGGGAAAGGGTCCCTAAGCGACCACCAGGAAATCTAGGAGCCATGCTTGGCTCTCGGGGCCTAATTGGGGATCGGGTCTCGGGCCCTGAGGGGAGGCGGGGCGCGTCCCGCCAGCGCCGTCGGAACCGGGAGTTGGGGGGGGGGTGAGGAGGTGTTCGGGGTCCCCGGCTCCATTACCACGGAGGGTCTCGCGGTCCCCGGCTTCAGCCAATGGGGAGTCAGCTGCGGGAAAGGGTCCCCGGCCGTAGCCAATGGAGGGGGGCGCGCGGCCCACAGTTTGGCCAATGGGGAGGGAGGGACTTGGGAGCGGGTTGCTACCTCCCCCTTGCCGGTCTGGCCAGTAGGAGGGGAGCGGGGTGGGAGGGGGCACGGAAGGAGCGACTACTGGGAGGACTGCGGGCCGGGAACCTCCAGCGCGCGCGCGCCCTTCCCGTACGTGCGCGCGGATGCTCTGTCTTATGACCCGGGCATTCGCGTGTCCTGGTAACTCTTAGGGCAGGGGCTGGGAGTGTGCATGGAGGGATTCGTCTGGTGTTGGGTGGATGAGTAGTGGACGCACCACTCAGTTTCTTCTCTGTGTGTGCTAATACGATTGAGAGTCGCGGTGCACGCAGGCGCAGTGGGTTCTGATCACGGGAGGGGGGATTTTGAAGAGGCCCGTGGGCTTTAGTGCGCAGGCGCAGACCGGGCGAGGCCTCCCGGTGGATGGCTTTTGCGGCTGCGCTGTCCCCCAGCCCCGCCAACGGCCCCCTCATCGCCCTCCTCAACTGCCGGTTACATCAGCCATCGAGGAGCAGTGTTACCTGTCGATTGGTGACCCCTGCAGTGTGGGTAACAGGCTGAATGAATAGTGAGGGTGAAGGGGTGGGGTATGGAGGGAACACCCCTCCTCCCAGGGTTTGGGGCATAAGGCTACTGAAAATGATTTTTTTTAACCGTCTGGGAGGTAGTGTGCCTGAGCTGAGTAGTTCTGCATCGCGCCCCTGAGCATTCACCTTCACATCTGGGGAGGGTTACTGGTTATTGAATGCTATAGCATTTGTCTGTTGGAAGCATGCAGCCCTATCCCCTTGGAAAAAGTGAGAGGGCTGTGTTGCATTGGCTGTTATAGCAGTTGACAGCCATTGTTGACTGGGGTCTTTTTTTTTACGGGCATTTAGATTAAATGTGTTTATTGGCATTTAATGTCTACTTTCTTCCTTTTTTAGAGTATAAGAATATTTTTGGTTAATTGCCTTGTAGGCTAAATCATCAATGCTGATTAGTAACTAGTTTCTTGTTTCCCTCTCTTTTAGGGGACAGAGCACAGGAAAGGGACCCCCACAATCACCTGTGAGTTCCTTTTCCCTCCTATATAAGATTCAAAAACCTGAAAGCGAAATATATGGGAATATAGGGCAGAATAGGTGTTGAGATGGTCACATGGACTCAGAAGGGCCAGAGGCACTGCACAAATAAGGTGGGTGCCGGTAGAGTGTGGCCATTTAGAAAGTGGAGTGTTTATTCACTGCTTCTTTATTTCTCTTTCTTATGTTACTGACAGGTGTTTGAAGGTGTTTATAACAACTCCAGGATGCTGCATTTCCTGACAGCTGTTGTGGTAAGTGAGGACTTAACTCCTAGGTTGATTAAGGAATGCAGTGCATCAGTTTTCTAGAGTCACTCTACTTAATATTCCATTCTCCTAGGGCTCCACTTGTGATGTAAAGGTGAAAAATGGCACCACCTATGAAGGCATTTTCAAGACTCTGAGCTCAAAGGTCAGTGTACTCGAATTAGTTTGGTTTTGGTGCTGCATGTGAGAAGGAGGGAGAGAATGATATTTCGGGTGTGTTTTCAGTGGTATTAGAAAGTACTGTCAATCATTTATGTAGAACCTATGTTTAAAATTCCAAAATTTTAAATTTTAACTTTAAGCCTTTGCTGAGTCCTATGGCTGATGTTGAATACAGGCACATGAGAATGAGATGTAGGGCAAAATATGGAAAGGGTTAAGAGAAATACAAGTCATATTTTGCCTTTGCATTTCTTGATACTGACCCTTGGGTGTTGGGGAATGGGGCTTTTGTAGTTTGAACTGGCAGTAGACGCTGTACACCGGAAAGCATCTGAGCCAGCAGGTGGCCCTCGCAGAGAAGACATTGTAGACACCATGGTGTTTAAACCGAGTGATGTCATGCTTGTCCATTTCCGGAATGTTGACTTCAATTATGCTACTAAAGGTATTATAGCTCTAGGCTATTGTGTCAGGCTTTGTAGAGGGAAGTTTGTGTGCAGGTGGAATGTATTAACTTTTTCTTTACTACCCTTCATAACTAAGGGACATGGCTGAATTTTTCTTCTTGAAAATGTGTCTTGATATCTAATGTATGGTGGGGCAAATTCTGGCCTGTGTTGTGGTACTTCATATTTTCTCTGGTTAGTTTTCAACTTACTATTCCTTTTGAACTATCAAGATCAGGGTTTTCATGCTCTGCCCTACCTTCCATGCCCCATAAGAATAGATACCCTAAATTTGGGTTTGTTGGAATACCTTTGTTTCTGAACTATTTATGAGGGGAGGGGGTAAAGGTGAGGGGAAAGAAAGCTGTCAAATGTCACCTGACTCCTTCTGATCTTCAACTCTGCCCCCACAGACAAGTTCACTGACTCAGCCATTGCCATGAACTCGAAGGTGAATGGGGAGCACAAAGAGAAAGTGCTTCAGCGCTGGGAGGGCGGTGACAGCAACAGTGATGATTATGACCTCGAGTCTGACATGGTATAGTTTCCTTCCTTGAGAACCGGGCAGCTACAGTGTGGGTTGATGACAGTGACATTGTTGGAACAAGGAGTTGATTCTTGAAAATGAGGGAGGAAAATATTGACTGCTGCTTTTTTTTTTTTTTTTTTAAATGTGTTTATTGGCATTAAAATGTGTTTATTGGTCAAATAGAAAACAGCTAAACAAAAGTACCAGTTCTTTTAATTCTTTGTAATTGACAATGATTAACTTTGCTTTATGGCATTATTTTTTCCAATATGACAAAAAGTAGAAGTGAGATTGACTAATGTAGACCCATTTGTCTTTGTAAAATGACTACCTTCATACTTTTAGAATCTTCTGAATGAAAAATTTGTTTAATTTGTACAAAAGTCTTTTTAATTCGAACTTTTCATACTCATACACAGGTCTAGTTGGTTGCTTTTTAAGTATTTTTTTTAGTGGTTGATAGATCGTTATTGTATTTACATGCGGTGCTGAGAATCGAACCCAGTGCTTCACACATGCCAGGGGAGTGCCTTATCGCTGAGCCCCAGCCCTAGTTGGTTGTTTTTAATACTATATACATGTATCGGTGTATATACACAACAAATTGTATTTCTTCTTTTACTTATCTGGTTTGTTACCATTATTTTGCTATTAAAACCCACACTGTAGTCTCACTGGGCACAGCTGTGCACTCCTGTAATCCCAGTGGTTTGGGAAGCTGAGACAGGATGGTCACAAGTTCAGGGCCAGCCTTAGTAACTTGGCAAGGCCCTAAGCCATGTGGCGAGATTCTGTCTCAAAAAATAAATAGGGCCCCTGGGCTAAATTTTCCAGTACCAAAAAGAAGAAAAAAAAATAGCATCTTTTTGAATGTGGTAGTGCACATCTGTAATTCCAGTGGTTCAGTAGACTGAGTCAAGGAATTACAAGTTTTGAGTCTAGCCTCAGCAACTTAATCAGACCCTGTCTCAAAATAAAAAGGACTAGGGATCTTAACTCAATGTTAAAGCACTTCTGGGTTCAGGCCCCAGTACTGCTTGCCCAATAGTGTCATACTGGACCTTAGAACATGTATTTCCATACATACAAGCTAGAATTTTTCAAGAACATAAACCTGGAAATGGATTTGTTAGGACTTTCCACTTACATTAGTTATTGCCTATTTATGCTACAAATTGGCATTATTAGTTGATGCTCTCACCAGCCCTGTACTATTATTACATTCTTGGATTGGTTACATTTTTGTTCTTTACCAGGTGGAAAAACCAGTTTCCTTTTCTTGCTGAGTTTTAAAACATTCTCCCTTTCCCTTCCCTAGTCCAATGGATGGGACCCCAATGAAATGTTCAAGTTCAATGAGGAGAACTATGGTGTAAAGACCACCTATGATAGTAGTCTCTCTTCTTACACGTGAGTATTTTGGTGCTTCCAGGAGGTACAGTTGGGGTTGTGGGGTCACTGACAGAAGGCAGATCTCTAGGTGGAACATAGTTTTTACGCATGCTTTTCTGAGTATCTAGGTAACCCTCCCCCTTTCCTTTCCTGGCTGCCTTATGAACTGCTCCCTGAAAGGTATTCTGATTCCAGGCCACCCATGTATAGAACTAGCTACTTGCTTATTCATCTACCCATATCTTTTCTCTAGAGTATAAAAAACATAAGCAGGGGCTGGGGATGTGGCTCAAGCGGTAGCGCGCTCGCCTGGCATGCGTGCGGCCCAGGTTCGATCCTCGGCACCACATACAAACAAAGATGTTGTGTTCACCAAAAACTAAAAAATAAATATTAAAAAAATAATAAAAAACATAAACATTATATTTAGGATATGCTAGCTGGGCATGGTGGTGCATTCATGTTATCCCAGCTCATCAGGAGGGTGAGACGGGATGATGGCAAGTTTAAGGCCAGTTTGGGAAACTTTGTGACATCCTGACTAAAAGTAAAAAGGCCTGGTGGCAGAGCACCCTTGGGTTCAATCACCTGAGCTGAAAAGAAAGATTTTGAACGTAACTTGGTTCTCTGCCTAATACCCAGTAAATACTCATTTAAATATTTGTTGACTGGGATGGTGTGTGGCTCAGTGATAAAGCACTTAACTAGCATCATAGGACCCTAGGTCTGATCCCCAGCACTGCAGAAGAGAAAGTGTTATTGAAGGAATTAAGTACCGTATGCCTGAATGCCTGAAGTGGTTATGGGACTGATAGGAATGTTTTCCATTTTCTTCTTTTGTTCCCTGGTGGGTGATGGGATATGGTGGTCTGTGGGTGTTTGCTCAGGGTGCCCTTAGAAAAGGACAACTCCGAAGAGTTCCGTCAGCGGGAGCTGCGTGCAGCCCAGTTGGCTCGGGAGATTGAGTCAAGCCCGCAGTACCGCCTGCGGATCGCCATGGAGAATGACGACGGGCGCACTGAGGAGGAAAAACACAGTGCAGTTCAGCGGCAGGGGTCAGGGCGAGAGAGCCCCAGCTTGGCATCCAGGTATTTATGGGGGCAGCCAGGACTCTTTGAGGCTCAACAAATAGGATTCACGACGTGGTCTAAGACCTTTGTACAGTTTGTTAAATCTCACCACTTTGTTAGATAAAAGTTAATGCCTTGTTATTCTCAATTTTTAAGTTAGGAGACTGAAACTAGGGAGATAATTTGCAACAAGGCCAAGGCGAATAGATTTAGAAAAAAAGAGCCTTTAAAAAAAAAAAAAGTTATACTGTGTTTTTTCTGTTTATCAAAATGAAATCAGCTGGGCATGGTGGTGCATGCCTGTAATCCAGCACCTCAGGAGGCTGAGACTGGAGGATTGCGAATTCAAAGCTAGCCTCAGCAAAAGCAAGGCTTGAAGCAACTCAGTGAGACCCTGTCTCTAAATAAACTACAAAATAGGACTGGGGATGTGGGGATGTGGCTCAGTTGCCGAGTTGGTGAGTGCCCCTGAGTTCAATTCCCATCCCCCCCCGCCGCGCCAAAAAAATAAAAAATAAATCAAACTGTACCATCAGTTTCTCGTGAAAGCTTCTCCTTAATGTAATCTGATTCCTCCTAAGAGTCAGGAGTGGTAGAATTGTGGAGCATTGACCACAATTGTTTGGGTCAGGGTTCATGTAACACAAGGTCATAAGCCTATAGCCTCAACATTTAACTCTGTGATTTTCAGGTAGAATAGTGACAAAAGCTAGAGCCAGGAAGTGTGTCCACAGGGGGACTTCAGAAAGGTCTCATGTTGCCAATTTGTGTGAGGTATTCTTGGTACTGGGAATTGAAACCAGGTCCTCACATGCTAGGCAAGTGGGCAAGTGCTCTACTGTTGAGCTACATCCCTAGCCAAAATGTGTGGGTTTTGCGGCTGCCTTCCCTTATTTAAACTCTTTTCCCAGGGAGGGCAAGTATATCCCTCTGCCTCAACGAGTTCGAGAAGGTCCCCGGGGAGGAGTTCGGTGCAGCAGTTCTCGGGGTGGCCGGCCTGGCCCTAGCTCTTTGCCACCTCGTGGCCCTCATCATCTTGACAATAGTAGCCCTGGCCCAGGTTCTGAGGCACGTGGTATCAATGGAGGTGAGTTATAAAGCAGACGTATGACAGATGGGATGGAAAGAAAGTGGAAAAGGTGATTGAAAGGATTTAGACCATTTGGAGAAGATGATGAGTTGGTGATAATGCAGGTTCTCTGTCCCTTCATATTCTCTGTCTTTTGAAAATAGGTCCTTCCCGCATGTCCCCCAAGGCACAGCGCCCTCTGAGAGGTGCCAAGACTTTGTCTTCACCCAACAGCAGGCCTTCTGGAGAATCTTCTGTTCCACCTCCTCCTGCAGGTAAAGCTTCAGTGCTGTTATATGAAGAAATGGGTAGAAATTTGTACAGGGAGATAAACATGTCCCTTGGAATGCTGGGATGGGAGAATAAATTGTTTTAGAGAGCTTGTTCTTATCCTTTAGGCGAAGAAATTTTTCAGTTTTCCTAGTATGAAATCTAACCTAGCAGTTCATGGGTTGTATATTGGCTGACAGGTGTCTCTTTTTTTTTTTTTTTTTTGGTTTAGATTTGAATTTGACCAACAGTTTTAAAACATGACAAGTCACAGAAATTTTTAAGACCATTTTTTAAATACGTGAAATTCTTCCAACACTGAGCCTGTCTTACTGCACAGCTCTAGCTGGCCCAGAAGCACACCTGTTTCTTTTAAGCATTCCAGCCCTTCATGGTGCCCTTGAGGCTATTAACCTGCTTTCTGTTATCTACCTTGGCCTTGGTTTGAGGTGTAATAAATGTGTATGCTTTGGGTTTTAGTAAGTTTCCTGTACTTGCTGCTTATTGACCAGCAGTAACCATTGTACAGCTCTCCCTTTTCTTCCAGTGGGCCGGATGTACCCTCCACGCTCTCCCAAGTCTGCTGCCCCTGCCCCAATCTCTGCTTCCTGTCCTGAACCTCCTATCGGCTCTGCAGTGGTGACCTCTTCAGCCCCTATCCCTGTAACATCATCAGTTGTGGATCCTGGAGTGGGTTCCATTTCCCCAGCTTCTCCAAAGATCTCACTGGCCCCCACTGATGGTAAGAGTCAGATGGTTGAGTGCTGTGGACAATGTAAAATGTGGCCCTGGACAGGAGGACCTTCAGGCATCTCTCTCTTTCCTTGTCAGTAAAAGACCTCCCAACCAAGGAACCTGGCAGAACTCTGGAATCCCAGGAGCTGCCCCGGATAGCTGGGAAAGGTGAGTGCGGTTTGTTGTGCTGCGGTCTGATGCCCCTTTGTTGAGGAGAGCATTTCAGGAAGTTTGTTGGGATTCAGGAACAGACATTTATCTGTTACCCCTTCACTTATAATTATTTCTTTGGAATTCTCCTCATTTGTCTTTGGTTTCTTGTCCTTGAGCTACTAGTATTGTGTAGACACCTTTGAGAAAGGTGTATGTTATATTTTCTCCTTTTTCCATCATTTTTTTCATAGTCCCTGGCCTTCAGAATGAGCAGAAACGATTTCAACTAGAAGAACTGAGAAAGTTTGGGGCCCAGTTTAAGGTACATGAAATGTGGAAATGAATTGGATGTCAGCAGGGGGTATGGAGGATTTATAGAAGAGACAAAAGGGTCAGCTGGGTAGAAGAGATGAACTGAAGCTGACAAGAGGAGTCCAGCCTGGGATCTGGATCATGATACATATCTTTCTTTTTCCAGCTTCAGCCCAGTAGTTCCCCTGAGACCAGCCTGGATCCTTTTCCTCCTCGGATTTTAAAGGAGGAGGTCAAAGGGAAGGAGAAGGAGGTTGATGGTCTATTGACTTCAGAACCTATGGGGTCCCCAGTCTCATCTAAGACAGAATCCGTATCGGATAAGGAAGACAAACCCGCCCTGGCACCAGCAGGAAGCACTGAGGGGCCAGAGCAGCCCCCACCACCTTGCCCAAATCAAACTGGCAGCCCCCCGGTGGGGCTCATCAAGGGAGATGACAAGGATGAGGGCCCTGTTGCCGAGTAAGTGAGGTGGGGAGCTGGGTGGATGTCGGGTGGTGAGGGGAAACCATGAGGACTTAACTTAATTTTATCTCACAGACAAGTAAAGAAGTCAACGTTGAACCCCAATGCCAAGGAGTTTAATCCCACAAAGCCTCTGCTGTCTGTGGTGAGATGGGCATGAAGAGTGGGGACTTGGGTTTCCATGAGGGAATTTTGGGAGCAGGCACTACACAGTGGAGGGGAGCACTTCATTGCCAGGACCACTGGGCTGTCCAGCAGTGCAAAGGAGATAATACAGAAGTGTAGAGCAGCAGCAGTTATGCTGGTTTGGGAAGAAAGAAGTCTCGAGGGTTGGGTGAATCTGATAGGCTTTAGTTTCTCCAAGAAGTTCTTAGCATTTGGAGTATTTGAGCGAGACTGTTTGAAGCTTGGGCTTCATTTAGACTGACTTGGCTTGAACCTGTATGCTTACATAGTTTATAGGTCTTGGACAAGCCATTTAATCTGTTTTCCCACCTGTAATTTGTGAATGCCCATGTTAGGGTTTGATGGGAAGTTTAGAATGTGCAAAATGTGTTTGTCACACGACATTGTGAATGGCTGTTACGGCCAGGGTAGGAGTGGGGATATAGAAATAAAATGTTGTCCTCCCTTGTCTCTTAACAGAACAAATCCACCAGTACCCCAACTTCTCCAGGGCCCCGAACTCATTCAACTCCCTCCATCCCGGTGCTGACAGCAGGCCAGAGTGGGCTCTACAGCCCCCAGTACATCTCCTACATACCTCAGATCCATATGGGACCAGCTGTACAGGTAGGAGAGAAGAACCTTGGGGCCTAGGGTAAGAGAAGTAGAGTTTTGTTGGGCAGACCAGGTCAGGCCAGTCCTGAATGTCAATAAACAAGCCAAGCTTCATGTGTCCTTGTCCTAGGCACCTCAGATGTATCCGTATCCTGTATCCAATTCGGTGCCTGGGCAGCAGGGCAAGTACCGAGGAGCAAAAGGTGAGCAGGGTGAGGAGGGGCAGTTGGTGGGGCTGCCTGGTACCTCCTGGCAGATGGAGCTTGAGCTCTGCACTCTTTTCCTGCCACCCTCAGGCTCCCTCCCGCCCCAGCGCTCAGACCAACACCAGCCAGCCTCAGCCCCTCCGATGATGCAGGCTGCTGCAGCTGCTGGCCCACCTTTGGTGGCTGCTACACCTTATTCTTCCTACATCCCCTACAACCCGCAGCAGTTCCCAGGCCAGCCTGCTATGATGCAGCCTATGGCCCACTACCCCTCACAGGTAACCATGGCACAGGAGGGAAAGGGGGGTGGTACAGAGCCCTTGCAAGGGATCCCACCTTCTCCGTCTCCACCTCACTTGGGTGAGGGAGATAGTTGCATGATTGACTGTCAGACTTGTGCTGAAATCCAGGCTCTAACAGGGCTTAATGCTTATAACAGTCATTGAACACCTACTTCTGAGTTTATTCTTCTGAAGTGTAAATGAATTAGCATCTGCTTGAAAGTATTACTGTAAACCTTGAATAAATAAGGTATCTGCTAAGGCCCAAGCAGTGCTATGCACACGTTGACCAACTTCCCTAGTTGGCTGAACTAAATTCTTTCTGTCCCATTAGCCGGTGTTTGCCCCCATGCTTCAAAGCAGCCCACGCATGCTGACGTCGGGTAGCCATCCCCAGGCCATTGTGTCATCCTCCACTCCTCAGTACCCTTCTGCAGAGCAGCCCACCCCCCAAGCCCTCTATGGTGAGTTCTGTGCTTTTCCTGTCTGCTCTGGGCTGTACCTAGTGGCTTCTGGCGTGCTCAGCATTGGTTCTCTCCTTCTTCCTCTGCAGCCACTGTTCACCAGTCCTATCCACACCATGCCACGCCACTCCATGCCCACCAGCCACAGCCGGCCACCACACCTACTGGGAGCCAGCCGCAGTCACAGCATGCGGCCCCCAGTCCCGTCCAGGTGCCTGCTCTTGGGAATCTGAATGGTTGGGGCAGGAAGGGTGGCTAGAAGAATAGAGAGCCTGGCATTATTTCCCATTTGGAGATTGGGTCAGAAGTGATTGGCCTGGTACCAGAGGAGTACATGGCACTCATATTTCCCTTCACCTTTCCAACAGCACCAGGCGGGGCAGGCCCCACACCTGGGCAGTGGACAGCCACAGCAGAATCTGTACCACCCAGGGGCCCTGACAGGCACGCCGCCCTCTCTGCCACCGGGACCTTCTGCCCAGTCCCCTCAGAGCAGCTTCCCCCAGCCAGCTGCTGTGTATGCCATCCATCCCCACCAGCAGCTGCCCCACGGCTTCACCAATATGGCCCATGTTACCCAGGTAAGCACCCAAGGGACTGATCCGGCTGGGTCTCTGTGCCAATGGAAATGAGCCTTGACATTGTCCTTTTCCGGAGACACTATACCTCTTGCAGGAGTATCCCCAATGCTAGGATTCTCGGGTTCCATCTCAGACTTCTGTGGTTCTCCTAGCTGCTTTTTCTCCTTGACAGGCCCATGTCCAAACTGGAATCACAGCAGCCCCGCCCCCTCACCCTGGGGCTCCCCACCCGCCCCAGGTGATGCTGCTGCACCCACCCCAGAGCCATGGGGGGCCCCCCCAAGGCGCGGTGCCCCAGAGTGGGGTGCCTGCACTCTCAGCTTCCACACCCTCACCCTACCCCTACATCGGACACCCCCAAGGTGAGCAGCCTGGCCAGGCGCCTGGATTTCCAGGAGGAGCCGATGACAGGATTCGTGAGTTCTCGTTAGCTGGGGGAATTTGGCATGGAAGAGCTGAGGGGCTGCAGGTGGGGCAGGATGCACGGGTTCTGGGTGGGGAGTGAGGGGTCTTGGAGGCAGGGCTGTCCCACAGGGCGCCCGCCGACCTGCACCTGTCTGTGAAGTATGTAGGGTGGGCAGAAGCCACAGTCGCCGCCGCCAGGGGCTTGCTCCTGGCTCTGTCCTTTGCTTCCCTCCGTCCTCGCTCAGTTGTGATCCAGCAGCCCCCCTCCCCACTGCCTCCCCAGCTCTCAGTGACCCCGACTGTCTCCTGACTTAGCCGAGGTAAGGTCAGCGCAGCAGACAGGGCCAGACTGGGGTGTGGGGGGCTGAGCTGGGCACACGAGTAAGGGCTCTGGCTTACTGGGAAACAGCGATTGACCTGTGCTTCTGACAGCCCCATGAGACACCTTGAGGAGGCCGCTCCTACCCACACACCCCCACAGCCCCTGGACGCATTGATGAAGGGACAGCTGCTTGGGTTCTAATGCTCCTGCTCTCTTCTCTTTCCCCTCCAACCAGTTCAATCTCATCCCTCCCAGCAGCTCCCCTTCCACCCCCCGGGGAACTGAAGATTGTCCTGGCCGCGACCTGAGACCTCCATGAGTGGAGGGAAGAGTGATCTATGTCTCTTCCCCCAGCAGCTCGGACCAGTCCCAGCCCCCCAACCCCCCCCTTTCCCCTGGGGGAGCTGGGGAATTCCTGCCAAGCACCTTGAATGGGAGGGGCCTCAAAGTGGGCAGGGCCAGGGTCCTGCAGGGGTGGGGGGTTCCTGCTCTGCCCCTGCCTGTTCCCACCCAATCTTGCCCTCCCATCCTCTCATCTATTCCTCCCTCCCCCCGCTGGAGACGGAAGATCTTTTATTTTCTATTATTTATAACCTCAGACTTGGGCCCCCTGTTCTTTCTTCCCCATTAACTTGAGTGACCTGCGTGAGAGACAGACAGATGCCCCACAAGGATGGTTGGACAAGGACTTTTACTTTTTATTACATAAAAATATTAAAAAATAAATAAAAAAAATAAAATTTTAAACTAACTTAACTTATAGTTTGCTCTTTAGAGATGAGAGGTTGGTCATAGTTTAGTCTTAGGTGATACTAGGATTACATTCATCATGTCACCTGTTCTCCTTTTGTCTAAAGTAGCAGTTTCTCTGAACCTAGGATAAGGAACCACCTCGAGTTGTGTGCTGTTCATTTGAAAAGTGAGTTCCAGTCTTAATGTGGAGTTGTGATTATTGATGGAGTTTTTGTGTTACTGGATGGTGAAAAGTACAAGTATCAGGGGAGTAGTTTTTTTTTTTTTTTTTTTTTTTGGTAGTGGGGCAGAACACAGGGCCTCACATGCTAGGCAGATGTTATACTACTGAACTACTTACTGCTCTAGCCTTTTTTATTATTTTAAGACAGGATATTGCTAAGTTGTCAAAACTGGCCTCCAGAGGTGCTGGGATTATACTCTTGTACCATGCCACCCAGTTGTGTGTATCTCTTTATTGAACGCAGTTTGTTTCTGGCCATTGAAAAGTTATAAGTAAATAATCAGCCTTATTGGTTGGTGCACAGCTTAGAGGTCTCGAGTGTGGGTAAAAACCTAGAGTTAAAGCTGCTAGAAGCGGGAGAGAAGTGGATTGGGGAACCAGTTTAGGGAGAGAGTAGGGGTTAGGACAAAAAGCATGGGGTGTTGAAATGGTAATAGGCTTCAGATGAGGTGTTTTTTTTCAAGGTGGCAGTTTGGAATTCGTGATCTGACTTCGGTGATTTTGTACATAAAATGAGATTATTCCTTCCTTCTAGGATTTTGAAGATGGGACCAGTGCTCAGTGTCAGGCAGGGTTAACCACTTGAAACAAAAACTTGAGGGTGTATAAGGAGGGGAGGGGCTTTAAATGAAAATTTTAAGTGGGGAAAAAAAAAAATGTGAGCCATTGGCCAGGGTTGGAATTCTAAGCAAAGAGCCCTCCAGATGGGAATAAACCCATGTGGTTGTATACACCTGTAATCTCAGCAATGCGGGAAATTATGGCAGGAGCATCAAGTTTTGAGGCCAGTCTGGGCAATTTAGCAAGGCTATGAATGTAGCTCAGTGGTAGTATGTGCGCCAGGGTTCAACCCCAAGTATAAAAGGCAGGGTCAGCAATAGAAACAGCTGTAAAGCCTGCATGCATTTGGGCTCAGGATGTATGTCTAGTTATTGTGGAAGGTATTTGTGGATATTATGGAGTAGTTTTTTGATGCTTTGTGGGAAGGTTGTAGATTGATTTATCATCTTTAGGCAGAAATCTCAAGTTGGAGCTTTAGCTTTCATGGAGTCAGCAGTTCCCATGAAAACTTTCAGCCTTGCTTGAACAGGAGGGTGCTGAAACAAACCTGCCTTGTCTTAGGATGCTGCTTTTGCAAATATTTTCCTTTTGCATCCATCCTCTTTGCCTCTTTCCCATTTTTTCTTAGTTTGCTTCTGCTTTGGAGTCATAGATCAGGTTTTGAGTCTGCCCTTGAATGGGCAGGTATCATGAGATGTTCAGGCATCAGGATGCAAGCTTGACAGGCCTGCCCATTTATAAAAATCCCCACTTTTTTTTAATTGGGATCAGCTTCTGTGGCAGTCATACCATGTTGTTTGTTTTTTTAAAGATCTAAGCATTTCATTCCTTATATATTTGATACATTCCCTTTTCCTTAATTTCAAATCTCAGACTGAACATGTGGCTGCATGCTGCCAGGCAAGCACTCTACTATTGAGCTTGCTACACTCCTAGCCCTAACTGCATTCTTAAATGTTCTCATTCCTGTACTTGAAACCAGTCATAGAGCGGTAATGACCACTCAAGTACTTGATTACTTGGCTTTCTGAGATATGTATTTAGTACTTCTTATACACTGGCTGCTAGGTCCAGAGATGAACAAAGTATAGTCCCCACTAACATAGCACTTAAATGGGTGGTCAAGAAAGAAGATGAGTGCTTAGTGACAGCTGACTCCATGGTGTCTCCAAGCGACAGGCAAATCTTTTAGGAATCATAAGCTCACCAATAGTAGATTCTACTTCTCAAACTCAATAGCAGTTAAGATGGCTTTGAAGAGCTTTTAGTTTATATAACCCCCATTGAGATGCACTGAACTAAGCTCTTCATCCATCTTGGGCTTCATTTCCTTTATGTAATCTCCTGTCGCTTCAATTTATGCGAAGGACATAAGACACAAAGGCTAGCTTATTATTCACAAATTTTATTGCCCTACCTTGCCTGGCAGGCCACCCCATGTAACCAGGGGAAGTGTCCATCTAGCTGCACTGGGCGAGATTGCAGCTCTAAAATTAAGAGAACCTGAGCAGAAGTCCACACTCAACTCCATTTGATGTTCTTATCCTCTTCAGTCATTGCTGGTATGTCTGTGACGAGGCCTGTGCCAATGGTCCGATTGCCATCTCTCAGGGTGAAACGCTGGCCTTTCTCTAAGATCATTGGCTGCCGCAAGATTAGGCTGAGCTTCAAGTCCTCCCCAGGCATGGCAAGCTCCTAGAAGAGGTGGAGAGATGGACCAGACACAGACTTAGCAGTCTAACTGCTGGCTGCTGTGGAGGTTAAGTCACGGGAAAATGCAGCAGGGTGATGAATCTGTCTGGGCACAGCTTCATGTATTCTGACCATCAGACCACAGACATGTTATTCAAGAAACCCTGTGCTTCTAGAGTAGGGTACTCCCCCCACCACCACATTTTGGTACTGGATATTGAACAGAGGTGCTTAATCACTGAGCCACATGCCCAGCCTATTTATTTAATTTTGAGATGGCAGTCTTGCTAAATTGCTGAGGTTGACCTTGAACTTGCAATCTTCCAGCCTCAGCTTCCCAAGTTGCTGGGATTACAAGTATGCACCACCATACCCAGCTTGAGGTACATTCTTAAGAAAAATATTTAGAAACTTTGCTTTTAACAGGTTTCTTTGTCAGAAGACTTTGTATTTAACAACACTCATCAAGAGGCATCCTTTCCAGGGAAATTTTGTGGGTAAATGGTGGTGTAGCTGGGCTTTTGACCTAGTTCAGCCTAGGGCATGCTGGATGAGGACTCCCAACTCCAGTGCTCTCAGCAGCAGCCACCAGCCTCTCTCAACCCAAGGAAACAGACCCACCCGAGCTTTCTATGACATCTTTGAAATATGAGAGCTGGTAGGAATAATACTCCCTTCGCGCCTTCACATTCCCTATACCCACCATACCTTCCCTGGAGGCAAGACAACACGACAGGCCATGTCCCAAGTCAGGGAGAACATGACAGGCATGAAGTGGGATACAAAGGGCTTGTGGCGGCCACCCTCCTCCTTGCTGAGGATGTAAACCTGGAGGAAAGAGCAATGAGGATGGAGCTGGGCTTGGCTAGAAGCCCTGCTGCTCTGCAGGGGACAGGTTAGCTCAGCCCTGCCACCATTACTTAGTGCCCTCACCTGAGCCTCCACCTTCTGGTGGGGCTGGATGGAACCTGGCTTGGCCATGACCAAGCCACGCCTCAGATCTTCCCGCTTCAAGCCTCGGACCAGGGCTCCAAGGTTATCCCCTGCCTCTGCCCTCTCCAGGCTCTTGTGAAACATCTCAATGCCTAATGGGGAAGAGAAAAGGGAGGGGGTAGACAAGACACAAGAGAAAATGGGGAGAGGTGTCAGGCAGGCAGAAGACACAAGAGAAAGTCATCTTGGAACCAGTCCCTGGATGCCAGGGTTTGCTTCTTATACCTGTCACAACAGTGCGAATGTTCTTGCTATGTCCCAGAAATTCACACTCATCTCCTTTCTTCAAAACACCACGTTCCAATGTACCTGTCACCACTGTGCCTCGGCCTAGGAGAAAGGAGGACAGGATGTCAGACCCTGGGTCAGGCTGTTGCTGTGGGAGGTGATGAACAGGCAGAGTCCTCACCAGGAATAGAATAAACTGACTCTACAGGCAGCAGGAAAGGCTTCTCCAGATCCCGTGTGGGCACTGGGATGTAAGTGTCCACAGCGTCCAGCAGCTTCTGCACCGACTTCACACCTAGCTCAGGGTCACGTTGCTGTTGGGGGATGGGGTAGGATTCTGAAATTTCCTTTATTTCTCTCACCAAGAGCCACTCCCCCAGATAGATAGCAAAGCCCTTGAATACCCTCCTAGCCCCATCATCCATCAGCACTAACCCCTGCCTTTACCTCAAGGGCACAAAGAGCAGAGCCTATAATGACTGGTGTCTCCTCCCCCTTGTAGCCAAATTCTGTGAGCAGTTCCCGGATCTCCAGCTCCACTAGCTCCACCATTTCAGAGTCCTGGACAGCATCTGCCTTATTCACATACACCACAATGTGCTCCACCCCAATCTGTAAATGGGAAAGGAATAGTCAATGTTCAGAGTCACTCAAGTTCCCACTCTTCCTCTTTCCATCCCCATCCAGGCTCTTGAGTACCTGCTTAGCCAGTAATAAGTGCTCTCGGGTCTGGGGCATGGGACCATCATTGGCTGCCACCACAAGGATACAGCCATCAAGAGGAGCAGTGCCTGTGATCATATTCTGGGTAGAAGGACAGAAAACAACCTCCTCAGCTCTTTACCACCACTTGTGGCCATGGCAAACCCTTGATCTCACATCCAAACATCTGAATCTCTCCTAAAGCACCCCCTCCCCACAAAGCCTATCATTATCTTGAGAGGAGGCAGGTTCTGGACCTGTTCTTAGCAACCCTCACCTTAACGTAATCTGCATGACCCGGGCAGTCTGTGTGGGCATAGTGGCGGGCAGCAGTGCTATATTCCACATGGGCCGCATTGATGGTGATACCCCGAGCTCGCTCTTCCGGGGCATTGTCAATCTCTTCATACTTCTTGAATTTAGCCCCACCTCCCTCGGCTAGAACTAATTGGAGGGAAGAGAACACACCTCTCAGCCCAAGTTCAAAGCTAGAGGGAGAACTCAGGCCACACCCCTGGGTCCCTCCCATCTAAGTAAACCTAAGGGAGATCAGTAGATGAAAAGGGGCGGGGTGGGGGAGAGGCGGGGCAAGAGTTAATCCTGGGAAATGATATTGGGCAAATTATAGTTATTTTGTGTGTATATACAATATGTAACAACAAATCCCACCATTATATACAACTATAATGCACCAATTAAAAAGTCTCTTCCAGCGGAGACCACTTTGGGCCAGAAAAAAAATTAAAAGACCTCAAGGGCCTACCCAGTGACTTATGGGGAAGCCTCTTATCAGCATTTCCCAAGGCCAAAGGAAAGATATACATAGTTAAATGTACATCCTTAGGATTTTTACATAATTAATGTATAAAGTTCAGGGAAATCTGGCTCCTACGTTTTCCAAATCACCTCCCCCACGTTCGAGTTCTCTTGGGGCGACAGTAAACTCTACCAACTGACACCGTGGTGGCCCCACCTCCCTGGTTCCCAGTCCCTCAAGTAGATAGGGCTCTGGCGGACGCCCCCACCCCAAGCCTGCTCACTTTTCGTGATGGCTGCAGTCAGTGTGGTCTTGCCGTGGTCCACATGGCCAATGGTACCCACATTCACATGGGGCTTGTCGCGCACGTAGGTCTTCTTGGCTTCCACAGCCAGACTGCGGTACAAGAGGGGAAATGTCCGGGCTTTCAGCGGTCGCAACACACCCTGCAGTAATGGGGTCGGGCTGGCGCAGAAACCTGCCAAGACAGGGGCGCGGAGTCAGGGCGTGAATCCGAGCCCAGCTACCGCAAAGCCCGCACGTGCCTCCAGGCCACCATCGCCCTCCCTGCCTCCTCACCACTAAAGCGGGGCGTCGCGCGCAGCAGGGTGGCGGACGCCATTGTGGTCGTATTCTGCCCCCGAGAGCCAGTAGTGAGTCCCGGGAACCCGCGCGTGCAACCGAGGAAGGGCACTTGCGGCTACAGGTCACATCCGGCGGAAGTGAGGGCAGGTCTGGGTTCCTCTAGCCTCCAGTTTCTATGGGCGTATAGCCGACTTCCGGGCGTGGGGCGGAAGAGGAGGGTGTTTGTGTCAGAGAGGCGGGGAAGGATTAAAGTTTCCACAGCTCCCTCAGGCCTGGCAAGCTGAGGGGCGACGAAGGTCCCCCGGGATGGCGGAGCATTGAAGAGCGCCCGGTAATGTACCAGGGGCCCGACCGCTCATGAGCTTGTAGTTCCCAGGGCAGCGGACTTCGGGGGTTAGGTAGGGCTAGGCTGGGTTCAAAGGGAAGAAGGCCCCGGCCTGCGGGCGGCCACCGCAAGGACTGCTCGGGAACATCCTGGGCCCGGCGCAGAGCCGCACCGAATTCCCTGAGCGATCTGGCGGCCTCTGCCATAGCTGGAGGTAGGACCAGTGCCTGGACGGGGGCTCAGGTGTGACTCGTCTCTCTTCTTTAAACTGTTAGCTGCAAAATGGGAATAGTGGCTTCCACTTCAGAAGGAGATCTGAGAAGGAATCAACTGGGAGGAGTTGGGAAGGGATCCCGGGGCGTCCAGTCCCGACCTCAGATACCAGCGCTCCTGTCTCACAACCTGCGGGGACGCTGACCTCACATAGTCAGAGCCACCAGGACAACTTTGCCGGACGCCCCTAGGACCCTTCTGCAGCCTAAGAAGCAATTCCCTTGGTCGTCTCCCACCCACAGAATTTTTTACAGATGACACCGAGGGTGAAGGACCACCTTAGGGAGCCTTTTGTTGTTGTTAGGGGGGATTGATCTCGAGCTCATGACCGCTGAGCCCCATCCCCAGCCCTATTTTGTATTTTATTTAGAGACAGGGTATCACTGAGTTGCTTAGTGCCTTGCTGTTGCTGAGGCTGGCTTTGAACTCACCATCCTTCTGCCTCAGCCTCCTGAGCTGCTGGGATGACAGGCATACGCCACCGCGCCGGGCTTGGGGAGCCTTTTAAGGACAGCCCTGAGTCTTGGTCCCGCCCTGGCCCCAGTGCTTAACACAGGATGGGGCTCGCAGTGAGTGAGTGCCCAGTAAATTTTGATTGAATGAATGAGTGCAAGGTAGTAAATGACCTTTCACATCCATCATCTCATGGCAGCTTTCTGTGACCTCACCCTGAGGTGGTGACAGTGGCTGCCTAACTCTAAGTTATGTTTCTGAAACTCATTATATACCCATGGGAATGTAACCCAGTGGTAAAGTACTATCCTAGTATGTGCAAAGTCCTGATTTTGACATTAACACCACAGGAAAGAAAGGAGGAGGGAAGCCTGGTGCAGTATTGCATTCCTGTAATCCCAGCGACTCAGGAGGCTGAGACAGGAGGATCGCCAAGTTTGAAACCAGTCTAAGCAACTTAGTTAGACCTTGTCTCCAAATTAAAAAAAAAATTAGAGCACTTGCTTAGCATGTATGAGCTTTAATCCCCAGCACCCCCTCAAAAAAAAAATCAATTTATTTTTAAAGTACACTATTTGGTAGGTAACATAATGGGTGTTATGAACCTATGACACATTTTTGGGAAAGCTGAGTGTGAATGCCTGAAATTTGAGAAACACAGTGCTCAGGATAAGAGTCCAAAATGGTGGAAATATTTTCTACAGCTGCTGACTATAGCAACTTCTTTTTTTTTTTTTTTAAATAAAGCATCTCACACTCTTTTTTTTTTTTTTTTAAAGACAGAGTGAGAGAGAGAGAATTTTAATATTTATTTTTTAGTTTTCGGCAGACACAACATCTTTGTTTGTATGTGGTGCTGAGGATCGAACCTGGGCCGCACGCATGCCAGCTGAGCGCGCTACCGCTTGAGCCACATCCCCAGCCCCATAGCAACTTCTGTAAACGGATTTTTCTTTCACTTTTTTAAATTTGTGCCTTATTGTTGTAATGATTTGTTTCATATTCATACACGCACACAACATAACTGGACCAATGTCACTCCCCAGCATTTCCCCCTACATCAGGAATCTTGATTTACAGATAACAGACTTACATTGGCTGATTTAAGCAAAGAGGGATTTATTAAGGGTATTAGGCAGCTTACAGACTTAGGACACAGGTTTGAGGAACAGTTCCAAGCCATAGAATGGATCTCATCTGGTAACTGCTTAAAAAAAAAAAAAAAGAAGAAGGGCTGGGATTGTAGCTCAGTGGTAGAGCACTCGCCTCGCATGCGAAAGGCACTGGGTTCGATCCCCAGCACCACATAATAAATAAATAAAATAAAGATATTCTGTCCATCTACAACTAAGAAGATTTAAAAAAAAAAAAAAGAAATTGAAAATAAAACTGCTGCCATTGCCAACAAATACTATAAGCCAGGATTTAGACTCATCTCTAACAGTTACTGCTAGTGGCACTAAAGCTTGTTCTGCATCAAGAAAGTGACTTTCCCTCTCCCCAACCCCAAAACCAAGCACATCCAAAGCCTCACATGGATGTGTCTCATCAAAGGATCTTAAATGACATGTCAGTGTTCTTACATCAGTGGAGGCTGAGAAGTTGACTGACACTGATATTGGGGAACAGGTTTGACTGCAGAGAATTTCCTCAGATGTACAGTCTCTTCAAGATGTCCCTCTGTACTTACGACCATATTACTGTGAAAGAGTGGAAAGAGCACAAAGGTCCAGTCTAGTCTGGATATGGTTACATGGTCCCCCACCCCACCCTCCCAGTTCTGGGGCTTGAACCCAGGGCCTTGTGCATGCTGGGCAAGAACTCTACATCTCTAGCACTTTATTTTGCCATAGAGTGCCACTAAGTTGCACCACCTGGCCTCAAATTTGCCTTCTGAGCAACTGGGGTGAAATGTAGGTTCAGAGGTAGAGTCCAGGAGAGCCAGACACCTGTGAAAACATCTGTGAGCAACATTAAATGAAGAGCTCCTGGCCACTGTAGAAAAATAGCATAAATAGCATGTGTATAAGGGGTGGAGACAAAGGAAATTGAAATAATTGCAACTTTAGAAGGCTGAATTTGCTTGGAGATTTTTCTCTCTCAAACATTTATGTGTTTACAGTTGGAAGAAAAATTCTTTATGCAGAATCTTGAACTTTTCTTTTGTTGTACTAGGAATCAAACTCAGGGGAGCTTTACCTCTAAGCTACATCCTCAGTCCTTTTTATTTTGAGGCAGGATGTAAGTTGATGAGGGGCTCCCTAAATTGCTGAGGCTGGCCTTGAACTTGTGATCCTCCTGTTTCAAAATCCTAAGTCACTGGGATTGCAGGTTTGCTCCACCTTGCTTGTCCTAGAATCTTGAACTCCTTAGAAAGCTGCTCTTAAAATCAAATGGCTTTCCACCTCCCAACCCCAGCAATCTGTTTTTTCTGCTGTGTGGCAGACTTTGAACTCCTGCTTAACAGCCATTTTTCTTTCTCCCAGCAGTGTTCTGATTTAGTTCAGGATGGCCTTTTCCCCAGCTCCAGGAAGAAATCCTAACAGGTCTATTCCAATTTTAGTGGGCCAGTTCTCCTTGCAGGGGTTTTGTTTAGGGCTGGTTGTGTGACTTCTTTGGGACCAAGGATTAGTAAGAGATCTGCTTGCTTGGGGCGGGTCAGGGAAGAATTCCTCACCCTGACCCATATATTTTTTTTTTGAGCATTACAATTATAATGGTGAAATTCATTATATATCAGGCTGGGGTTGTGGCTCAGTGGTGGAGCGCTTGCCTAGCATGTGTGAGGCACTGGGTTCAATTCTCAGCACTGCATATAAATAAATGAATAAAATAGAGGTCCATCAACATCTAAAACAAAAAAAAAATTCATTATATATCTATACATGCACATAATATAACAAAATAATTTGGCAAGGATTCCTTATTGTTAAGGAGGCATTGAAGAGATGCACATCCTTCTCTGGATGTTGTGAGGTCTGGAACTGCTGTGCCCATCTTGCTCCCAGTTGATGACAAGGCCAAATCCCAGAGAAGGACAAAGCAAAGAATGCCCAAGAAGACTACTGATGTGAAATGAGGAGTGTCCTTATGGTTTAAACAGGATCATCTGGGGTTTTTTTGCAGCCAAATACATCCTAAATTTATTTTTATGTGGTGCTGAGGATTGAACCCAGGGTCTCGAACATGCGAGGCGAGCGCTCTACCACTGAGCTACAACCCAGTCCCTGGAATGGAATTTTTTTTTTTTTTAGAATTTTTAATATTTATTTTTTAGTTTTCCGCGGACACAACATCTTTCTTTGTATGTGGTGCTGAGGATCGAACCCAGGCCACACGCATGCCAGGCGAGCGCACTACCGCTTGAGCCACATCCTCAGCCCCCTTAACTACCATCTCTCAACAGGGCGTGGTACCAAGATATATTTCTTGGGCTTTGATCCTGAGACAGTGACTTAAGAAGAGCTGGGGATAGGCTTCATCTGTTTCTCTGTCCTTTGTGCCTGGCCATTTTCATCTGTAGGCCTCTGAAAAAAAAAAAAAAAAAAATATATATATATATATATATATATATATTTTAGTTTTTGACAGACCTTTATTTTATTTGTTTATATGTGGTGCTGAGAATCGAACCCAGTGATTCACACATGGTAGGCGAGCACTCTACCACTGAGCCACAACCCCACCCTTAAAACTATTTTTTAAATTAATTGTTTAATTTTTCCTAATTAGTTACACATGACAATCATTTATGTACTTTGATATACATAAATGAAATATAATTTCTCATTTTTCTGATTGTACATGTTGCAGAATCACATCGGTCATGCACGCAGTGCACTTGAACTACTAATCAGTCTTCCCAACTGAAGGGGCCAGTATTATGGTACTAGACTCAATATATGCAAAACAGGGCTCATTTTTCTCCCACACTCTCCTCCCTTACCCCTGCTATTACTGGGTATTGTAGGATTGAACCCAGGGCTACTCTACCTCTGAGCTCCACCCCCAGCCCTTTTAATTTTTATTTTTGAGAGAGGGTCTCACTAAGTTGCCTAGGCTAGCCTCAGATTTGGGATCCCCCTGCTCAGCCTCACAAGTCGTTGGGATTACAAGTACATGCCCACCACACCTGGCTTCTGACACTCTTATACATTAAATAAAAGGCAATACCACACTCTCTTCCCCTTTTCCCACACCTAACCCAGTACCCAGACCTGTAGGTTTCCTCCCTACACTAGATCTCAAATGTGACCATTTGTCACCCTTACCACTATTAACACTGTGGTTCATTTTGGGATCGTCCATCATCTAGGTTACCTCAAGAGCTCTCCAGTAGGTCCTGTAGGCTCTGTTCTTATTCTTAATATCTGTCAAGTCCATTCTCCACACAGTCTTTAAAATGTGGTCAGGGGGTTGGAGTGTAGCTCAGTGGTAGAACACATGCTTATCATGTGCAAAGCCCTAGGTTCAATCCCCAGCACTGTAAGTAAATAAACAAACATCCATCTTACCTGAGTAATTTTTCATTGCACTTAGAATGAAATCTAAATTTCTACTTTAAATGTGTGAGTTGCATCTCAGTGGGGGCAGGTGATAGATGAATTATATCTTAATATGGCTGGTGTCAACACACAATCAAGACTCTTCCCTGTGGCTGCATATCTGGCCCCTGCCTACCTTTGAATCTATCTAATATCACTCATTTCACTCACTCTCCCCGCAGCCAGACAGGTCATCTGTTTTACAAACATCCTAAGATTGTCTCCCCCCAGGATCTTTTTTTTTTTTTTTTTTTAATATTTTTTAGTTGTAGTTGGACACAACACCTTTATTTCACTTGGATCGAGCCCAGGGTCTCACACGTGCGAGATGAGTGCTCGCTGAGCCCCAGCCCCAGCCCATTCCCCCAGGATCTTTGCAAATGTTCTTCCCTTTCCTGGAATGCTGCCCCCAGCTTTCCCCATGGCTTGTCCTCATTCAACAGTCTACCTGGGACGACATCACTTCTTACCTCAAGTAGCCCTCTTGTCAGTTGTCCTTTGATTTTTTTCATAGCACCTAGATATCCCAAATTACTAGCTTGCTTGGTTCTGTTTCTGCTATCCTGTCTCACCAGCTTATGACAACAAGAATTTATTGTTTAACAATAGTGACGTTTAGATGAACAAATCATTCAATGAAGAAATGACTTGTATCAATCAGTTGAGCCTTTCTGTTGGGCTTTTAAGTTTCTTGATGTTTTTAATGGAAAACAAAATTTGTATTCATATCCACTTTGTAAATAAAAATGATTTGCTGCATCTATATGGGCCTTGGCTTTATTGTCTATAAATTGGGGATGGAAGTTAACTATGATCTCTAAGATTTTTTTTATTTCTAAAGTTTTTAGAGACCCTCTCAAGTTTGTTGTTGTTGTTGTTTTAAATATTTTTAGTTGTGGGCTGGGGCTGGGGCTCAGTGTTAGTGTGCTTGCCCGGCTTGCGTGAGGCACTGGGTTTGATTCTCAGCATCACATACAAATAAATAAAATAAAAGGTCCATCAACAACTAAAAATATTTTTAAAATATATTTTTAGTTGTAGATGGACACCTTTATTTATTTATCTTTTTTATGTGGCGCTGAGGCACGAACCCAGTGCCTCCACTACATGCTAAGCCCCAGCCCCCACCCCCTTTTTTAAGATAGGGTCTCATCAAGTTGCCCAGGCTGGCCTCAAATTTGTGATTCTCCTGCCTTGTTATTGTCATTTGAATGAGTGCATAGTAGCTAACTGAGGAAGAGATCCCAAAACTTTGTCCTCAGTGCCACTCATCAGGCCCTTACAGAAGTTCAATGGCATCCTGCACTCTTTTTCCCACCAGCCAGCCTGGCACTATGTCCTCAAAAATCTCTGGATATTCCCCTGGGTACAGGCCCCACTGTACTGCCTTTGTCAGGTTAGCATCAGCCTTTCCTGGACCACTGCACCAACTTCCTGTCTGTCCCCAGGCCTACCCATCTGCCCTCCACCCCTGCACACCAACCCTGGGTGCCCTTCAAATAGTGCTGACCACACCCATGTCATTCAGCTGTGAAAGAAGGTATCCAAATTGGAAATACTGTGAACATCACAAAAGCTGCTCAATCAAAGGCATTTGAGAGGTGGCCTAGGTGGCTTAGCCATGCATGGCTGCCTTAGAGGTGGCCACACTCTCAGGTTCAGTAAGTCACAAGAATGACTCAGAATGCAGGTAGTGCTACACTTGGGATTCGTTTCATTGGATACAAATTAAGACCTGCCAAGTAATAACAGGCAAAGGCACAGGGCAAATTCTGGGAGAGTCAAAGGCAGAGTTCCAGGACACTGTCCCTGTGAACTCTAGGTACTTCACCCTCCTGGTACATTGGTGCATTCACACCTGTTGGTCTCCAGCATCCTGAATTTTTATTGGGGTTTCATGATTTAGGCATGGGTGATTGATTAATCACTGGTCATGTGAATCATTTCAATCTCCAGGTCCACAGGCTCCAAATTCCAATCCACAAATCACCAGGTTCTTTCTGGTGCTCGCCCCATACTGAAGCTACATACGGGCTGCCATGAATACTCATTAGCAAAAACTTCAGTATAACCAAAGGGATTCTTCATAAATTGTTTCTATCACTTAGGAAATTGTGCATGTTTTAGCAGCTCTGCTAGGAACCTGGGACAAAGAATAAACAAATTCTTATTTTTTCAGTACTGGGGATTGAACCGAGGGGCACTTTACTATTGAACTACATCCCTAGCCCCCACCTTTCCCCCCCCCCTTTTTTTTTTCTTATTTTGTGTGTGTGTGTGTGTGTGTGTGTGGTGCTGGGGATTGAATCCAGGGCCTTGTGCATGTGAGGCAGGCACTCTACCAACTCAGCTATATCCCCAGCACTATTTTTTATTTTGAGATAGGTCCTTACTAAGTTGCCCAGGCCGGTCTTGAACTTGTGATCATCCTGCCTCAGCCACCCAAGTTTCTGGGATTACAGGTGTGTCCCACCATACCCAGTGACAAATTATTATCCAAGAGATGGTCTTAAGGTGACTAAAAGCTGAGCTGATGATTGCCCTATTTCTTTTGGTGAAGCCATCAGGAAAGCTATGATCTTTTCCCTTGAGCTTGTAGAACAAAGCTTAGAGCTGCTGTGGGCCATCTTGCTATCAAGGAGAATACCTGTCTGAGAATAAAGGCAGCCCAGAGGAAAGCAGAGCTAAAAGAGCCAGAGGCCAAGTTCAAAATGACATTGTTAGAACCCCTGGATCCAGCCATGCCTGAAGTCATTACTTCTTATTTAATTCTTTTAACTGACAAACTACCCCCTCTTCATGTTTAAACTAGCTTGAATTGGGATTTATATCATTTGTGGTACCCTGAGTATTAACCTATTCCTGAGGAAGAAGTGTTTCTCCCCTTCATATTAATACCTTGGTTTAACTTGGCCCAAGATGCCATCCTGTCCCATCTTCCCCAAAACTCCTTCCTTCAATGGCCATTCTGTCTACTAGCTTCCTTCCCCTTAGACTTCCAAGACTCCCTCAGCAAACCTTCCCACCTTTGGGGGTGGTAGTAGTGGTGCTGGGGGTTGAACCCAGTGCATGCCAGACAAGCACTCTACCACTGAGTTACCCGCCAGCCCCTTCCTACCTTCTGAAACTCCAGCCTTCCATTTCTGACCTTCCCTTTTCAGCAAACCTGTAAAACAGCTCTCCCCATTCCTCCTTCCACTTCATTCACTCCTTAAAGCACTAACACTTGGCATCTGCTACCACCACCTCCCTAAAATTACTTTCCCCAAGGTCACTTAACAATCTCTCCTTATCAACATCTTCTGTAAGAGACAGTGGCAGTACGTAGCACCACTCCCATGGATCCTTTCATGTCCTGTATGCACTTGTGCATTTGCCCATTTCCCTCTCACACGTCTTGTATTACCACAGTGCCCACCTTTGGCATATGGCTTCTCTTCCAACAGTTAGAACTCCCGCCTTTTTATAATTTATTAATTCATTAATCCTCATGCTGCTGGAGGGCTTTGCCTTGACAGAAGTGCCTGGGACTCGACTTCTGAGGGATGTGAAAGTACAAAAGGGCCAAATCCCTTGTTTCTGGACAAATCAGAGGCATAACTTACTTCCAGGGCTCCCTTGTGGCTCTAACTGAAGTACTCTCTGCCCAATAATCATGTGCTTGCTTGGCTTCCTTTTTCTCCTCCTGCTCCCTTACTGGTTTCTCTTGGTAGCATTTCTTTTTTTTTTTTTTTTTTTTGGTGGGATGGCAATCAGATTGAACACTGGGCCTCAAGTATGCTATGCACATGCTCTATTAGTGGGCTACACCCCAAGTTGAGGTAGCTTTGTTGCATTTTGATATTGGGGATTGAATCCAAGGGTACTTTACCCCTGGGCCACATCCCCAGTCCTTTCTATTTTTTATTTTGAGATAGGGTTTTGTTAAAATGTAGAGGCCACCTGAGCCTCCAGAATCTCTGGGATTACAGGGATGTGCCACCATGCCCAGCTCCAGGTAGCACTTTCTTAATAAATAATTTGAATACATTTGAACACAAACCCTCATCTCAGAACACTTCTGGGAAATATGATTCAAAACATCATCTCAACACTTTCTATTTCTCTGCCTGTTTAGGGTTGTTTCCCAGAACGAGGTCTCTTCTCTACATATATTACCTGGACTGTCTCATTCATGTCCATGGCTTCAACCATTGTTCCTCATGTCTGATCACCAAACTGCTTTGTACAGTTCAGACTGTAAATTCATCTCTGCTGGACAGCTCCACCTAGCTCTTCAAGAACACCTCCTGATGCATCTAATACAGTAGACACTCATTACATGTGACTATTTTAAAAAATTAAAACTTAAGTTCCTTAGTCATCCTTGCCACATTTCAAGTGCTTAATAGCCATATGTGGTCATGGCTGCAATACAAAATGTTAATGTAGAATATTTCAGTAATCTCAAGGTTTTATTGGGGGCTGGGAATGTAGGTCAGCAGTAGAGTGCTTGCCTCACATGTGTGAGGCCCTGGGTTCAATTCCCAGCATACACACACACACACTTTCCTGGGCAGTTTAGACACAACACTTCCAAACCTAACTCATCAACAGCCCTTTGCCCTTCTGTATTCCTCAGCTGTCTCTTCCCCAGGTGGATGGCCCAACTACAGAAGGTGTATAAAGATATGCAGGGGTAGATCACAGATAGAGATTCCCTCCCATTGGCATCTCTCTCTGAAGCAGGGTAGACAAAGATGATGATGAAGAACCTAACAAAGGCCGTCTCTGACATGATGATAGCTTGGTTAGAGCCAGCATATTGGCTAGGTCAGAAATTACTTTTTCACAGTAAGTTCTTCCAGCCCCATCTGGCTGCCCTCAGTCTTATGCGAGTCAGAGCATTTATCTCCATCTCTTGGGTTACTTACCTCTGTGTTCCAGGATGGGCACTTGATCCAATCAGTTAGTTCTGGAAATTTTATCGGAAATCTCAGGGGGGAAAAAAAAAAGTGTGCTCCTTCTACCAAGTTGCTAAGCTGTTGGGAATTACGTCTGGAGATAGGGAAAGCCATCTTGCCACCAAGAGAGGATACTCTGCCTGAGGGTGAATCTAAATGCATGGGAAAACTGAACTAGGGATGGTGAGCCACAGGTTCCTCATATATTTTGGCCCCTGCATTCAGCCGATCCTGGCCCACTCTGGACTTTTCAATTATTTGAGCCATAGATTTTATACCTCCTGATGTCCTCAAACACACCTCTTTATTTCTGGGCCCCGTTTTTTTTTTTTTTTCCGTCTGGGACGTAATCTCCTGGACCACCTGCCCCTTTCCTCACAGAAGCAGCCAAATTAAGTTAGGGATCCGCCTCCTCGCGGGGCCTCCCCAAGGTCACCTGCTTCTTCCCTCGCCCAGCTCCTTGGGGGCGATGTCCACGTCCCTCAGCTGCAGGGCCAGGCGCTCTAGGCTGCGGCAGGACCTTCTGAGAGCCTTGGCATCTCTCTGGTTTCCAGGACTCGGCGGCTACTCTAGCCTTCAGCAGTGACTCGAGACTCTATCCCCTAAGGTGGCTTCTCTATGGTTGACTTTTCTCCTTTGTCCGGAATTTCCTCCGAGAGGACGCTCTGGTGGAATCCAAGCCCTCCCCACAGCTGCCTCTGCGGCCCCTTTTAGATGCAACCGGAGAAGTCCCTACAACCCTACGAGAATCACCCGCTTTTCGCTCCCGAGGGGTCCGCACTGAGTAGGAGGATGGCGGAAGTGAGTAAGAAGCTGCCCTTCCCTCTCGCCGCTCTTCTCTATGGTCGCTTCCTTCGGCGACGGGAAAAGGGGTCCTGGCGCCTGCGCAGCACCGGGCTGGGCTGTCGTCGCGGAGCGGGGAGGGGGGGGGCGCAGGGAGCGGGAGCCGCCGCCACCGCCGGAGCTAACCGCGGGGACCGAGATGCAGGTGGGACCGGAACCGGAACCCCCCCTTCAAGTGCCTCTTCCCTCTCCGCGACCCGACCCCGGAGCCTGAGAAGAGCCCAGGGTGGGGGTGGGCGTGGGGACCCGGGGGCAGGAGGGGCACTTTGCCCCGGGGAATGCAGCAGACTGGGCTGGTCCCCAGGAGACTGCGGCCCGGGGGAATGCGCGTGAGGGGGTGTCCAGCGAGTCGGGTCGGGTCGGAGTGGATTGACCACGGGGCCCGGAGGGTCCGAGCCGGGAGCGGAGCCTGCACCCTCCACCACCCGCCCTTCGGGAAATGTCAGAACTGAGCCAAGAGGCAGGTGCACCGGGAAAATGTTTCTGAGTCCTGCTTGGCAGAAGAGAAACTGAGCCACCAGCTCAGGAGCCACAGGGTCAGCAGGCCTGAAAGGGGGCTGGTTCTGCCTGGTGCAGAGGACTGGGTGGGCCTGTAGGAGCCGAGGTGGCCTCTGGCTGGGGACCCGTCTCTGCTTTGTCTGCACCTCTTGGCTCGGTTCCCCTGTGCTCCATGACTCCCGCATCTCCTGGCCGCTTCTCGTGGGTTTGGAGTAGTCCCTGTTTTGGGGGCCATCTGAGTATGTAAGGCCTAGGCCATAGAGGAAGGGGAGGGTCGTAGACTTGCAGCCTGGCTGTGGATTTGAGCAGGAGTGTGAGGTTGCTGATGGATCAGGGACACTTTTCCTGAGCTGCCTTGGCCCAGACCTGGGGCCAGTCATTTCCAGTGTGGCATGGGGGAGGAGCACTAACCAAAGATCCAAGGGTTGTAAATTCCTCACCAGCTCTGCCACTTTGTAGTGGTGAGACTTTTGAGAAGCCTCTTCCTTTCTCCAATTTCTCTTTTAAAAACTTGGAACCCCAGTACTCTCCCTCATAAAGATAGCAGTAATGGCAGTCATTTCTCACGTGCTTATTTTGTGTCAAGCACTGACATGTTCCATTCCATTTTCCGAAGGACTGTAGGGAGTAGAGATCATTAGCTGTTTCACAGCTCAGAGAGGATGTGTAATCTGTTTACTCCAGAACCCTGGCCTTAACCATTAGGCTAACCAGCCTTCATGGCACACTCCCCTGGAAGAGAAAAGGGAGGCAGATCCTAGGACCCAGTGCTCTGTGATGTTTTGTTTTGTGGCCAGCAAAGACTTACCCTGACGCAACCCACCATCTCTTCCTCTGGTGGTGGTGCTGCTGCTGTGCCCCTAGACTGATGGGGAGCTCAAGTGGGTGCCAGCCATGCCAAGTCTCCTTCATGCAGTGCTTAGGTGCTGGGCTCTGGAGTCAACTTCCAAAACAATTATTTGAATTCATTGTCCATCCATGGTTCTGAACGTGTGAACTCCCTCCTCAGAGCTGGACCCTAGGGTGCAGGAGGCAGGATCTCTAAGCTCTAAGCACCCCATTGGCCCGCTGAGAGCTGGGGTAGTAAGGAGCTGTCCCTGAGGCTGGTCCAGCCAGTCTCTGGGGACAAGGACTATACAGTGGGAGAACAGTAGACTCCGAGTTCTGAAAGTTATCTGAGCTTCGGTTTCCTCATCTGTTGGAGAGGTTATTAAATTCTCTCACAGGGAAAGGTAAGATGACCCCATGGAAACCTCTGCTATGGCTCACGAGGACTGTGCGGTAGATGGTGGAGGATCCATCTTAGAGAAGGGATAATGGTGATGGGGAAAGTCTTTTGTGGAGGAAGGTGCTCCATGGTCCTCTTGCTCCTGGATCCCACACAGGGAGAATGGCCTGAAAGGCAGCAGGAGAGATTCAGGCTAGACACCGGGAAGCCACTACCCTGGGGCACGGGGAGCATGCAAATCTGGGAGAGGAAAGGGAGGCAGTTTGGTTCTCTCCACCTTTGCCCTCTGAGGAGTCTGAACCAGAGTAGGGAGTCCCTGGCTTGGGGTGGGACATGCCCTCCAGTCCCACCTCTGCAGTGACTCCATGTATGTACCTCTCTCTTCTCCTGCAGCTGCTGCCGCTCACCCCGTGTCTTCTGGCCGCTTCCCTCTTTGTTGCCCCTCCCCACAGGCTCCCCCTCTCCACCTCCTGGGGCCCATCATGAATGGTGCCCCCTCCCCAGAGGATGGGGCCTCCCCCTCCCCTCCCCCCCTGCCACCACCCCCTCCCCCAAGTTGGCGGGAGTTCTGTGAGTCCCACGCCCGGGCTGCAGCCCTGGATTTTGCCCGCCGTTTTCGCCTCTACCTGGCCTCCCACCCCCAGTACGCGGGGCCTGGGGCGGAGGCTGCCTTCTCTCGCCGCTTCGCTGAGCTCTTCCTGCAGCACTTTGAAGCTGAGGTGGCCCGGGCCTCGGGCTCCCTCTCACCACCAGTTATAGCTCCCCTGAGTCCCGGTGTGGAGATCCCTCCGCCACATGACTTGTCCCTCGAGAGCTGCAGGGTGGGCGGGCCCCTGGCTGTGCTGGGTCCCTCTCGATCATCCGAGGACCTGGCCGGCCCCCTCCCCTCCTCAGTCTCTTCCTCTTCTACGACCTCCTCGAAGCCGAAGCTCAAGAAACGCTTCTCCCTCCGCTCAGTCGGTCGCTCGGTCCGAGGTTCTGTCCGTGGCATCCTGCAGTGGCGGGGAACTGTTGACCCTCCCTCCCCAGCGAGTCCCCTGGAGACCTCATCAGGCCCCCCAGTCCTGGGTGGAAACAGCAACTCCAACTCCTCTGGTGGGGCTGGGACTGTTGGTCGGGGACTGGTTAGTGATGGCACGTCCCCTGGGGAAAGATGGACTCACCGATTTGAGAGGCTGAGACTAAGTCGGGGAGGGGGGACCTTGAAGGATGGAGCAGGGGTGGTGCAGAGGGAAGAGCTGCTGAGTTTCATGGGGGCCGAAGAGGCGGCCCCTGACCCGGCCGGAGCAGGCCGGGGAGGAGGGGCAGCTGGGCCTACCTCAGGGGGAGGAGGGCAGCCCCAGTGGCAGAAGTGTCGCTTATTGCTTCGGAGTGAAGGCGAAGGAGGAGGAGGAAGTCGCCTGGAGTTCTTTGTACCACCCAAGGTGAGGCACGAGGAGGGTGGGCCCCTGGGAGCACTGATGGAGCAGCCAGAGTCTTTACTCAGCCCTGCACATAAGCCCAGGCTCTGCCGTCCCACAATCATGGCTTCACGACTGTTTTCAAAGTGGGCTTGAATCTCTGATAGTAGCTGTGGGCAGGACTGAGACAGCAGTGTTCCTGCCTTTTGCCCAACTGCCTTAGAAAGGCCTGAGGAAGGAAAGATGCAAGTCTGGAGGGAGGGGAGAGCGGGCCTCTGCACACTGGAAGGCTGGATCTCATTCCCTCTCACCTAGGCCTCTAGGCCCCGGCTCAGCATTCCCTGCTCTACTATCACGGATGTTCGGACAACCACAGCCCTGGAGATGCCTGACCGGGAAAACACGTTTGTGGTCAAGGTAGGAGCTCCGAGCCTTCCACCCCACCTCTCTGCAGTGCTTATGCCGGGAGAAAGCTCTCAGCACTTTTGAGCAAGCATCGTTGTCTGCGAGAGTTATTTCTATGTCAGGTGCCTCAGGAGTGTGACTGCAGGACTGTGGCTTCCCTAGGAGATGTTAGAGTGGAAGATGTTTTCATTAGGGGTGGATGTGGCCTTGGGACTACGTCCCTGGCCCCTGCCCAGGCTGAGGTCCTCCTCTTGACCCCACAGGTGGAAGGCCCCTCAGAGTACATCCTGGAGACAACTGATGCTCTCCATGTGAAGGCCTGGGTGTCTGACATTCAAGAATGCCTGAGCCCAGGGTGAGGACCTGCCTCTGTCACTGAGGAGACCTGGGGGTGGGGGTGGGGAGCAGCCTTATGCCTCTCTGCTGGACACTTTCTCTCCAACACCATTTTTCCTGTTTCTGCAGACCCTGCCCTGCTACCAGTCCCCGCCCCATGACCCTCCCTCTGGCTCCTGGGACCTCCTTCCTCACAAAAGAGAACACAGATGGCCTGGAGCTGCCCTGCCTGAACCATTCAGAGAGTCTGCCCAGCCAGGATCTGCTTCTGGGACCCAGTGAGAGCAATGATCGCCTTTCGCAAGGTAAGGTGGGGCCTTCAGACCTGGGAGCCTCGGAGCTTCCGTGCAAGGCTCCTGCTGTCAGGCCCCACACCCTCTTTCCAGGTTCTCCTGGGCACCCCATCCTCTCCCCCAGCTGCCCCACCAATTGCTTGTCTCTTGTCTCCAAACACGCCAAGCACTCTTAAGCCACAGCTTGCCGTTTAGCACCACCACTGTTACCATCCCACACAGGCCCCAAGGAAACTCCCTGTCAACTTCTGTGCCCAGCCTTGTCACTTTTTCCCTAAGTCTCCCACAGGCCACTACTCTTACTGGAGATAATGGTTCTCTTCTCCAAGCTTCCAAAACACTTTGTAGGCGTTTCTGTTTTGTTCTTACTCTGTATATGTTGAGGTCACCAAATTTTCTTTTATCTCTGTATCTTTTGGCTTGACCAAACACAAAGACACGTGTCTGCCTAGCCCGGCTCGCCTTTCTAGATTTGACTTCCACTCTACCCTTTTCTTCTGGCCGCTGTTCTGGGTTTCAATGTGACAGTACCTAGCACACGGCTCTATTCAGCAAATGAACAAAGAAATCATAGACTCTTGGAGCTAGAATGGATTCACACAGCATCAGAACTCAAGTAGCGGAGATCAGAGAGAGGGAGTGGCTTTTCTGAGGTCACCTGAGAGTCACTGATAAAGATGGGCTACATCATCTTCATTCCTGATCCCTAGCCCTCCTCGCCACACCTGCCTGGCTTCTCAGCATGGCCCAGGCCTGCCACTCGGCAGACATTCAGGCAGGCCCTAGTCCATACAGGGCCCTGTGCTAGCCCTGGGGCAGGATGGATGGGGCAACTCAGATGTCTGAGATGAGCTCTTTACCCTCCATGGGTTGGCACAACATCACTCCTGAGAAAAAGCAGGTCCCAAAACAGTGTCTGCTTAGTATCCTCTGAACAGCACAAGCAGGAAGTCCTTAGGAGCTCAGGAGGAAGAGCACAGGGAAAGTGGAGTAGACGGAGTGCTACACAGAGAAGGTGAGACAAGAGAACATGACTCGGAGCAGGTGAAGGCCAGTGCAGAGATCTGACGTGGGGAGGGCTCAGGATACTTCGAAAAATTGGATAGGCTGAAGTGAAAGCCACATGGATGCAAATTAAGGTAAAGATGAAGTAGGCAGAGTCTTAATTTTTGCTGAGATTCTGGAGAGTGAACTCAAGGGTGCTCTACCACTGAGCTACACCCCCAGCCCTTTGTATTTTGAGACAGAGTCTCACTAAGTTGCCTTGGCTCACCTCAAATGTGCAATCCTCCTGCCTCAGCCTCACAAGTGCTGGGATTACAGGCATGTGGCACCACACCAGCTAGAAGGAGGCTTTTTGATGCCTCTGAGAGTTGGGGACTTTGTCCTATATTCCAAAAAAAGGACTCCTTTTTTATGTGAGAATTTTTGAGAGAGTCTATCCCCACACCTCTGCAGCAATTTTTCAGCTATTGATTCAGAAAAGCTATAGGCACATTTGGATTCTAGGACCTTCTTACAACAACTGCAGTCCCTCGACAGTGCAGAAAGTGGAAGTCAGGAGCCATCAGAAATCAGCAGGGGTCACTGCCTCAGAGGGGTCTGGGTAGATTGCTAGTGGGGAACGGGCAGGAGGCCAGGCCTGCAGAACAGACTCTTCTCCGGTTCTCAACTTTGCCCTCCTATTTTTTTTCAGGGGCATATGGGGGCCTCTCAGACCGGCCCTCAGCATCCATCTCCCCTAGTTCGGCCTCCATTGCTGCCTCCCATTTTGACTCCATGGAACTGCTTCCCCCAGAGCTGCCCCCCCGCATCCCCATTGAGGAGGGCCCCCCTGCAGGAACAGTTCATCCCCTCTCAACCCCCTACCCTCCCTTGGACACTCCGGAAACAGCCACAGGTACCAGCGGGGTGCATGGGTGTCTCTCCAGGCCACTTGCCTGCCTTCCTGACGTTCCTGTCGTGGGATTCCAAGGGATGTGACCCTGGAGGAAGGAGTGGCACATGAGGGGAGGAGGCACTACAAGCGGCGGGCAAGGCTTTTTCCTCCCAGGATGGGGAAGCTTCCCTGACACCCAGGTTTCCCTCCTCTCTCCTCCCTGAAGGGTCCTTCCTGTTCCAGGGGGAGTCAGAGGGAGGTGAGGGGGACCAGCCCCTCTCAGGATATCCTTGGTTCCACGGGATGCTCTCTCGACTCAAGGCCGCCCAGCTAGTGCTGGAAGGAGGCACCGGCTCCCACGGTGTCTTCCTGGTACGTCAGAGCGAAACGAGGCGGGGTGAATATGTCCTCACTTTCAACTTCCAGGGCAAGGCCAAGGTGAGCGCCCCTGAGGCACAGGCTCTGTTCTATGCAGACTGGGGAGCTTGGGGGACACCGCTGTCCAGGGGAGGAGGGTTTTGTGGCTGCAGGGGCCTCGGCTCCCACCTCACTTGCTCATCCGGCCCTCAGCACCTGCGCTTGTCACTGAACGAGGAGGGCCAGTGCCGGGTCCAGCACCTGTGGTTCCAGTCCATTTTCGACATGCTCGAGCACTTCCGGGTGCACCCCATCCCTCTGGAGTCTGGAGGCTCCAGTGATGTTGTCCTTGTCAGCTATGTGCCCTCCCAGCAGCAGCAGGGTGAGCAGAGCAGGTCTGCAGGGGAGGAGGTGCCCGTGCACCCAAGAAGTGAGGTGTGTGTGCCAGAAAGCCGGGGCGGGGGGATGTGAGGAGAGGCTGTTGGGGAGACAGGGCAGCAGAGGCTCCTTGCCAGGGGTCTGGAAGGGACGGAGGAAGGCTGCTAGGGTGTAGGAAGGAGGGCTCCTCGCCAGGGCCGGGCGGCAGCGGAGAGCTGGGCTGGTGCATCCCCATTCCATCGGACTCCTCCGTTCCATCGTCCGTCTGTCTCCTGGTCCATCCTCCCAGCCCTGTCTTTGCCCCTCGTCACTACCTTGCCTTGGGCCTGCCCTCCTGGGGGATGCTTGGTCTGATCCCCCTCCCTCCTCCCTTGATGTCTGATGTCCCTGTCTGATCTCTCCCTCTCCCCCACCCCAATGTCCCATGTGTCCCCACGTTGCCCCTCCCCCCCAGGCCGGGAGCAGGCTGGGAGCCATGCAGGGGTGTGCGAGGGAGATCGATGCTACCCCGATGCCTCCTCCACCCTCATGCCCTTCGGAGCGAGTGACTGTGTGTAAGTGTGGTCCTCCTCTCACCTCCGCCCATGATCCATCTTCCATGGGGGGTGCTCAGGAGATGGGCTGGGGGGAGATAGCACATGGCTCCTGGGGAGATGAACGAGGGGCAGGTCCTGCAGGAGCCATCAGTCTGTCTTCTTACCATTCCTATCCAGAACCGAACACCTCCCATGACCTACCCCAGCCCCCTGAACCCCCTTCATGGACAGATTCCCCATATCCTGGGGCAGAAGAGGCGTCGGGGGCGCCAGAAGTGGCGGCAGCAGCAGCCCCAGCAGCCAAAGAGAGGCAAGAGAAAGAGAAAACGGGCAGTGGAGGGGTCCAGGAAGAGCTGGTCCCCGTGGTTGAGCTGGTCCCCGTGGTCGAATTGGAAGAGGCCATAGCACCAGGCATGGAGGCCCAGGGTGGTGCTGGCTCTGGTGGGGACATTGGGGTGACCCCAATTGTGCAGCTCCAGCAGTTACCACTAGGGGGCAACGGAGAAGAAGGGGGTCATCCCAGAGCCATTAACAACCAGTACTCCTTGGTGTGAGACACCCCACCCCACCCTCTCTCCACTCTTCTTGCTCTTCAGTCCTCGGGTCGTGAGGTGGGCTGGGTAGGGACATAGAGGAGACTTGGGAGTCCCCTTCCCACAGGCTTCCTGACCTTGTCAGTCAAGGGCATACGTGCTGGTACAAGCAGAGGTTCGAGAGCCCTGTCAACTCCCTAGTTCGTACACTACAGGCGCCCATCCCCTAGGCAGGGGATTTGGGCTCCATTACCTCCCTGAGGGGCTCTTATGGTCAGCCCCATCCCTGGGGGCCATTTCCCCATCAACTACCCCCCAGCCCAAGCAAGGGTGATGGGGGGAAGGGCTGTCAGTTATATTAAGGTGGTTGTTGTTGTTGTTTTAAACAAAATGGAGAAGCATAAATAAATAAAAGGGTTTATCTCAGTTCCACCGTGATGGCTGTGGCTAGTGTTTGTAGCGGGGAGCAGGACAGGTGAGTCGGGAAGGCCACTCACTGTTGTGAGCTCCAGAGCTGGGAGGCTGGAGAGCCAGGGTCCCTGTGGCTCCCCACCTGTCTGACTTGGCGAGTGCTAAGCTCAGCAGTGCTTCTTGGGGTCTCCAATAAGGTGTCCTAATGGGACAGGACTTTGGTGATTGTTAAAGGCCCTTCCTGCCTGAAGAGAAAGCAGGCAGAGAGCTAATGGGCAGAGGGACACGGGCAAGTTGAATGGCGGAGCACTGGCTTCCAGCCCTGGCTCTTTTCTCATTTGCTGTGTGCCCTGGGGGCCAGGTATTCCTGCTCTGGGCCCTGGTGTCCTTAACCAGGATGAGGTTTCATCTCAGTCATGCTGCTGAAGTGATTTGTTTGGTCTGGATAATGTTTCCATTTGAGTGTCACAAACACGTTCAGATTACTGGCTTCCCTTGAAAGTCAGAAGATCCAGTCGAGTGGGTCCAGACTCCACATCTGCCACATCCCTACCAGCTCGTTGCCTGCACCTACAGGCCTGGCCTGAGGGCATGGAGCTAACAAGGCCTCTCTTCTTGCAGTGCCCCCATTTTTAAACTCAGCTTTCTGAATTGATCTTCTGTGCTACAGCTGTACCCTCCAACAGAGGGCACCCCTGGACTTTGCAATGCTGGAGTGATGGGTGCCAACAAGGGGACACTCAGGTTCTGGAGAATCCCACCTCTGTGCTCAGCCCTCTCCCTGTCTCCTACCATGTCTCTCACTCCCACCCCAGCACCACCTCTCAGCCCCCAGACTCTGCCCCATCTCCAGGAGGCCCTACCCATGCTCATGACCTTGCTATTCTGGGCCTTGTGTCCTGTGGGAGATGGACAGGAGACAGCTGGGCACACAGGCCACCCAGGCTGGGGACTGGCTGGGGGAAGCCTGCTGGCTTTCCCTGTTTTGTCTCATCCCTGGGGCTCCCCCAAAACTTGGCCTCAGGAGACAGGATAGAATTGGCTATCAAAGGGTGGGGAAGTGCTTTGGAGACCTGGGTGCTATGTTCTCAAAGCAAGATGGCTGGTGGCACCCCCGGGGTAGGCAGGGCCTGATCTCCTAATTTAGCGGCAACTGGTCCTCTGAGGCTCCCCTTCCCCCAAAACCCTGCTAGCCTTCAGGGACTTGCCTTCCAGAGATGAAGCAGGGATGGGCGCAGAGATACCTACCCACTCTGCAGACAAGCACATCTCAGCTGAGGGGCCTCAGACAACTTCCCTCTAAGCCTTTCTTTATAAACTGAAGTTCAGAACCTGTCGGGGATGGGCAGCTCAGCCCTCAAGCAGGAGGAAGAACACCTTCAACCCTGGGCGTAGAGACCACCATCGAGAGTCTGAGAGAGCCCTTTATTGCCCATTCTCCCCATCCCAGTCCCCACCGTAGCCATGGCTCCCTGGTGGAGAGCCTCCTGCAGCTCCTGGCTGCTGGCTTTCCCTCTCTGGTTTCATTCTGCCCCTCTGGGAAGCTGGAGGAGACAGAAACAAATAACCTCAAAGGGCCCTGTTGGCAGGAGCGGCCTGTAAAGCCTGCCTCTTTCCCTGTCTCATGCTTGACTCCCCTGAAGCTACCCATCTCCTGTCTCCCCCTCTCCATGTTTGGGCATTCCTGCTGCTGTAAGACAGTGGCCCTGTCACTCCTCCAGGTGTTGCTGGACAGAAGCCAGCCAGTGCCAAAAAGTTTGGCGAGTGCTGGGCCTGACTCTGGCCTGAGACGGGTGCTGGGCCAGGTGGAGGTGCCTGTTGGTGTGAGCCCCAATACATACACACCCCATTGTCTGAGGCATCCACCTCCCAGGTCACAGCAGGACTCCAAGGGAGGGGTTTGTGGGAACTGTGAAAAGGGGGAGGGAACACCTTGTCCTCAACTCACCCTGGAGGCTATCCTTCCCCAACTCCAAGCACAAGTCCTAACTCTAGGAGGCCAAATCCCTCGGTTGCATCCACCTCTTCTGGCCATACCCTCCCCAGTGCAGGGGCTTCCCTGTGCCCTGCCCCACTGCCTCCTGGTCCTGTCTGGAAGTTGGAGCCCAGGGGGAGAAGCAGCCTTAGGAACCCTTTCAGATTATAATCCCAGCGACCCTGGAGGCTGAGATAGGAAGGCCACAAGTTCAAGGCCAGCCTCAGCAATTTAGCAAGACTGTCTCAAAATAAAATAAAATGGACTGGAGATGTAGCTCAGTCGTGAAGCATCTGGGTTCAATCCCCAGTACTAAAAAAAAAAAAAAAAAAGTCAGGTGTGGTAGCACAGCCTGCAATCTCAGTCCCAGTGATTCGGGAGGCTGAGGCAGGATTGCAAGTTCGAGGCCAGCCTCAGCAATTTAATGAGATCCTATCTCAAAATAAAAAACAAAAATGGACTGGAGATGTGATCAATGGTAAAGCACCCCTGGATTAAATCCCCAGTACCGAATTAATTAATTAATTAATAATAAAAAAAACTTTTCAGTCATCTGTACATTCCTTGTTCACAGCAGGAAACTGAGGCCCAGACAGAAGGACTTGAGCCCAGGGTCACTGGGCTGCTTGCTGTCACTCACCTTTCACACTGCTCTCATGGAACCTCTGCTGGCTTCCCTCCCCTGCCCACATGCGCCCTGGTACCCTGTCTGCTTCTCCAGCAGCTGCCTTGGTGGAAACCAAAAGACGCAGGGTGGGGAAGGGCGGCTCAGAGCAGCTGCTCCTCTCAGGAAGCTGACACCAAGGCCAGCCGCTCAGCAACAACTTGTGGCTTTGCACCCAACCCTGGGGTCCCCGCCCACCTGGCGGCCACTAGCCAGCTCCCGCTGTCCCTTTTCCCCACTGCTTCTCACACTTCCCATCTTTCCCAGCTCTGTCCTTTCCTCCTGTCTCCCAGACCTGTTCCCCAAGTCCGCCCCCTCCCCATTCCTTTGGACCGGAGCCTCTGCTCTATCCAGCTTCCCGGGTGCCTGTCAGTGGGGCAGGCCCAGGTCTGAATGAGGTCTGATCCTCATTCCCTCTCAAGGGTGTTGAGGCATCAGTGCCAGAGTACAGTGATGACGACAGGCTTTGGGGTCTACCATATAACCCCCCTGGGTCAGAGCGAGCACAGTGGGAAATGAAGCGACACTCATTCCATGACTTGGGGTGACCCCCGCCCCCATCCTGAAACAGTTATCCCTCCCCTCTGCCATCAGCACATTCTGTAGCCTCTTGGGTTACCTGGCTGCCTGAGTGTCCCATTTTCCTGTCAGGATTCCCTGTCAGGGATGGGGGGGCACTGAAGGCTGTGTTCCCAGAGGCTGAGCTCGAGCGATAGGGGGAGGCGGTTTAGGGGAGAGACAGGCAGTGCTGGCTTTGCTCACCAGGCCCTGGACACTAAATCCCTTGTTGATGGCTGCAGCAACCCCTCCCTAGGGTAGGGTTACCATCTTCAGCCCTGTCCCCTTGACCCTCTCCCCTCCCTACTTCCCCTTGTCCCTCTAGAACTACTTCCTCTGGTCCCCAAAAGATGTTCTTCCCTGCTTTGGTCCCCTGAAGGCTTGGAGTATCTTTGCTGCTACTCCCACAACACACTAGGTGAGACAGTAGGCAGGCACTGGAAACAGGTTCAGGGTAGATAAGACTGAGATGGAAAGAGGGTGTGACTGAAACAAAGAGCCAGGCCCCAGAGTGGAAGAGGACGTAAGGGAAGAACTGGGGGGATGAGTCTGGGACTGGAAATTCAGTCATCAGGGGAAGTTGAGGCCATTGGGGGTGGGGTCAGTAGCAGAAGATAATGAAGTCTATCCTTGCCCCCCCCCCCCCAGGGCCAGGCCACCTTTGCTTCCCTCATGAGTGACATCTCAGGCTGCAGCCCCACTGTTCCCCTCTGTCAGCAGAAATATCTCTCTCTTCTGACCCCTCCTGCTGGAGTCTCAGCCAGCCAATCCCTGATCTGGGGGAGGGGGGAGCCTGGCCCCCCCCACTCTCTCATAAGGACCAGCTGGGGGCTGGGGGGGTGGCCGGCTGCCGCAAGTGGGACGGGGGTCAGAGCTTCGTGGAGGGAAGGAAAACCTGGGGGGGGCCAGGCGAGAAAAAGGAAGAAACCCAGACTATAGGCAGGTAGAAACACTGAGGAAGGCCCCCAAGCCTGAGAGCCCCCCAAAAGGAACACACCGCCCCCTGGCCCCCAAGAAGGGAGCACAATGGAGGCTGCTCATGCCAAGAGCACAGAGGAATGTTTGGCCTATTTTGGGGTGAGCGAGACCACGGGCCTTACCCCGGACCAAGTTAAGCGGCATCTGGAGAAATACGGCCCCAATGGTAAGTGTCCCTTGGAGAACAGACTGGTAGCACCCACATGCATACCTGGAGCTGCTCCTCCAGAGTATCCTAGGGACATGGTCTGATGGTTGCAGCAGGGAGATACTGAGCAAACTGGGTCTGAGATGTGGAGTTTGGGGAGGTTTTACGGGATGACCTTGTGAACCTCAGGTGCCCTGTTGGTGGCCTTAGCCACAAACTCTTGGGCGTGGGGGCCATGAGGCTGAACCCCAAATGAACATGTCCTTTTCTCCTTTTTCCCTGCATAGAGCTCCCTGCAGAGGAAGGTAAGTACTGGAAGCCCTGAGCCCTCATAAATGACCCACCCTTCTCCCTGCCATACCGACCCCACACTCCTTTCCAAAAGGCAAAGATCCCCTTCCCAGACATTGCAGTACCCAAGGCAGAAGTCTCCAGGCACTTTCTCCTTGAGGCGTCCCACCCTTGAATAACTGCCCACTATTTTGAGGAGCCTGCCTTTTGGACTCCGGGCAGCTCCCTCTGCCATTCTCTCATACAAGCCGCCTGCCCATCATCCTAGGGATTCAGGACACTACACTCCCTGGACCTCAGCCTATATGCAAAGTCCCAGAGTTCCATCCTTTGGATCTTAACCCGGGGGACCCTTCCCCTTGCCTCTCCCTTCCCCCCTCCCAGGGAAGTCCCTGTGGGAGTTGGTGATAGAGCAGTTTGAAGACCTCCTGGTGCGGATCCTTCTGCTGGCCGCCTGCATCTCCTTTGTAAGTGTAGGAGCGCATCTGGGGGCTGGCTGGGGTGTGATGGGGGATCAGGAGTCTGCTCGCGGCGGAGGTTAGCAAGGCTCCCGGTCGCGGATCCTCTAGTCCAAGCCCTGAGCATCCTTATTTTCCAGACCAGAGTTGAGGGGGGCTGAGTGCTGATTCGCGCCCTCCGTCCTCCCCCGCACCCCGCAGGCAGGTTTTATTTTAAGCTGTAAGCCTGTTTCTCAGCCAAAACACTGAAGTTAAGCCACCCTCGGAGCTTCAAGGGCTTCGAGGGCTCGGGTTACCCCGCTAGCGCTGCACTCGGGGCTCAGACGCCCGCGCTGAGGCTCCTGGGCCATGACCACTCCCGGCATGCCCCGGGCCACTCCGCTCCACCAATCACCGAGCACCCCGACGCCCCTGCCCCGCCCTCCCTGTTCTCTAACGCTGATTGGTCAAGGGAAAGACTCGGCTCAGAGAAGCGGGAAAGCGCTGCTGGTGCGAGGGTGGCTCCCAATGCGCCCCCAACGCCCCAACTCCTCATCTGTCTCTACGAGTCACCCCCACCCCAACCCCCACAGGGCTGGAACCTGGGACTCCTCCTCACCCACCCAGGCTGACACCCCTACCCCTTCTCCCCCGCCCCAGGCCCCTCACAGCCGCAGGGCTACCCCACCCCTCTTCAGACCCCTGCCACCTCTCCTGCCCTGAGGGTTCTCCAGTGTCCACGAACCCTGCAGGTGGCTCCTCCGCAGACACCATCCCAGCAGGCCACCCTGTATTTCGGACTTTCTTTGACTTCTTAGTCCTGCTGGAAGATAAGGCTCTGGAGGCTTAGAAGCCTCCCTGTCCATTGGTCTCCTTAATGGAGGCCCTACCGCCCCTGAGCGCAAGCTGGCAGGGCCTCCCTTCTCAGATTTGCTCCTTGACATTTGCCTGTGGCTGTTGCCTGGCAGTGGCAACAGCTGGGGCGGGGTGTGTACAGGAGGCGGGTAACACTATCCCCCCTCCTGCTCCCTCGTGAAATTGGAGCTTCCTTACCTCGCCTGTGGGGGAGGGCTGCGGGTGGGCTGGGCGCCTGCCTCTGAGGACCACAGGGTTTTTCCTATGGGTTTTGGCTCCCCTGGGATGGATGTGGCTGTGGGGGTAGTTGGCCTGGGTGTCCCCTGAGCTTTGCTCCCAAGCCAACAATTCAGTGAGGGAAACCTGAAAGCACTCGCAGCTAATCCTGAAATTGTGCATGTCTGTGCTGGCCTATTCAAGTTGAATCACCGCAGTGGCCATTGCTGATGCTCTGAGTGGGTAGAACTTCCCACAGACGTGGGCTTGCAGTCCCTTTGTGTCCCCTAAGCTCCTGCACAGGGACCTCTGCAGTGGTACCTGGAACCCTTCCACTTCCTTTCTTTGCCCAGGTTGGGGGGAGGTTTTTATTATCTATTATTCTCCCTTGTCCTGCTCCCCAGGTGCTGGCCTGGTTTGAGGAAGGTGAAGAGACCATCACCGCCTTTGTTGAACCCTTTGTCATCCTCTTGATCCTCATTGCCAATGCCATCGTGGGGGTTTGGCAGGTTAGCATTGACCCCTCCCCTTTCCTCTGAGTCCTGACACCCATCATGAGGCCCATCCTTCCTCCAGTCTCCTCCTCCTCCTTGGCTTCCCTGGGTCTTCCTGTTCCTGTGGTCCTCTCACCTAGTTTGTAAATAGGATGGAGTGTTGGAAAGAATTGAGATCCACTGTCACTTGTTCACTGTATGACCCTGAGCAAGTTCCTTCATATCTCTGAGTCTCAGTTTCCTCATCTGTAAGACAGGGCCAATAATCCTGTCCCTCAGGATTGTGGTGGAATTGAACAGGATGAGCGTGAAAGTGCCTGGTGCACAGTAGGAGCTCAGTGGTCTAGTTTGGTTTCCTCCTCCTCTTATCTCACCACCTCTACTGACCTTGTCCCTGCTTCCTGTTTTTCTTTTTTTTTTTTTTTTTCTCTCTCTCTGCTCAAAACTCTCTTCCCTGTTTTTAGCCATAGGTGACAGCTTTTTTTAACACACACACACACCTGTGGGGTTTTGTCTACTTGCTGTGCCCAGATGGAACTACATAACTCTGCCTATGATGGTCTTAAGTCCCCTAGAATCTGGGTCCCTGCTCCTCCATCTCTGCACCCCTCACCTGTGACCTACAATCCTCCTAAACCAGTCCCCTCCCTCCCTACTCTCCTCTTCCCTCTGATGACCCTGCCCTCCTCCACCTGTGTCCCTCAGGAGCGAAATGCAGAGAACGCCATTGAGGCGCTGAAGGAATATGAACCCGAGATGGGGAAGGTCTACCGGGCTGACCGCAAGTCAGTGCAAAGGATCAAGGCTCGGGACATCGTCCCCGGGGACATTGTGGAGGTGGCCGGTGAGTGATGGGAATGAGTGGTCCAGGATGGGAGGTCTTGGGTCTGAGGCCAAGAAGAAGGTGGGGTGGTTTCTCCTTCCCAGACTCCTTAAGAGGTCACCCCAGGACATTGCAGCCACAGTAGTCAGAGCCTCCGCAGGAACAGCCAGTCCTGTCCCTGAGTCTGCAGGCAGACCCCCTGCTCCCCCTCCTCTCCCCCAGCACTGCAAGCGACAGGTGGAACCCAGTCTCTGCCAACGGCCCCGTCTCCACCCCCTCGTGGGGCCTGGCTTCCCTCTCCTTCCACCCACCCCCAAGCTTGGTCAGCTTTCAGTCTTGACCTCTCAGTGCCCTTGAGGCCTCTCAAAGGGGAAGGAGCGAGGGTAGAAGGGAGGAGGGGAGCCAAGGATCAAGCCCCCGACCATGTAAGGGAAACTCTGGTCCCAGCTCAGAGCACGGGACCTGGGAGGAGGGGAGCTCAAGGAGGGCCCCGCCCCCAGCAAGGGACACTTAATGCCTTCCCAGGGAGGGGTGGGGGCCGGGTGGCTAAGATTACTGGGATTCTGCCCCCTTCAGCGGTTTTTATATTTGCCCTGCGCAGGCCTTCCCGCGTCTCCAGGCCCCTGGCATGGGGAACGTATCTTTCTAGGCCTCCTTCCCTTCACCAGACACCCATGTCACCACCACGGGAAACACAGGGAGGAGGGCAGGCAGGCCAAGGACCCCGATGCTGTCCTGCCCCAGTGACAGTTTGGAGTCAGCGCCATGGATATCTATAAATATCACCGGGGCTTGGGTGACAGGGTGTCAGACTCCATCACTGACTGCCTCCCTCCTCCGTCTGCTTCCTCTGGCCCAGGAAAAGGGACCTTAGAAACTGAGGGAAGGAGAGACAGTGAACCCTGTCCCCTGGGCCATCTGTGGGACCAGGGTAGAATTAGACAGAGGCCCTGGGAACTGTTCAGCCTCCCCCAAAGGTCTCTGAGTCTGTGGGGCATCTGCCTCTCAGCTCCTCCCAGGTGCTTTTGGTGTGGGGGCCTCCTACCTGGGCACCTCCCTCGCCCACCACAGCCTTCTGGCTCTCCTGTGGGTTTTCCCATGGCCCTGAGCCTTGTTTCCTGCAGACTATCCTCCTCTCCCCTCAACTTGCTCACCCCTGGCTCCCACATGCCCCCAGATGCTCAGGCCTGGCTGCCAGGTTCTGATGTGTGATCTCCTCTGTGACCACGGGTGCCCCTTCCTTTCCTCCCACATCCTCCTTTGACCTCCCTCGTGGGCACTCCTCTCCTACTTCACACTCCACTTTTTCTCTAGTTTGACCTTGATATTCTCAACTCTAGACTTCTTCCTGTTTCTTCCTGCCTTCCCTGACTGTCCACTTCCTGTTTTGCCTGGTGCTACTTCTCTCCAACGCAGCCTGTTCTCTGAGTTACCTTCTTGCCTTGCCCTCCTCAGCTTTCTCACCCTTGTCTCCCTCTCTGTCCAGCTTTAGCTGGATTGTCCCTGATTTTCCCCTTGGTTGTTTTAATGAACACATACTATGTGCCAGGAAATACACCAGGCCCTCCCTTCCCAGGCTGGAGCTAGTGGGAAGAAAAGAATTCAACAAGGGGGGCAGAAGGAATGGTGCTATACAGTGGGAGGGGTGTGCTTGCTGAGGTGGCAGGAGCATATGCCAAGGGCCTGAGGAAAGCCCGGGGTGGATACTCAGACCTGAGGATGGGTGAGGTGAAGAGTCAAACATGGACTGGGTTTTTCTTAGGAAGGAACACAACTCCATTCCCAACTGATCTCACTGTTCTCTAATCTCTCCACAGTGGGGGACAAAGTCCCCGCAGACATCCGCATCCTCTCCATCAAATCCACCACCCTCCGGGTCGACCAGTCCATCCTGACAGGTCCGCTGGCCGGGGTGGGAGGACATACTGAGGGAGAAGCTGGGTGGACAGGGACGAGGTTCCAGGTGGACAAAGTAGAACAGCCAGCCACAGGCCTCCTCCTGGCTGGCCGTAGCGAAGACAGCATGGCTCGGCCTTCGCTCTTCCACAGGGGTCATGGGGGAGAGCTGGATGTTCGTGCCCACTCCCCATATGGCCTTCAACCCACCCCTTCCACACAGGCATAGGGACACACATACCCAAGAACTGTGCTGTCTCCTCTAGAAGCTCAAAAGTGCCCAAGTGAGAAGCCATAAGATTCTGCGACAAGGTGGAGGGTTCAGATGCTCTTCAAACCATGGCTGCTTCTCCCTTTACTGGGGGGAGAGGGGACTGTGGACATTACTTTAGGTCCAAGAAGGCAAAGATGCCTGAGCCCCTGCCATTAGGGAGGAGGAGGCCATATCCCAGCCGGGGACAGCCCCTCCTCCCAGGAGCCTGCTCTACGGTACAGCGCCCTCCACATTTACCAGCTCATTTGATTTGTCTCAAGTGTACCCCATCTTGTCTGCATTTCAGGGAGCAGGTGGTTAACCGATCAGAGTCAGGTCAAAGCCCTTTTCCTCTAAGTGCCATGGAGTTCCGTTTGCCCTGCCCAGCTTGTTCCAGAGGCCAGACTCCCTCCAAGAAGGCTGCCTGGTCCTGGCAACCTTGTCCTTCTGAGCAGGGAGGGACTTAGGGACAGGAAGTCAAGGAGAAGAACATACTGTCATCTCAATGTCCCCTTGACCCCTTCTCTACAGGCGAGTCTGTATCTGTCATCAAGCACACAGAACCCGTCCCTGACCCCCGAGCTGTCAACCAGGACAAGAAGAACATGCTTTTCTCGGTGAGCGATCCAGGGCCAGCTATCATGCCCTCAAGCCGAGGGCCTGGTTTGGGAGAGAAACGTGGTGGCCTGAGAAGAGCTGAAGCCCTCTGACTGGGCGGAGGTGGCATGAAGATCACCTGTCGCTTCTTCTTCACCTACCCAGGGCACCAACATTGCTGCCGGCAAGGCCTTGGGCGTCGTGGCCACGACTGGTGTGAGCACTGAGATTGGGAAGATCCGAGACCAAATGGCGGCTACGGAACAAGACAAGACCCCACTGCAGCAGAAGCTCGATGAATTTGGAGAGCAATTGTCTAAAGTCATCTCCCTCATCTGCGTGGCTGTCTGGCTCATCAACATTGGCCATTTCAATGATCCCGTCCACGGGGGATCCTGGTTCCGTGGGGCCATCTACTACTTTAAGATTGCCGTGGCCCTGGCTGTGGCTGCAATCCCAGAAGGTATGGGGCAGCCTTTCTCTCTCCTTCCATTTCCTAATATCAGTGGCAAAGACTCTTTTGCACAATAAAGTAAACAGTGACAGTTCCAGGGGTTAAAAGTTGGTATCTTGTTGGTTGTGGTGGCGCATGCTGTCATCCCAGCGACTCAGGTGACTGATGCAGGAGGATGGAAAGTTCAAGGCCAGCCTCAACAACTTAGCAAGGCCCTCAGCAACTTAGCGACACCCTGTCTCAAAATAAAAAAAGGAAAGGGCTGGGATGTGGTTCAGTGGTTAAGAGCTTCTGGGTTCAGTCCCTGGTACCACAAAAAAAAAAAAAAAATACAAAGCTGATCGCCTTGGGGTCAGTAGGTACTTAGCTGACCACATCAGGTCTCCCTCCTGCCCTGCACTGACCCTGCACCCGTCTCTCCCCTGACAGGTCTTCCTGCAGTCATCACCACCTGCCTGGCCTTGGGTACTCGTCGGATGGCAAAGAAGAATGCCATCGTGAGGAGCTTGCCCTCCGTAGAGACCCTGGGCTGCACCTCTGTCATCTGCTCCGACAAGACTGGCACCCTCACCACCAACCAGATGTCTGTCTGCAAGGTCAGGAGCAGTGTGGGCAGAAGAGAAGCCTGTTCTGGGGGTGAAATGAGCCCTCCAAACATGGGGTGATCCCTTCTTCGCTGGCAGCTTCTCTGCCTGGCCTGGAATATGCTCAAAGAGCAGAGGGGTCCATCCTGCCACTCTGAAAGGGACCAGTCAGCCAGTACGCTAGGGCCACCATCCCCTGCCAGTCACGGCTGCATGTCCTCGCATCCTCTGTGACAGCCCCTTCAGGGGAAGGGCTCAGTCACGCAGTTTTTCAGAGGAGGAAACTGAGGCTCTGGGAGTCAGTGGCCGGCTGAAAGATGCACAGGTAACGGGTGGCACAGCTGCATGCTGTTGTCCCTGCCGCTCAGGAGGCTGAGGCAGGAGAGTCCCTGAGGCCAGGAGTTTGAGGCCAGCCTGGGCGACATAGCAAAACCCCATCTCAAAAAGACAGGCAGCAGATCTGAGGGCCAGACCCAAGTCTGTGCAGCCCTCAAGCTCCTTCCTGTGCATTACCTGCCTCCAGAGAGCTCGGGTCACGGCCGCCCCCAGCAGGCCCAGCCGCGCCCATCCTGGACAGCATTTCCTTCCCTCTCTTTTTTCCTTCCTTCCTTCCTTTTTGTGGTTACTAGGGTCAAACTCAGGGTGCTGGAGAAGCACTCCACCCCCAAGCCACATCCCCAGCTCCTGAGCAGCATTTGTGAAAAGAAAACTTTTTTTTTGTACTAGAGATTGAACTGAGGAGCACTTAACCACAGAGCTACATCCCCAACATCTTTTTGTTTTATTTTTTGAAAATTTTTTAGCTGTAGATGGACATAATATCTTTATTTTTATTTATTTATTTATTTATTTATTTATTTATTTTTATACGGTGCTGAGGATTGAACCCAGGGCCTCATGCATGAGAGGTGAGCCTCTACCACTGAACTACAACACAGCCCCCAGCTCCTTTTTGTATTTTATTAGAGATAAGGTCTTGCTGAGTTGCCTAGGACCTTGCTAAATTGCTGAGGCTGGCTTTGAACTCTCAGTCCCCCTGCTTCAGCCTCACAAGCTGCTGGGATTACAGGCATACGCCATCGTGACCCGGCTTAAACTGAGAATTCTTAATCTTTTCTGTGTATTAGATCCTTGGCAGTTGGACTTCTCAATATAATGTGTATGTTTGTATATATAATATTTTTTTTCTTTTTTGTGGGGGCTACCAGGTATTGAACTCAGGGACACTCAACCACTGAGCCACATCCCAGCCCTATTTTGTATTTTATTTAGAGACAGGGTCTCACTGAGTTGCTTAGCGCCTCACAATTGCTTAGGCTGGCTTTGAACTCAAGATCCTCCTGTCTCAGCCTCATAAACCACTGGGATTACAGGCCTGCGCCACTGCACCCAGCTCTTTTCTTTTATAATGCTGGGAATTGAAGCCAGGGCCTCATGCTTAGTAGGCAAGCATTCTACACCCCTGAGCTCCTCAGTGTAAAATTTTGAATATGTAAAACAAAATCCACAGAATTCTGTTTTAGAAGTAGGAAAAAAAAAAAAAAAACAGCTAGGTATGGTGGGGCATGCCTGTAATCCCAGCAACATGGGAGGCCAAGGCAGGAGGATCATAAGTTTGAGGCCAGCCTCAGCAACATAGCAAGGATTTCAGCAATTTAGCAAGATCCTGTTTCAAAATATAAAATAAAAAGGGCTAGGGATATGGCTCAGTGGTAAAGCACCTCTGGGTTCAATTGCCCGTACAAAAAATAAAAAAAGAAAGAAAAGAAACAGAACAAATACATAGAATTACAGAAGTAACTAATGATTGAAATACAGTTATCTATCTATAGGTATATAAATACATATATATATTTGGGGGCGGGTACTGGAGATTGAGCCCAGGGATGCTTTAGCATGAGCTACACTCCCAGCCCTTTCTATTTTGAAACAGGTTCTCACTAAATTGCTCAGGCTGGCCTTGAACTTGAAATCCTCCCTCCTCAGCCTCTTCAAAATATTTTAAAAACATGTAATTTGGTAACATGTGTTTATTTATTAATGCATTTAAATAGTGAGCTCTGGCAGCAGGTTTAAAAATTATAACAATGTTGAAGTGGTGACGATGCTCTTTTGAGAGATCCGCAGCAAAGGTAAAGTGACAGGAAGCAGCTGTGATTATATATTTTTTAAAAAATACTATTCCTTGAAGACCAGCAGACTGACATTTTATATATATATAACTTTATTTTATTTATTTGTTTTTATGTGGTGCTGAGGATCGAACCCAGGGCCTTGCACATGCGAGGCGAACGCTCTACCACTGAGCCATAACCCCAGCCCAGCTGTGATTATATTTATGACAAAGTTGAAAGTTTAGTTTGGGGGCTTTTTGGTTTGTGTTTTGAGATAGGTCTCTGTAATGCTGTGGCTTGTCTTGAACTCCTGGGTTCAACCTCAGCCTCCCAAGTAGCTGGGACCACATTCAGATCAAAGTCACAGGTTTTACTAATTCTTTTTTTGTGTGTGGGGGGCATACCAGGAATTGAACTCAGGGTCAGTCAACCACTGAGCCACATCCCCAGCTGTATTTTGTATTTTATTTAGAGACAGGGTCTCACTGAGTTGCTTAGTGCCTCGCTTTTGCTGAGGCTGGCTTTGAACTCATAATTCTCCTGCCTCAGCCTTGTGAACTGCTGGGATTACAGGCTTGTGGCCCCGTACCCAGCTAGGTTTTACTAATTCTAATGTAGACTACCAACCCCAAACTGAAAGGAAATGCTTGCTATATGTCAGAGACAAAATAAAAGATGTAAATTTTTTTTTTTCTGAGTAAGTTCACAGACTGAGAGGTTGACTATGGACCCTAGGTAAAGAATCCCTGCCCTAAACAGAGCTCTGTGGAATTGTCTGTTCTTTTTTTTTTTTTTTTTATTGTTGGTTGTTCAAAACATTACATAGTTCTTGATATATCATATTTCACATTTTGATTCAAGTGGGTTATGAACTCCCATTTTTACCCCGTATACAGATTGCAGAATCACATTGGTTACAGAATTGTCTGTTCTTGACATAGAAATTGCTGCTCTATAGAGCTGGGGTTTAGCTCAGTAGCAGAGGGCATGCTTAGCAAGTGTGAAGCCCTGGGTTTGATCCCCAGAATGGGGTGGGGGTGGGGAAGGTACCTGCTTTGAGGAGTGAGGACTATGTGGTCAGATCAGGGCAAGAAAGGCTGTGCCCTTGACCCCTTGTGGAGACCCACAAGAGCCCTCTTAGCATCTGAAAGCTTTGGAGAGGCCAGCTGTAGAAATGATGGATTCCACTTTGTCTAACCAGAGTTTCCCAGGAACCTGGGAAAGCATTTTTCTTCTCAGGAGTGACAAACCCAGTCCCCCCTGGAGCTTGCTGTGGGATCCCTGGGCTGCTGCCCTCTGGAAGTCATTCCTCCTCATCCCTCTAATGCACAGGCTTCAAAGCCAGGCCACAGGCTTGTGTACCTTGGCTCCTGTCCTCTTTCATAAAAACAAATTAATTGCTGACATTTGAAGAGATGAGATTGCATAGAAAAGTAACCTGAATTTCTAGCTCTTCCTGCAAAACTGGAAGATCTGGCCAAAAGGGACTGGAACTGTAGGTGGGCAAGGTGCTCACGGGTGGATTCGCTGCAGTCCACCCCATACCTTCCCGGACTGCCCCGTTTTATTAACTGATCTTCTTTAGCCCCGACGTGGCCTGCAGTAACTTTTGTTTGAAGTCCATGGAGACAGAACGTGGAGAATGATTGATTGCTAAGCCATGGCGGGGCGGGGGATACAGGGAGGAACCAGGGAAGGATCTGGAAGGAGATGCCAGGAAGTTTGCTCAGTCTGCTCGGAGTGTGGGGTCCAGGGGGTTGGACCTCAGGGCGTGGGCCTCAGTACGAATGCCTGCCTTCGAGGAGGGGAAGAGGTGACATGGGTGTGTGTCCTTCTCCCCTGCAGATGTTTATCATTGACAAGGTGGACGGGGACCTGTGCCAGCTAAACGAGTTCTCCATCACTGGCTCCACTTATGCTCCCGAGGGAGAGGTGTAAGTCACCAGGAGTCCCCAGCGCCCCTGTCTGCCCCCACCTCAGTTCTTGCCCTCCTCTCTCTCTTCCCTTCCTTTCCCTCCCGTTCTCCCTCCCAGCCCATCTCTGATCTCCAAGTTCACTGCCATCTCCCTGAGCCCTGCTCTCTGCGTCTCACTCCGGGTTCTTCTCCACTGTCTCTCTCCCTCCTTCCTCCCCACCCTGCTGCCAGCATGAAGAACGATAAGCCAATCCGGTCAGGGCAGTATGATGGGTTGGTGGAGCTGGCCACCATCTGTGCCCTCTGCAATGACTCATCCTTGGACTTTAATGAGGTAACCTCCCCACCCCCAAAGCGGCCCCTTCTTCCCTTCCAGCTGGCTCGGAGTCTGGGCCTCCTGAGCAGGCCCAGAGGGAGGGTCACAGGAAGGGGCAGGGAGCTGAGGCCACTGCCCCAGGGTTCGAGGGAAAGGAGTTCTTGGCTCCCTTCTCACTCCGTCCAAGTGGAAGGTGGGTGTGATGGTGAGGGCCAGGGCACCCACTTCCTCTTCCTCTTCTGCCCACCTCAGACCAAAGGTGTCTATGAGAAGGTGGGGGAGGCCACGGAGACGGCGCTCACCACGCTGGTGGAGAAGATGAACGTGTTCAACACGGACGTGAGAAGCCTCTCCAAGGTGGAGAGGGCCAATGCCTGCAACTCAGTGAGTCTGGACACCCCTCCCTGGGCCTTCGCTTCATGTCACACAGCCCCAAGCAGCCCCGGGCCAGGCACCCCGTGCTGGGACCCCAACTCTCGCAGGTGGACCTGCTGCTCTTCAGGGGAACCCACTGTCCCTGCAGTTAAATGGGTTTTTCTTCTGCCTGGCCACAGTGCCCTGGAAGGTCACTTCTTACAGTCATGTCCCAAGCTGAAATGGACAGAGGTGGATACAGACACCACATGGCCCATCCTGGCCAGCCCCCATTTCAAGCCTGATCCCTTTGTCTCTAGGAGCACACTCGTCCCATCAGATCTCAGGTCCTGATTTAGAACTGGGCATATGTGGCCATTGCACCTACAGGCCAGGACCATCCTTGTCCAGATGACCAAGGCCAATTCCGTTACACTCACTCGGAGCTCTTGCTATTAATATTGGCTGAATTTCCATATTGAGTCTCTTGAGGTGTTATTTTCCTACATCTCTCTCTCTCTTTTGTACCAGGGACTGAACCCAGGGACCACTGAGCCACATCCCCAGCCCTTTTTTGTCTTTTATTTAGAGATCGGGTCTTGCTGAGTTATTTAGTGCCTCACTAAGTTGCTGAGGCTGGCTTTGAACTCGTGATCCTCCTGCCTCAGCCTCCTGAGCTGCTGGGATTACTGGCATGTGCCATTGCACACAGCTTCCTACATTTCTTCTGCCATTTCTTCATGAGGTGCTGGAGACTGAACCCGGGAACCTGAGCATCCTAGGCAAAGTTCCCCGCCATGTGCAAAATCTCATTGCCATTTTATTTAATCTAATTTTTTAAAAAAGTAAAAACAATCTAGGTCTATTGAAGATGATGATGATGATGATGATTTGGTACATGGGATGGAACCCAGGCATGCTCTGTCACTGAGTTATTCTCCCAGCCCTCATGTTTTGAGTCAGGGTCTCACTAAGTCACCCAGGCTGGCCTTGAACTTGTGATCCCCATCTCAGTCTCCCAAGTCACTAGGATTACTGGCGTACAACACACACCCAGCCAGGGAAGCTTAATTTTAAAGATTTACAAATGATGATATAAATTCATTTTTACTTCATTTTTTGTTATTTTGACTTTTCTCTTATTTTTGGAGAGGTAGCCATGTGTATTTGGTAAAAAAAAAAGGCTTTCATTCATTTTTTTAAATTAAATATTTACTTTTTGGTTGTAGTTGAACACAAAACCTTTATTTTGCTTATTTATTTTTATGTGGTGCTGAGGATCAAACCCAGGGCCTCACACGTTCTACGCAACCGCTCTACCGCTGAGCCCCAGCCCCAGCCCCCTTTCACTCATTTTTGAGGAGTGCTTTTTTCTGCATGCCAGGTATGAGGCCTAACCAACAATACATGCAATTATTTACATTTGAATTAATTAAAATTAAACAAAGATGAAAATGCAGTTTTTCAGTCACATTGACCTCATTCCCAGTGCTCAGTGGCCATGGCTCACCTGCTTGAACAGTGCGGACTGCCGATCTCTGTCACCTCTCAGAGTCCTGTTGGACCATACCACACAAGACCATCTTGTTTCTGTTGTGCTTTAAACCAGTCACTGTAACACTGTGGCAGCATTAGCCTTGGAATTCTTTCCATTTGTACTTCAGGTATCAGCCTTAGCATTAGTCTGGGGGTCCACTGTGACCTCCAAACCCTTTTTAACTGTGTTAAGGGGCCTGGTCTCCTCTTTCCCAGGTGATCCGCCAGCTGATGAAGAAGGAATTCACCCTGGAGTTCTCCCGGGACAGAAAGTCCATGTCTGTCTACTGCTCACCGGCCAAGTCTTCCCGGGCTGCTGTGGGCAACAAGATGTTCGTCAAGGTCAGAAATTGGAATGTATTCCCACCCCTCTCCTTCTAATCCTGCCCCCTCTCCTGTGCCCAACCCCTCTCACTGTGTCCTGGCGGGCAGGCAGTGGTCTCTGAACGCTGTTCTGGTCTCCTAGGGTGCCCCTGAGGGCGTCATTGACCGCTGTAACTATGTGCGAGTTGGCACCACCCGGGTGCCCCTGACTGGCCCCGTGAAGGAGAAGATCATGTCGGTCATCAAGGAGTGGGGCACTGGCCGGGACACCCTGCGCTGCCTGGCCCTGGCCACCCGGGATACCCCTCCCAAGAAAGAGGAGATGATCCTAGATGATTCTTCCAGGTTCATGGAGTATGAGGTGAGTGGGGGAAGGCTCCGTTGTCCTAGATGTCACCAAGAGGCTGATTTCCCACTGCCTGCTTCCCTGCACCCTCTCATCTCAAACTGGTGGCTCTGTACGGGTCACGAAATCACAGGACACTAGTCTTCAAAAGAGCCCTAGAAAGCATCCAGTCCAGTGCTGCTCTATTTTATTGACCTGTGGTGCTGGGGATGGAACCGGGGCCTTACACGTGCTAAGAACATACCGTGGCTGAGCTGCTCCCCAGCCTCCTGGGCTACGTTAAGTGTGACCAGTGGATGGTCTGCGACCAGGGGAGGGAGGCTCTCGCCCCAGGGGGGGAATCAGTGTCACTGCATGGAGGGGCTCGCTCATGGGCCTTCCATAACCAGGATGTCTCAAGGTGGGCATGAGCATTCTGGTGTAGGCCCTGTATTAGTCGTGGACTCTGAATGGCACCAAAAGCCCACTGCCTTCGTTTCACGGAGGGAGACTGAGGCCTGGCAGGTCACAGGGATGTGCTGGAAGTTGTGGGTCAAGAGGTGGCCCTGCTGATAGCAGAAGCCCCTTGCTCTTACCTCTAGCATGTATTCTGTGAAGGGCACAGGGTGGCACTGTGGCTGGCCTGGCACTGCAAGGACCCGCAGGGACATGTAGGAATGAGAAATGTTTCTTGTCCCTGCTGAGGTCCAACACCAGGGCCTCCTCAAATTTTCCCCCCGCCTGGCTCGTGTCCGAGTCCCTCCCTGACCGCCGTCCGCTCTTTCCCAGACGGACCTGACGTTCGTGGGGGTGGTGGGCATGTTGGACCCGCCCCGCAAGGAGGTCACAGGCTCCATCCAGCTGTGCCGCGACGCCGGGATCCGTGTGATCATGATCACCGGAGACAACAAGGGCACGGCCATTGCCATCTGCCGACGGATCGGCATCTTCTCGGAGAGCGAGCAGGTGACGGACCGTGCCTACACGGGGCGCGAGTTCGACGACCTGCCCCTGGCTGAGCAGCGGGAAGCCTGCCGTCGCGCCTGCTGCTTCGCCCGCGTGGAGCCCTCCCACAAGTCCAAGATCGTGGAGTACCTGCAGTCCTTCGACGAGATCACAGCCATGGTGAGGGCCCCGAGTGTCCACGGAGTCCGGTGCATGGGCGGGAGGACCCAGGCTCTGGGGGGAGAACCTCAAGGAGGGGTGTGGAAGGAGCCCTGAGCCCCCCTCTTTCTCCCCTCAGACAGGGGACGGTGTCAATGATGCCCCTGCCCTGAAGAAGGCCGAGATCGGCATCGCCATGGGCTCTGGCACGGCGGTGGCCAAGACGGCCTCTGAGATGGTGCTGGCCGACGACAACTTCTCCACCATCGTGGCAGCCGTGGAGGAGGGCCGCGCCATCTACAACAACATGAAGCAGTTCATCCGCTACCTCATCTCCTCCAACGTGGGCGAGGTGGTCTGGTGAGCGCCAGGGCCTGGTGGCGGGGTGGGTGGCGGGGCCTGGACAGGTGTGTGACCACCTCCTTCTGGCAGCATCTTCCTGACGGCCGCCCTGGGGCTGCCTGAGGCCCTGATCCCCGTGCAGCTGCTGTGGGTGAACCTAGTGACCGACGGGCTCCCGGCCACGGCCCTGGGCTTCAACCCCCCAGACCTGGACATCATGGACCGGCCCCCCCGGAGCCCCAAGGAGCCCCTCATCAGCGGGTGGCTCTTCTTCCGCTACATGGCCATCGGGGGTAAGCAGGATGGGGCCCCACCGTCCTTCCCAGCCCTTGGGACTGACCCCCTCCTCAGGACACCAGCTGCCCCAGTGCAGCCCCCCAGTCGGTCCTCTCCCTCACCCAGCTGTTACCAGTCTGGAAGGCCCTCCCACGCTGGCCACCTCCTGGCCCTGACCCCTCCCCATCTTCCCACACAGGCTACGTGGGTGCAGCCACTGTGGGAGCAGCTGCCTGGTGGTTCCTGTATGCAGACGACGGGCCTCATGTCACCTACAACCAGCTGGTAAGAGGGGACAGAGAGCTGGGCCCTAGGAGGGTGGTGTAGAGGCCTCCACGGGACCTCAGGCTCCTGTCCCCTCCTCTGCAGACCCACTTCATGCAGTGCACGGAGCACAACCCTGACTTTGATGGCCTCGACTGTGAGGTCTTTGAGGCCCCCGAGCCCATGACCATGGCCTTGTCCGTGCTGGTCACCATCGAGATGTGCAATGCTCTCAACAGGTAGGGCCTCCTGCCCGCCCCAGTGCCATGTGGGGCCAGCGCCTGGGCCTCCACCCCCTGCCCTCCTCTCCTCACGGTCTCTCTCTGTGTCCCCCTCTGTGGCTCCGCTCGGCCCTTGCTGCAGCCTGTCTGAGAATCAGTCCCTGCTGCGGATGCCGCCCTGGGTGAACATCTGGCTGCTGGGCTCCATCTGCCTGTCCATGTCCCTCCACTTCCTCATCCTCTATGTTGACCCTCTGCCGGTGAGCCCCCTTCTGCCACCTGTCCCCCAGCCCCGGGGAGCCCACACAGGGCCTGTGGCTACTTGCACTAGAGGTGCTGACGAGGAGAAGGTGGGACTGGCCGAGATGGTGCCTGGCCCCCTGCTTCCTCTCCACCTCCTCCCAAGAGGACACCTGCTTTCCTCACGGCTGCCGTCCCCACCCCCAGATGATCTTCAAGCTGAGGGCCCTGGACGTCACCCAGTGGCTCATGGTCTTCAAGATCTCCCTTCCGGTCATCGGGCTGGACGAAATCCTCAAGTTCATTGCTCGGAACTACCTAGAGGGTAAGGAGCGCCCCTCCTCTGGCCCCGGGAGCCCCAGGCCCTGAGCGCACCCCTTGCCCTCCGCGCGGCGAAGCGCGCCCGCCCCGCCCTCTTCCTTTGCAGGTGGTAAGTTCTCTGTGGCCCTGGTAGGACCAGTGTCCCCAGGCAGGGGCGCCCAGGCCCCTTCTCTACTCCAGCCGCTCCAGGCAGGGTCACTCTCCTGGGTGGCCCCCAGCCTGCTCAGCCCTCTTGGCCCGCAGGCCACCTCCCTCCTTGACACCAGCTCTCTCTGTCCTCTTGGCCATAGGATAACCGTCCCCCTCCTCCATGTCTTTGAACCCGTGTCACAGGTATCACCCTCCCTCCCTGCCCTCGCGCCAGCTGCTGCGCCCCGCCGCCTGCCCCTAGCCGCCCGCGCATCCCAGGTCACTTGCGCTCGCAGCTCCACCTGGAGCCACTGCCATTGCTGCCACTGCCGCGCTTCCACAAGGCTGGTCTCTGCCCTCGCGGTGGCCCCAGCACCGCTGCCAGGGCCCGGGCACCCTGGTGGTGCCCGCCTGGCGGTGCCCAGCCTCCGGGCACCACTGTCCGCTGGGCTGCGCTGCGTGGCGCTGGCTGCCTCTGCTGCTGGGGCTGCGGGTGGGAGGGTCCGGAGCTGGGGACACAGGTAAGTGCAGGGAGGAAAGGGGCCGCGGTGACCTCCAGGCTGTGCGCCAGCAGATGGGCACTGGGAGGGACCCCTCTCCCCACCCCACATGCTCCATCCCTCCCCTTCTCCTTCCAGATCCAGAAGATGAGAGAAGGAAGTAACGTCCGCTGCCCCTTCCTCCCTGATAGCGACGCATCTTCACCAGGGCTGTGGCACCAACTCCTCCCAACCCGACATGTTTCTGTTTATAAACACAACATCCCCTCCCCAGCAACCTGTCCTCCCTCCCCACCCTGGAAATCCTCCCCTCCCAACCCCGTGGGGCTTGCAGGGACAAGGCGACCGACTGAGCTGAGCTGCTTATTTATTGAAAATAAATGACAGAAAATTCTGGCCTCGCCTCCGTGCACGTCTCGAGGCCTGCGTCAGGCCCCGTGGACAAGCGTCTTAGTGTCATGCGTCCAGAAAGCAGCTGCCTGTCTCAGGGTGTGCATGAGGGACCCACTGATGCTGACAGAGGCTGCCAGCCACCACACAGCTCGGCTGTGCCTCGGGACGGACGGGGACGGACTGTGCCAGCGTGGCTGTTGGCCAGCGGGGGCGCTGGAGGCAGCACGGCAGCCAGAGAGCCGCAGGGTTCAGCCTGCCCTTTGGTTCCAGGAGGGGGCGGTGTCATCCCTGAGAGCAGAAGGCCCAGCCACTCTGGGAGGAGGCGCTGGGCAGTGGTGGCCCCGGCACCCCAATCCCAAGCTTGGAGAGGGTGAGAGCTCCGTCCTGACACCCCAAAGCCCAGGCCTCAGGGTCTGGACTGGAGGAAGGCAGTCTTCCCCAGGGGGGGTGGAAGCGGGGAGCGATGGTTCTCGCCAGGCCCCTCAAGTGTCCTTGATGTCCCTCACATCCTTGAGGGATCCCTCATCCAGGATGCAGCGCACCTGCTCCAGAGTCCCAGCCTGGCGGATCCGCTCTAGGCGCACCTGGGGAATCAGGCAAGGGACGCAGAAGTCCCTGGTAGGGAAACAGCTCCTACCCCACCTGCCAACCCCCAGTGGCAGGGCCCAGGACCAGTGCACCTAGGGGCACCCCGCCCCCCTAAGCCCCCGCTGCCACCAGGGGAAAGGGAAAGAACGGGTCCTAGGACAGCTCGAGGAAGCCCAAGCTGCCACTGGTGGTGCTGATGGCACAGACCCTCCGTGCCACCAAGCCTGTGCTAAGGGCATCCTGGGATCGACACAAGATATACCCAAAGAGCTTCAGCTTTGGGGTCAATAATTCAGGGCTACATACCATGCCAGCCCTGGGCGGAGGATGGGGACTCCCCCAATTGAGGGACTGTCCTCACAAGACACAGGGCAAGTCACTGAAAACCACACCAGTATGGGAGGGTGGGGGCGACATACCTGCAGGGCCTGGGACAGTCGCACGAAGTCCCTCTGCACCTGTTCGCTGGTCTCCAGCTCAGCCTGCAGCCGCAGCACCTTGGCCCTCTGCTCTGAGAGGAGGTCTTTGAGCTGGGCCTGTGGGGACAAGACGCTGAGTTAGGGCCTGGCTCAGCCTTGGGCCAGCCAGGAGGGGGTGTGGCCAAGCACCGAGATGTCCACACATAGTCACCCCTTCCACACCAGCTGACTCTGACCTCTTCTGTCCGGCCAGAGCCTGGCTGTTGCAGGAGGCCTTCCTGGCGCTGGGCCTGAAGGAGACAGAGGACAGGAGGGGCCTGCTAGGCCTTCTCTGCACAGTGCGGTCCCTCACACCCTGGTCTGCTCCCTGGGCTCTGCCTCACCTGGCTCTGTTCCTGCTGGATCCGGTCCATCTCGGTCCTCAGGCTACACAGGGAGGCTGGGAAGTCAGGCGCAAGGAGGCTGCAAGTCAGGCCCCCACTGGTTCCTTCCCCACCGGCCAGCCCCGGCCAGGGCGCCTCCCATACTCACCCTCTAACACCTCTGTTGGGGGGGGGGAGAGAGAAAGAAGAGTTTGTGGAGGCTTGTCCTCCCACGTCTCCCCTCCTCTGCCCAGGTGGCCCCACCGGAGGTCAGGCGCCTGGCGGCAGGGGGGCTGGCTGGGCCCTCACCTGTCTCCTCCCGCTGCACCCGCAGCTGCCCCTCCAGGCTGGCCCTGGCCGCCGTCTCCTCCTCCAGGGCCTCCCGCAGAGTAACGATCTCAATCCGCAGGCGCTCGGCCTCGTGCTCCCGGGCCTGCAGCCGGGCGCGCGCCTCCTGCCGCGTGCGGTGCAGCAGCTGCTGCAGCTCCTGGAAGGGACGCGAGTGGCCCGCTGGGCATTGGGCAGAAGAGCAGGAGGGCAGGGGCCGGCGGGGCCGCTGGCCAGAGGGGGATTGCGGGGAGGAAGCGGAAGGAAGGAAACTGCCCCAACAGGAAAGAACCCAAATGCCAGGCGGGAGGGCGCATAACACCCCAAGGCACCGCGCCCACCGCACAGCGCAGGGACTCAGAAATGGGGCGGGGCCGGAGTTCCAGAGGACCAAGAGACCCCTGGGTCAAGCCCCCAAGCAACAGAGTCCAGCCCTCCGGTATTTATGGACTGAAAAGTAAACCAAAGAAGAACGAGAGGAGGAAACAGGGCCCAGGAAATGGGCACCGCAGAAGTGGATGTGCGCTGTAACCGCCAGGTAGGGACAGGTCCGGGCATCTTTGCATTTTGAATAAATTACATTATTCGTAAATTACATCAGCAAAGGCCATGCGCAGATCAATGATGAGGGCTTATGAACCAAAGATCACGATGAATTCAGTTTAAGGATCTCAGGTCTCTTAAAAACAGGAAACAAACCAAATCGTTGCCTCCTGGGTCAGGAATTGTTAACTCTTCTTCATGTCAATGCTGGGAAGCCACTATGGTCCCATTTCTCAGATGAGGAAACCGAGCCTTAAAGAGGTCAAGTGGGTTGGCCAAGGCAAAGCAGCCAAAACAGCAGCCAGGGTCTGTCCCCGGGGTCCCCAGATGCTCTGCTCTGCCTGGAAAGGAAGGGCCCACAGGTTGACCAGGGCTCTTGGTGCCCACACCCTGCTCACCTGCACGGAGCTGGGCAGTGACTCGTCCTCGCCCTCCAGCTGCTCCAGGCTCTGGGGGGCTGAAGAGGGCAAATGCTCAGCCCGGAGCCCCTGGTTTTCCTCATTCAGCCGCTTTACCTCCTGGTGCAGGCACTTGTGAGAGGTGGCCAGTTCTGCCTGGGGACAAACATGGCAGTGAGGAGGGCAGGCTGGCTCCTGATGTGCTGAGGCAGGAAGACGCCCCCTTACTGCTTGGCTTTGGCTCCAGGCTCTAGACACCCTCCTGTTGACCTGGAGCACAGGTGGGCAGCTGCACTCCATGCTGGGCCTTACTTGGTCCACACTGTTTCTAAAACCCTCAAGTCGCTGCCAACTTTGAAAATTGGGAGCTGATACACAGGTATGGGGATTTCTGGCTTCTCTTGAAAAATCAGAACGTCTAGCTGCAGGGAGCTGGCACTCCAGGCAGGAAGGATCTGCGTAACTGAGCAGTCGTCCCCTCAGCACCCCTCCTCCTGGGCCAGGCCACCACCACACCTTCCTACCAGGCACCTGGGGCCATCTGATCCCTTCCCCCTCCTCTGGCCTCGGTAATCACGGGGCTTGTTTTCCATCTCAACAATCCGCAATCCAGGCCTCATTATCTCGACCTCACAGAGGGTGAAGCAGAGGCCCTGGGGTCGCAGGTTAGTTCAAGATCACAAGAGCGCTGGCTATGGCTGGGCGGCCCCCAAACCCTTTACCTACCTGGCACCAATGCCTGGGGAGGCCAGAGCAGCCGGAGGAGGAACAGGTGCCCCAAGTAGCCTGACCCCGCTTCCTCCTGCCACACATCCCCAGCACTCACCATCTGCAGCTGCACCCGCTCCTGGGCCTGGCTCACGGTCCCCTGCAGGGTCCGAAGCAGCTGCTCTGAGTTCTGGACCTGGGCCAGGAGCACCTGCATCTGGGGGTGGAAGGAGGGCATCAGTGAGGTCAGGGCCACCTGGGGGCAGCAGGTGGCCAGAGGCCCTCTGAGGGCAACAGCAGAGGCTGGGACCCACCTGCTTGGCGCAGTCCTCGGTGCTCCTTCTCAGGCCCTCCTGCAGTTCATCCCGCTCGCGGCTGACGCTCTCCAGGTCCTTCTGCAGTTGCCGGCCCTGCCATAGGCCCAGACCTGTCTCAGTCTCCAAGGGAGGCCATCCCTCTCTGGCAGGCATGGTGCCATCGTCCCCTGGACCCCTCAAGCCAGATGCTCAGGGACGACTCTTCCCTCGCAGGCCCCGCCCACTCTTCCTCCAGCCTGGATTCCAGCCCCACCCACTTTTCCTGTCTCTGCTGCCATCTCCTGGTCCGGTCCCTGCTTTCTCCTAAGCCACAGTCCCAACCAGTCCTGGTCATCCAGCTGCTCCCCAGCCCCCCACAGCCCACACTACACACAGGCCCAAGGGGCTCCCCAGGCAGGAAGCCAGACAGGCCTCTCCCTGGCTGGGCCTGGCGCTTCCTCCTGGCCTGTGTGAAGTGCAGGCTCCGCTGGCCGGTGACAGCCCCTGCCTCCTTCCTGACCTCTCTCCTGGCGGGCCTTCCTGCCGTCAATCAGCAGGGCCTGCTCATCCTCAGGGCCTTAGAACTCGAAGCCCCCCTGCCCCTGCCCCTGCAAAGTGCCACTTTGCCACCATCTGGGTCTCAGGTCCCACACTGACAGTTTCTGCCCCACGGCCCTCTTCCGTTGTGTCCTGGACGACTCGCCCTGTGACCTTATCCACTTTGTGTGTCCACGTGTGCTGGTGTCTGACTCCCGGTCCCTAGGGGACGGTGTCTCCTTCCTCGTGGCGTCCTCCACTCTAGCTCTAGCTCGGGGCCTGGGCCAGGGTGGCATGTTGCCACAGGCCACCTGCCCTGTCCACCCGATCCACACACCTCGGCCTGCAGCTGCTCCCACTGATTGTCTGGGACCAGCTGGTACCCAGGAGGGGGCAGGTAGATGCCCTCGGGGACCAGGGTGCCCGTGGACACCAGGGAGGCCGTCTCTTCCTGCTCGGGGCTCAGGCCCTGGCGGCCGCGGGGCAGGGAGGCGCTGCTGCCAGCTCCGCCGAGGGAGAAGGAGGAGATGGAGGCGCTGTCGTCACAGTTGTGGGCAAAGGCCTCGGCGGCCGGGCCCCCATCGCCGCTCGGCTCCTCCAGGGGCTCCAGGGGTGGAGATGGGTTCCGGGACAGCGGCAGCAACTCCGTGGAGCCGTGCAGGGAAGGGGGGTGGCGGGGACGTCTCTAGGGAAAGGTGCAGGAAAGAGGCTGGGGAGCCGGCTCCTGGGCGCCCCTTCCCGGCCCCACGCCCCCGGCCGCCCCTCACCTGGATCTCTTGAATCAGCTCCTCCGCCTTCAGAAGCTTTGCCTTGAGCTCCTCAATCTCCTGCTCCATGGGCAGCACAATCTCTCGCAGCTTCTCAGAGTCCTCGTGGGCCTGGGGGACGTCAGGAGGTGAGTGGGCAGGACAGCACCGGGCAGCCCCTGAGCCCCTCAGTTCTGTTCAAGTTTCCTCTGAGCGCTTCGGGGCAGGAGGTAGGTAAAAGGGTCAAGGTCCTGACTATCTTCCTGTTGCCCACTTCCTCTCCAACATCTTTTTTTTTTTTTTTTTAACCCTAAAACTTCTTAAATCGAGCACTTGGCGTAACTTCTGCCACACCATCTATATTTCTCAGCTTTCCTATGACTCAGTTCCAGCTAATGCAGTGTAAGCAGATGTGCCACATGTGAACTTCCAGGGCAACTCCTTAAAGGAACAGGAGGATATGTCTTTCTGTACTTCTTCTTGCTGGCTGAAATGTGGATGTGATGGCAGGCACTCAATGAGTCATCTTGGGCCATGAGGCAATTTGCTCTCTATGGCAAAATAGCAATGTAGGAGGAGCCTGGCTTCCTAATGACTTATTGAGCTGCTACCCCAATCTGGACTTTAAGAAAAATAAACTTCTATTTAAGCCATTGCTGAACTGGATCTTCAATTACATGCAGACAAACCTCATCCTAACCTAACTGATATGTCCTCCCACACTCCCAACACGACCCTAAGGGTGATTATTTCTTTTCTGTTCCTGCTGAGCTTGCAGAGCAAGAGCCCCTGCATGTGCCCACTTGGCTTCTCTAACCTAATCAACCAAAACTGGGCCATATCACCAATGCAGTTCCTCCCGCCACAAGTGCCAGGTCACTGAGAATGGCCCTGTCATCCACCCAGGTGTTCAAGGCAGAAATTGGCCAGTCATCCTTTCTGTTACCCCCGTCTTCCAATTCATCCAGTTCTTCTTCTTTTTTTTTTTTTCCCCCCCAGTGCTGAAGATTGACCCCAGGGCCTTGTGCATGCTAGGCTCTATCATTAAGCTATATCCCCAGCCTTTTTGAGTTTTTTGTTTTTGTTTTAATCTTGAGATAGGATCTTGCTAAGTTGCTGAGGCTAGCCTCAGATTTGTGATCCTCCTGCCTCAGCCTCCCAAGTCTCAGGGGTTACAGGTAAGCACCACCATGCCATCTATCTCTTGAATCACTTTTCCACATAAGCTCAATTTAACCCTCCAAATCTCTTATAGGAACAGCTGCAATGGGCAGTATAAACCTGTGTGGTCAGAACAAAACACCCCAATCTCATCTGCAGCCCTCGAATATACTCTGCAGATGCCTAAGCAACAGACAGTGATGGCTGAACACAGGGGTTGCCCAAACTAGCCCCTGCCTGACTGCAGACTGGACTGCCTTCCTCCATAGCAGGTGGCTGTCACTGAGCGAGGTCCTCCTCCTTACCATTCTGCAAATGTTCCCCGAGAAACACTGGATGCAAGTAGCAGCCTCTGCCGGAAGCTGAGGAGTGGAGGGAGGCTTTCCTTTCTGGGCTCCTGTTTTGACCTTTGTCTTTCTAACTGGGCAGTTCCCTCCATCTCCCCAAGCCTCAGCTTCCTGGAGCATGAAATGAGGTATTAATTAAGTGAGTACCTCACAGGGCTACTGTGTGGATCAAACAAGGCAGTGGTATAAATTCACTTTGAAAGATGAAACATTTAAAAATATGTGCTTCCTATTGTTGTTTTTAGGTGTGTGTGTGTGTGTGTGTGTGTGTGTGTGTGTTTACGTGGTGCTGGAGATTGAACCCTGGGCTTTGCACATGCTAAGCAAGTGCTCTACCTCTGAGCTACATCCCCAGCCCTGTGTGTGTGTGTGTGTGTGTGTGTGTACAAACATACACACACGTATAAATTAAACATATATACAGATAGATATGTTTTTTTTTTTTGTTTTGAAGAGACAAGGTTCTCCAAGCTGGCCTCAAACTCCTAGGCTCAAGCCATCCTCCAGCCTCAGCCTCCTGACTGGCTGGAGCTACACTCAGCTCACTATCTTTGTTTAATGATAACAACAATAATAAAGGAGGCTAGGTACCATAGAGTTAAGAACAAAACTTCAGAACCTCACTGCTTGGACTGGTAGATGCCAACTCCGCTTCTTTATATCTGCAAAAGCTGGGAGCATCACTGAGTCCCCCTGAGCCTCCCCTTACCTGCTCAATGGACCTGATGGTCCTGCCTCACAGGTGGGCAAAGACTGGAGGCCCCAGCTCTGCCCAGCACCAAGCACCCAGCGCCTGGTGCATGAGAGGTTCCCTGAAGTGTTAGTTCCCTCCCCCTTTCACGGCTGATCTGGCTTTGGAGGTAATGAAGTTGTCACCCCACCAGCACAGGGCAAGCCAGGACTGCGCCAAGGGGTCAGCAGTCTGCGGTGCCCTGTGCTCCGCCCAGAGTCGTCGCTCCGCATCCTGCACCAGTGACTGTGGACAGGCACCTCAGCGATTCCCACCCAACACCTTCCCGAGGCCCAGGGGGAGCACAGGCCACTCCGACCCCAACCTTTTCCATCTGCTTCTCCAAGGAGTCCAGGGGGTGGGCCCGGGCCAGCAGCTGCTTCAGTTGGCCCAGCTCTCGCTCCTTCTCCTCAGAGTCCTGCTGCTGCTGCTGCCGCTCCTGCTTCAGGGACGCGATCTGGGCTTCATAGCTGCTGATGGAGTCTGCGGGGGGAAGGGTGGCGCTCTCGATGCGCTGCCTTCCTCTGGAAGGCCATCTACCACGGTGGGCACCACAGGGCTCTGCACACAGAGCTGGGCCGGCCTCAGCCTCTGTGTGTCTTAGCATCCCCAGCAACAAAACGGGGTGCTGCTGACCCACTGCTGGTTACAGGACCAAGTGAGATGACACGGGTAAGGTGCTCAGCCCTCTCCCTGGCACACGACAGGGACCAATGGCCAATCTGTCTCTCAGATGTATTTGATTAAAGACCTGGTCCCTGACATTTATACTAAAACCGAAAGTCAAACACCATTTTAGTTAGCAGGAAACGATTCTGATATATGCAGTATTGATTGATTGATTGATAGATAGATAGATAGATTTTTTAAAATCAGGGGCACTCGACCACTGAACCCCATCCCCAGGCCTATTTTGTATTTTATTTAGAGACAGGATCTCACTGAATTGCTTAGCACTTTGGGGTTGCTGAGGCTGGCTTTGAACTCACGATCCTCCTGCCTCACCCTCCCATGCCACTGGGAGGCATGGAGCCACTGCGCCTGGTTGCAGTATTTCTCTTGATGTGGACTAATTTTAGAAGTAAAGGCTCAGTCGCCACACTGCCTGAGTTTATATTGGAAGCATTATGTCCAAATCAATTGCACCACATAAATTCACCAAGAAGTGACAGGACAGAGAAGCTGGCATCGTGACAGCTAATCTGGGCATACTCAGAGTGAAGGAGGGACTGAAGGTGATACGCAGCCCGTGAATCAGGGTGGGTGGCACAACCAGACAGAATGGTTGCCAACAATTTCCAGATAACCAACAGCTGGTTGATGGGTAGGACTTAAGACACCAGAAACCTTTATTTTGTGCTCTGGAGCACAGTGTGATGATACTTGCTTTTGTGGTCAAAACAGGACTGGATTTGCAAGAAATTCTCTGGGCCACCAAGCTGTTTTGGATACAGTTCAAAGTAATGCTTGGATACTTCACGATGGAAACTGTATATGCTGACAACAGGATGGGCCAGAATTTCTGTTAAAGCAGTAATTACCATCTCTGTGACTTCTACAGGGGCACACTGTTCAGATAAAGAATCACTGGGAGAATTTGAATAATCTGATCTTCAGAGATAAACTGTCCAACTGATCCTATAATAGACTCTGAAAACACAACGGCGATTCCTATTAATATGTATCAGTACAACAAATATTTTAGGGTTTTTGGTTTGGGGTGGATTAAACCCAGGGGTGCTCTACCACTGAGCTATGTCCAGGTAACAGGGCCAGCGGGAGCAGAGGCCCAGAGGTGGAAGGTGGCGAATGTGTCTGGGCACAGCGGCATGTTAGAAAAGCCCAAGTGAAGGCTCCTGAGGAGAGATGCTGGGAAGGGTGGAGGGGGTGGCAGTGCATGGCTCCCAAGGCCTTGAATGCCACACCAAGAGGTTTGGAATTTACACTACAGGTCTGTGGCACTACCTAAACAGTAAGTAGAACAAAAACATTTTCTATCGGCACAGACGTTTATTTAGCTTAATGTGTACTAATGTTAGGAGTAAAGGTTCAGTTGCCAGATTACCTGCCAAATCTTCTGCTCCTGTCTAGCTGTGTGACCTTGGGCAAGTTATTTAAACTCTCTAGGACTCAGAGTTCCCTCTGTCAAATGGAGTTGGATAATAGTTCCTACCTCATAGTTTGTTATGAAGATGAAATACTCATAAAATATTTAGCTTTGTGCCTGGCATATATAAGTGCTCAATAAAAGCTATTATTATTTGAGACACACCTTTTTATTTTTTATAGAGATAAGAAGCTTCCTTTAATACATGTATGTAAGCTTTTAAAAAGTAAATCTATTCAAAGAACAAATACTGCCAGGCATGGTGGTACATGCCCGTAATCCCAGCAACTTTTTTTTTTTAATATTTTTTTAAATTGTAGATGGACACAATATCTTTATTTATTTATTTATTTGTATGTGGTGCTAAGGCTCGAACCCAGTGCCTTATACACATGAGGCAAGCGCTCAACCACAGCCCCTAATCCCAGCAACTTGAGAGGCTGAGACAGGAGGATCTCAAGTTCAAGGCCAGCCATAACAACTTAGCAAGACCCTAAGCAACTTAGTGAGATCTCATCTCAAAATAAAAAGGTCTGGGGATGTAGTTCAGTGGTAAAGTGCCCCTGGGTTCAATCCCTAGTACCAAAAAAAAAAAAAAAATTTTTTTTAAAGAACATGAAGTCAATAACAGGATGAGTTGTATGAAGATCTAACTACATTGCATAAGTATGGATGCCTGGAAATGTAGGAGACAGCTCCAGATACGGAAATGCATGGTGGGATGGGAGTTTTAGGCAGTTTACTCTGGAAACCAGGGTCAAGGCCAGATCATTGAGGGAGATCTGTGAGGAGGCTGGGACAACAGTCTAGGAGAAAGCAGACAGAGCCCCATTACAGCAGGTGGCGACAGGTCTGTGATATGTTTCAAAGACTTTTGCCACTGACTAAATGATGAGGCAGGAATTAGGAAAAGAATCTCAGGGACCTGGGAGCAAGAGACCTGGTGCTTCCCAAGTAGAGAGGAGGGAGGGAGGAAGGTGTATGTGTGTGGGAGGGGTGGGTAGGGGTGCCTGGGGAAGGTCGGAAATTGGAGGATCACATTCACAGACTGGGCCCCCAAGCTGAGTCTATAACCCAAAAGCCCAGACTAAAATAAGACTCATTCAGGGAACTGAAAAGTTTCTTGGTTATCTTTAAGGTTGATCAGTCATCAGTGAGGGACGAGAAATGACAGAGAACAAGGAAAGAGACAGAGCAGGGAGCTAAACTTAGCTATAACTAACAAGAGTGGCTGCCATCACGTGTGGTTCCTCTATGCAAATCAGAAAAGGGTGGCCCTAGCTCTGGGCCATAGGCATACGCTGAGCTAGACCACCCTGCAACCCTCCCACCACTGATCTGTCCTCCTTCTTATCCTGCGGATACTCCCTCTTATGGGCTGGTGGGGAGTCTGGGGGAGAGCCCCTCTCACCTTTCAGGATGGCCTGCAGCGAGGCCACCTCCTCTTGACACTGCCGCTGCACTGCAGCCACAGCCTCGGCTTTGGTGCTTTCGCTCACCTCCGCCACCGCCTTCATGGTCTCCATTTCTGCCAGGGCGCCTGCCAGCTCAGCCCGAAGCCGGCTGAGCTCACCTGACTCGGTCTCAACCTTTATACCTTCAAGGGACTGGGGGTCCATGGCTGTGGAGGACAGGAATCAGTCTCTATGCCCATTACTTCACGAATCCCCAACACTCCGGGCCACCCACCAAATCTGCAAGTCCTTCAACTCGGTATTGCAGCGCCACCTTCAACCGGGCCCCGCCCCACTCACCTGGCCCCGCCCCACTCACCTGGTCCCCGCCCCTTCCTCGCCTCTCTCCGACTTCATTCTGCCTGGCGATGCCTACAGCCGGTCCTCGGTTCACCCAATCTCCCCTTCCCTTCAACGCGACCTCCACAATGGCCCCGCCCCTTCCTCACTGCGCCCCGCCTCTCACCTGCCACTGGCCCTCCCCTCGAGCCACCAGGCCCCGCCCCTTGCGCCGGTGGCTCAAGGCCCCGCCCCATTTCCCGACGGCGTGGCCCCGCCCCTTTCTCCAGCCTCCCCTCTCCTCCCCCCACCCCCCGGCGGCCGAGCTCGGCTCCGCCTCGGGCTCCAGCGCCCCCTGCGTGCACGAACGCTCCCCGACGTACCGGCCCCCGGCCGCAGCAGCCGCCCGTCCTCGCTCGCGGCCGCCGGCGCAGCTGCCGCCATTACCTCAGTGCAAACGGCGGATTCCCGCACTCCCTGGTGACGGCGCTGGCCGCTTCCGGGTCCTCTCGGCTGTTTCCGGATCCGCTCGGCTGTTTCCGGATCGGCCCCGTACCCGCGGTCCAGGCCGGAGGTGAAGGGGATTGCCGAGCGTCGGCCGAAGATTCCCGAGTGGACACCGGCTGTGGCTCCGGGTCCCGCCCCTCTCCTGGGCCGCGCGGGTCCTGAGGACCCTGCCCTTCCAACTGCAAAGAGGTCCTTCCCCGGCGTCTCTCCGCGACCTTGGAAGTTCTGCTGCTCTTCCACCTCGGGGACGCCGGCCGCCTCGCCCGGGAGGACGAAGCGCTGTCTGGCTCCTGTCGCGCTGCTCCCGGAGTCAACCCTGGATGGCCCCCGCCGCCCTTCGCCGCAGCCTGGCTCACGTTACAGCGAGCGGTGGCCCGGCCCTCCCTGCTCCGCCGCCCTGGAGCGTCCCTCGGGCCAGGGCTGGGTCGGCTTCATTTTTCTGGGCGCCTCCGAGTCCCCACGTAGTCAGGCGTAGAAGTGCGAAACTTCCACGTCCCCACCCCCATTTTGAAGCCGCTTCCTGCTAATCCCCTTCTCCCCCTCCCGGTGCCTCTCAAATCCTTCCTCTGGCGCAGCCTGGGTCAAGCTCTCCTTATCTGTGACCTCTCCCCTTGGAGAGTGCAGGCACTTCCAACTCAAGCCCAGAGCCTTGCTTCTCCTTCCCACAAACCTGTTTTGTTTTGTTTTTGTTTAAACTGGGGATTGAACCTAGGGACACGTTAGTATTAACTTACATCCTCAGTCCTTTTTCAGTCTTTGAGACAGGGTCTCTTTAAGTTGCTTTATTGGTCTCAAACTTGTGATCCTCCTGCCTCAGCCTACCTTGTCACTGGGATTACAGTTGTGTGACACCGCACCGGGCCCAAACCTGTTTTCTCCTTCTAAAAGAAGCTTCAGGAACTTGGAAGTCCTGTAAACTCTACCTCCAGTGTACTCAGTATTCTAGAGTGCAGCCTCCATGTGGATGGCCACTGTAGTTCATTGTCAAAGCTGCTGGTGCCATCTTTGTAAAATGTCAATCGTGTCTCATTCCTGCCTTCTAGTAATCTAGCTTGGATGGGCAAAGGACAAGAACAGACATTTCACTGATGTCACAAGTGGCAGATATTCTCATGAAAAGATGTTCAACACCATTAGCCTAGGAAAATGCAAATTGAAGCCGCAAGGAGACAGCACTGCAGGCCTCCGGGAATGGCTAAATAAAAGCAATAACACCAATTGCTGCTGATCATGAGGAGAAAACAGTGTTTCTCATACATTGCTGATAGGAAAGTGAAATGGTGCAACCACTGGGGAAAGAATATGGCAGTTGCTGATCTCGGTAAACGCACTCACTTGAACTCACCAAGTTTACCCATCTCAGATCTCCACTCAAATGCCACTTCTTCCGTGAGGCCTTCCTTTACCTTGTCTAAAGTAGCCATCTCACTGGGGGACAGTTATAAACGCCTGTAATCCCAAAGATTCGGGAGGCTGAGGCAGAAGGATTGCCAGTTCAAAGCCAGCCTCTGCAATCTATGGAGGCCCTGTCTCTAGTTAAAGTATAAAAAAAGGGCTGGGCATGTGGCTCAGTGGTTAAGCGTCCCTGGGTTCAATCCCTGGTACCAAGAAAGAAAGAAACTAAGAAGCCACCTCTGTCACCTGGCTACTATATGGTGAGCACTTCTCACCACCCGCAATTATTTACTGGTTAACTTGTTTATTACCATTCTCTTTATCCTTCCCTGACCCCAAAACTTGCATCAAAGCTTTATTAGTTTAGGAGCCCTGTCTTTCTTGTCTTCGGTTTCCCAAAATCTGTTGCGAGGAAAAGGAATAAGTAAGTTCTTTCTTTACAGGTCTGTCTGGCCTCCCCCCACGTTGCAGCCAGGGGAAGTTGTGGGACATATAAATCTGGCCAGGCTTATAAATCCCCAATAGCTTCTTGCCCTCAGAATTAAGTCTAGACTTAATTCTTAACATACATGCAGGGTTCTCTCTCTCTCTCTCCCTCTCTCTCTCTCTTTCTTTCTTTTGTAGTTGTAGATGGGCAGAATACATTTATTTTATTTGTTTATTCTTATGTGGTGCTGAGGATGGAACCCAGTGCCTCCTGTATGCAAGCCAAGCGCTCTACACTGAGCCCCTGCGCCAGCCGCACGTGCAGGGTTTCTAAAAAGTAAAATGATGACTAGAAATGAGCCTCCGATCAATGTGGGGAGCTCTCAGGCCTGGCTTTTATCCTGTAGGCCCTGAGAGCCATTGAAGGCTGCTGAGAAAGAGAAGCACATGACTAATTAAGAAGCTTTGGGAATCAGAATCATTAGACTATTCAAATGACCACTGATCTTTAAGAAGCACAAATTTGTCTTTGTCCCAGCCAGATCATATCTTTAGAGGACTGGGGAAGGCTCTAGGAAAAGGGGTTCACTATGATCACGGGTGACCATTGGCACCCCAGTTCCATCACTGGGGGCAGAATCATGCCAACATTGCAGGTCCACTGGCAAGGCAGTCCGGGGCTTCGTCCAGATACTTGTAGAACTAAGTCTCTAAGTCATTTGGACTTAGGCACTAGCATTATTTTGTTTGTTTGTTTGTTTTTTGGTATTAAGGATTGACCCAGGGGCACTTAACCACTGTCCCATATCCCCAGCCCTTTTTAATATTTTATTTAGAGACTGGGTCTTGCTTGCTAAATTGCCTTGAGGCCTTGCTAAGTTGCTGAGGCTGGCTTTGAACTCGTGATCCTGCTGCCTCAGCCTCCTTAGCAGCTGGGATTACAGATGTGCGCCACTGCACCTCACATTTTTGTTGTTGTTATGTCCCATTTTACTGTGTGTGTAGAATGCCCAGCTGAGAACATAATTGCAAATATTCAGTTGTGCAAAAGAGGTGCTAGTAGGTGGGTGTGACATAAGCAACTGATGCGAGGCACTAAGCAACTCAGTGAGGTCCTGTCTCGAAATACAAATGGCTGGGGATGTGGCTCAGTGGTTAAGTGCCCTGCCGCAGTCCTGCTGCAGCAAAGTAACCAGGTGGGTGACAAGCAACTTGTGTACGTTGATACAGCAGGAGTGGGAGCCGTTTATTGTAGGACAGGAGCAGTATTTATACATTCCACACAGCTTATCTAATTAACATAAACTAGATACAGCAGTCAACCAATAAGGAATCTCCACACTTAATGGCTCACTGGCGTTACCTCACAAACCACTCCCTCTGGCATTTTGCCAGGTGCCATCCAGACTTGTTTACAGACTCTAACATTCCCCTGGCAAAATGCCAGGCGCCATCCTGACTTGTTTACAGACTCTAACAGTGCCCCATGGTTCAATCTCCAGTACCAAAAAAAAAACTTTAAAAATTGCTTTTTGCAATGCTGGAGCTTGAACTCACACCCTCAAGCACTCTACTGCCGACCTGCACCCTCAACACCCTGTCCCCCTTGTTTTCTTCCAAAGAAAGCTTTTTTTCTTTTTCTCTCTCTCTTTTTTTTTTTAAATATTTACTTTTTAGGTGTAGATGGACACAACACAATGCCTTTATTTTTATGTGGTGCTGAGGATCGAACCCAGGTCCCACTCGTGCTAGGCGAGCGCTTTACCACTGAGCCACATCCCCAGCCCCTTTTTATTCTGAGACAGGGTCTCACTAAGTTGCTTAGAGCCTTGCTAAGTTGCTGAGGCTGGCTTCAAACCTGTGACCCTCCTGCCTCAGCCTCCAGAGCTGCTAGAATTACAGGCGTGTGCCACCATGCCTGGTCCAAAAGAAGCTTTCTTGATAAATGGTGCGTAATTGGGGAACAGAATACTCAGGGCATAGGACTCCAGGAGAGAGGCTGGTGAATTGGTTCTGGAAGGGTCCAAAGAGAGGAGGAGATTGATTCTAGAAATAGTTACCTATAGAATGAATCAGCCTTGGTGACGGAGAACATGCACAGGAAGAGAGAAGAAACTTTTCTTGCATTCTGGTAACTTCTTTCCTTCCTTTACTCAACACACACTTATTGAGCACCTACTAGGTGCCAGTGTACATCTAGGGATAGTAAAGATCCCTGTTGCCAAAGAGTGAACATTTGGCACAGAAGGCAGGTGAGAACACTAACACACACATGTCATTTGAGACAAGGCAAGTGCTGGAAAGGAAAAAAAAAACCAAGAATGTGAGATCAAAAACTTTCCCACGGGCTCAAGGAAGGCCCTTCTGAGGGAGCCATATGTGAGCAGAATCTGAGATGAAAGGAGCCAATCAAGCGGGAAAAGAGCAAGTGCAAGGGGCGGGGGGGTGCTTCACAGTGAGAGAAGAGGAGGAGTGTGATGGAGAAGTAGATGGAAAATGCAGCATCACTTGGACCTTGGGAAGCCATGCTCTGGAGTTTTATTTTAGGGAGACGAAAAGCCACTGCAATGTTTTAAGAAGGGGACGGCCATGCTCTGGCAAGAGCTAGACGGAGCAGCTGTGGAGCTAATGCGGGGGATTGAGCTGTTTTGTTGAGTGAGAAGCAAATGGGGATCCAGCTACTCACCCTCTCCATTCCCCAATGCCCCACTGTCTCCTCCCAGCCCCCTCAACTTGGCCAAAGGGAAGTGGGGGCCCTGCCACCTGTAGAGTCCCCTGGGGTTTGCCCAGGGCAAACAGGAAGCTACAGCCCAGTGAGACTGGCCTGGGAATTGACAACTGAGAAAGCAGGTCTCTTGGGTCCCTGAGCCCTTTTTCTGAGTGCCTTCAGCAGTCACACACACACACACACACACACACACACACACACACTTGGAGAGAGGGACAGAGGGAGAAGGAAAGAGAGATTTAGGAGTTGGGACTGCAGGGTTCTAGTGCTCCTTGTATCACCAGCCTGCCCGATGCTTGATGCGTGACTTCATACAAAGCCCTGCCCTTCTCAGGGTCTTCATTTCCCCATTTCTAAATGGGTCTTTTCTATAACGGAAGCAGGGGTTTCCTGGAGGAAGAACTGGATGAAAAAGCGACCTGAATCATTAGTCACTTCTAAGGACCACTGCAAAGGAGCTGCAGCGGCTCCTGCCTTCTCACATAACTGCCCAGCGCCACCCAGCTTTATGTACGGTGACTGATTTATCCCCAGAATGATCTGCGGGATAGGTTCTCTTGTCATGCCCAGTTTACGGATAAGGAAATTGTCCATGGTTTTGAACCCAGGCAGCTTTTAGCCATTAATTGACACTGTCTTTAACTGAGGGCCTACTGGGTGCAGGGCTAAAAATGCTGTACACATATTGTCCTATTTAGTCTTCACAAACTATATATATATATAATTTTTTTTCTTGTGGTGCCTTGCACATGCTAGGCAAGCACTATACCACTCAACCACATCCCCAGCCCACAAACCATTTTTTTTAATAGTTTGAATATTCTCCCTAGCTAATAAGGAAACTGGCTTTGAATGATGAAGGAATTTAGCTGAGTGATGAAGGTAGAAACTTCAAATTCTGATGCCAGGAGCAGTGGCGCAGCAGCTTAGGAGGCTGAGGCAGGAGGATCACAAGTTCAGGGCCAGCCTCAGCAATTTAGCAAGGTCCTGAGCAACTTGGTAAGACCCTGTCTCAAAAGAAAATATAAAAAGGGCTGGGGATGTGGTGCTGGGGAGGTGGCTTATTGGTTAAGTGTCCCTGGGTTCAATCCCTGGTTCCAAAAAAAGAAAAATATACAGATTTTGATCTGTCAGACCCCAAAGTGTGCTGGAGGTGGAAGAAACCCCAAGAAATGTTGGTGGGATGAATGGAGGATGTACACGTGAAGGGAAATGGATTCGGGGCCGGGATTGGGAGGAGGAAAGAGGGAGGGGGGGAAAGTCTCAGGGAGCTCCTCAGTCTGAATCCACTCACTCAACAAAGTCCTGTCAGGTGACTTGCTTTAGGGCATAAAGCAAAGGGGACAGTCTCTGCTCCCAAGGGCTTAGGAGCTTGTGGGAGAATTAGAACAAGGAGAGGAACAAATAAGGGCATTTCTCAAGGTGGTGAGTGTGACAATGAAAACAGAGCTGCAGCAGGAAGAGGGCGAGCTTCACAGGTTGGAGGGTGAGTGGAGAAGGGCCGAGGGGGACCGCCCCCTTCCTCTCTGGGGGGATCGCCTGCCACCCCCACAGACACCCATGCTTCATTGCCCACCAGGCCCGGGCCTGCCCCAGCATCCCCTGCGCGGGGAAGCTGGGTGCCCGGAGGAGCCAGGCCACCATGCCACCTCCTCTGCTCCTGTCCTTCCTCCTCTTTCTTACCCCTGTGGGAGTCAGGCCCCAGAAGCCACTGCTGGTGGAGGTGGAAGGTATGTCCGAAGGGCAGAGAGGGAAGGAGTGGGGTCTGGACGGCTGGGTTCCCTGACTGAGTAACTTACCCTCTCTGGGCCTCCATTTTCTTATGTGTCAACTGTGGGAGGGTGAGAAGGACTCTGAGGGCTCGTCCACTCCCAGCCTGTGAGATCCCCTGGTTTTTCGGAGGGAAGGGGACTAGGGGCTCCTCTCTCTCTCTCTCTCTCTCTCTCTCCACAGAGGGAAAAGACATCCTGCTGCCGTGCCTCCAGGATTATGCTCCCTCCGAGCAGCTGGCCTGGTCTCGGGGGAACCGGTCGGCACCCTTCTTAGAGCTGAGCCTGGGCTTACCAAACCTGGGCATCCGTGTGGGGCACCTGGGCATCCTGCTGCTCGTCTTCAACGTCTCTCACCAGATGGGGGGCTTCTACTTGTGCCAGTCGGGGCCCCCTTCCAAGGACACCTGGCGGCCTGGCTGGACAGTGAGCGTGGAGGGCAGTGGTGAGGGCCAGGCCGGGCTGGGCAGTGGGGCTGGGCAGTGGGGCTGGCCAAGGAGAGGGAGGCCTCCAGGGACAGTGGGCCCACGGCCAAAGTGGAGTTGGAGGAGGTCTACCTGCAATTTCACGACTGACACAGCTGTCCCTGGTCTCTCACGCTTCTCTTTGGTCGCTGTTTCTCTGACACCTGCCCCACCCCGCCCGCCATTCTTCATCTCTGTCTCTATCTCTCTGAGTCTTTATTTCTGGGTCTGTATCTCTCTTCCTCTCCTAATGTCTCTGTGTCTGCTTCTGGGTCTCTTCCCAGGGGAGTTGTTCCGTTGGAATGCTTCAGACTTAGAGGCCCTAAACTGTAGCCGGGGGAACATGTCCTCCGGGGGCACTGGGCTCTCTTCTGATCGCCCCATCACCTCCCAACTCTATGTGTGGGCTAAGGACCACCCTAAGATCTGGAATACAGAGCCGGTGTGTGCCCCACCAAGGGGGAGTCTGAAACAGAGCTTCAGCCAAGGTAAGGGGTCTCTGCTGGGGAGATGCCAGGAGGTGGGGTTCCCTGATGGGGGATGGTGACTGGGAACTGGAAGGTTTGGGGGGATCAGACCCCAAGCATGAGGCTTTCCTTGTCTCTCTCTGCTCCAGATCTCACTGTGGCCCCTAATTCCACAATCTGGCTGTCCTGTGGGGTGGCCCCTACCCCTGTGGTCAGTGGCCCCCTCTCCTGGATCTTCAGGCACCCTGTTAAGTCTCACATCTCATTGCTGAACTTAAGCCTGAGCAAGAAGGCCCCATCCAGAGACATGTGGGTCCTGGGGTCTCTTCTGTCGCTGCCCCAGGCCACAACTCAAGATGCTGGTACCTATTATTGTCTCCGTGGCAACCTGACCATCGAGATACACGTGAAGGTCACTGCCCGGCCAGGTAGAGTTACCACCCATTGTAGGTCATCGCGTGGGGGCTGCTGGAAGAGTTGGAAGCCAGACAATCTTAGACCCCTGACCTGAGAGTTGCAAAAAGCCTGGTCCCAAAACCCAATTTCTTTTTGGGGATGGGAGTACCAGGGATTGAACTCAGGGGCACTCAACCACCCCCAGCCCTATTTTGTAATTTATTTAGAGACAGGGTCTCACTGAGTTGCTTAGCGCCTCGCCATTGCTGAGGATGGCTTTGAACTCATAATCCTCCTGCCTCAGCCTCCCCTGCCTCTGGGATTACAGGCGTGCCCCATGGTGCCTAGCGACCGACAGCCCGCACCGGAAACCCAGTTTCTCCGCACAGCTCTTCCCTCCCTGTCTCTAAGGCTGATTTTCTGGGTCTTCCACTGACGCTGTCTGTTCCTCGCCATCTGCTTTGGGAGGAGCCTTATTCCCCCGCCCCTCACTGCTGGAGCCCTGGGCCTCCTCCTCCTCCATGACTTCCCACTCACATCCCTGACAACACATTCTTCTCCTGGAACCTTTATTCCCATGGCTCCTGGTGTCACCAAGCCTTAGTAACTCTCTTCTGGGTTTCATACCCAGCTACCCCTGCAATTGCCATTTAATGGCCCATGAAACCTTAGGCACAACATATATAAAATCAAAATCAACATCTTTCCCACGTGTGGACTTCTGGGTGGCCCTGCGTAAATGACAAATGCCAACACCTGTCGCCTGCCCCAGCTGGGAGAGCGGGCATCCTTTCCCCTTCACCCCACCAGCTCGGTCATGTTATTCTGCTGGTTCTGTCTCCTTGATTCCCGCCCACCATGCTCTCCAACCAAACACTCAAACACCACCTCAGCTTCCACTCCAAACTTGACCACAGCCACACGCTAGATCCCAACTCCCAACCTTGTGAACCTACCTCTTCCCTTCACTTTGACCTTGATTGCTTTAACGGCAGCAAGAAGCTGATTGCTAAACTCCACTTAATCCCCACCTCCCCTTGGATCACACCCATGCTTTTTTACTTGGTTTCCTCAATAAATACTGCCTCACACTGGGTACCACGTTGTGTGGCATGGTCCCTGTCTTCCTAGGATATGGCTCCTTAGAGGGAGGGAGGATAGTCCTCCTCATAGCTTGGGACTTAAGAGACTATGTCTTGCTTCAATCCCCAGGTGCATGGTCCTTTTGGATTTTTATTTTCTGGGTTTTTATTTTGTTGGTACCAGACTTTGAACCCAGGGATGCTTAACCTCTGAGCCACATCCTCAGCCCTTTGTAATTTTTTTAATATTTATTTTTTAGTTATAGGTGAACACCATGTCTTTATTTTACTTTATGTGGTGCTGAGGATTGAACCCAGTGCCTCACGCATGCTAGGCAAATGCTCTACCACTGAGCTACAGCCCCAGCCCTTGCCCTTTGTAATTTTTAAATTTTGAGACATGGCCTCACTAAGTTGCTGAGGCTGGCCTTGAATTTGCAATCCTCCTGTCTCAGCCTCCCAAGTCACTGGGATTACAGGCTTGTGCTGCCACAGCCAGCTCCTTTGTGTTCTTGAGGCTGGGAAGTAAGACACCAGCCTGGGGTCCTTGACTCACAGCACCCTTTCCTTAGCAGTTTGGCACTGGCTGCTGGAAACTCGTGGCTGGAAAGTCCCCCTTGTAACTTTGGTTTATCTGATCTTCTGCCTGGGTTCCCTGGTGGCCTTTCTTCATCTTCGAAGAGGTGAGTTATGTCCCCCAGCCAGTTTGCTCGAACCCTACCCCCTCTACCTCAGGATAACACACACTGGCTAGTATGACACCTGTTTTTCTCTCTTCCCACCCCTCCCCCATCCTACAACCCTGACCCCCACTTCTCTAACTCCTTTCAAACTTCCCATTCTCCTTGGAATTCGAACTCATCTCCTCTGTTGACCCAGGGTACCTCCTCAGTACCCCTAAATCCTCACTCTGCCAAGCACTCCTTCTCTGATCCCTCTTCTTAACTCCCACCAGCCCTGATCCAGAGGAGGTTAAGGAAGCGGATGATTGACCCCACCAGGAGGTAATCTGGCAAGGGCACGCCCAGCCCCCTTTTATCTTATGTGATGCATTTACTGTTTCCTCGGCCCGGGGGTCTTTGCCCCATCTCCACCGGGAGTATTACTGCCCAGGCTCCAAGTGCAGCTCCAAAGCTGTGTCAAGTCCTCCCGGAGTGATCCCAACTCCTCTGTAGCTTGTCCCACAGAGGAGCTAGCTAATCACGAGTGACCACGTTCAACCTCTGAGGCCCCAAACTGAATCTGAAGTGTGTCCCGGGGTCCTTGCCAGGTCTAGCCTCAGTGCACGTCCCCTGCTTCCACCAGGTTCTTCAAAGTGACGCCTCCTCAGGGAAACGGGACCCAGAACCAGTATGGAAACGTGCTATCCCTTCCCACGCCCACCTCTGGCCCGGGTAAGAGGCACCAGCAGCCCTTCGGGCCCAGGCCCAGTCCTTCCCGCCTGTAGCTCCGCCCCAGTGTGAGAGCTCCACCCATTGCCTCATCCCTCCAATCCCCTGAGCGCCAGGCCTTCCAGAGAGGCAGGTGGGCGGAGGCTGCGGAGTCCCACCCCAGGTGTGGCTCCGCCCCCAGAGTCAAGCCCCGCCTCCAGGACACAAAGCCCCACCCCCACGACGCCTCCAGATGTCCAGTTTCACCACCGAACCGTGCCCTAGAACTTGAGGCCACCACCCCAGATATAGATCTGGCCTCCATGGTTCAAGGCCAAGTACCTAAACCCAGAGGCCATCCCTGGAACCTAGAGCACCCTCTCCCCCTGCCCCTCACCTTGTCGTCTCCCGGCGCCATTCTCTCCAGGACGTACCAAGCGCTGGGCGGCAGGCATGGGAAGCGCCTCCCTGTCCTACGGAAACCCGCGCCGCGATGCCCAGGAGGCTGGCACCCCAGAAGCAGGTGAATGAGGGGGTCGTTCCTCACGCAGAGGTGTTGAAGCTGTCTGTGGCACATTCTGGCCTGGGCTGGAGGACGACAACAGTGATTCAGTTCCCCACCCCTGTCCCCAAACCCGCAGGACTAGAAGAAGAAGGGGAGGGCTATGAGGAGCCGGACAGCGAGGAGGGGTCCGAGTTCTACGAGAACGACTCCAACCTTGGGCGGGACCAGCTTTCCCAGGGTAAGGCTGCCCACTCTCGGTCTCCCCACTTCTGTGGGCTGTGGACCCCTGCTGGATGTCCCTCCTTCTCCACCAGATGGCAGTGGCTATGAGAACCCTGAGGATGGGTCCCTGGGTCCTGAGGACGCAGACTCCTTCTCCAACGGTAATTTAGGGTCCTTGTGGGGCTTCAGGTATGGGGGAGGGGCCAGCACAGTGTGGAGCCCCTAAGGGTAGGAGTGGTCTCTGGAGCTTTCCTTGTGCCTCAGCTGAGTCTTACGAGAACGAGGATGAAGAGCTGGCCCCACCAGTCACCAAGACAATGGGTGAGTATGAAGAAGGTCGCATTCCTGGGAAGGGGAAAGGTCTGCAAGCTGGGAGGAATAGTGATGTCCCTTTTCATTTTTCAGACTTCCTGAGCCCCCATGGGTCTGCCAGGGACCCCAGCCGGGAAGCAACCTCCCTTGGTGAGAGATGCTTGGGACTATCCCACTTTGCCCTGCCTATCCCCCTGGGTGACCTGCCCTCAGCCCTGGCACCAGACCCAACCTTGATCTGATTCTAACCCCAAATTCAAGCTTAACCCTGACCTTAGATTTGACTCCTAACTCTAACCTCAACAATGACCCCATCCCCAATTTGGACCCTCAGTATTTACATCGTCACTAACCTTAAACATCAACATCGAGTCCAATGCACTGCCACCCTTGACCCTAGCTCAATTTCCTCTTCATTCTCACTTTTCCCAAATCTGCTCACTGCCCCACCCCCAAACCCCAGGATTGAACCTGGAGTCTTGTGCCTGCGAGGCAAGAGCTCTACCAGAGTTATGTCCCCTGCTCTATTTTATTTGGAGACAAGGTCTCACTAAGTTGCTGAGGCTGGTCTCAAACTTGGGATTCTCCTCCTTAGCCTTCTGAGAGACTGGGTTAGCATGTGCTTCTGTGCCTGGCTCCAGTTTTTCTGATCATGACCATAATCTAACCCACACCTAACCCTGACCCTACAACTAAGCAGGACCCCAAACCTGGTGGTGACCTAATCAGTCATTCCAACATGGGTGGAGCCTCCACCTTCCCAGTGGTAGGCCAACTTCCTTCCAAGCCCCCGGCATGGATCTGGCCTCCAATTCTCCATCCCCTGCCCAATCAGGGTCCCAGTCCTATGAAGATATGAGAGGGATCCTGTATGCAGCCCCCCAGCTCCACCCCCTTCAGACTGGTCCCAATCATGAGGAAGGTACGGGCTTCTGCACTGTCCCTGGGTGTCCTCTGGCGGATTCCCTTCCTAGCCTACTTCCACCCCCACCTGCGTTTTGCTTTCTTCTGGTCCTTCGCAGACGCAGACTCTTATGAGAACATGGATAATCCCGACGATCCAGAACCAGCATGGGGAGGAGGAGGGCGCATGGGAGCCTGGAGTACCAGGTGACCCCCAGGTGACCAGGTGAGCTGGGAACGGCCGATAGGAAATGAGGAGGAGGAGGAGGGAGATACGCAGGGATGGCAGAGGACATTGACTCTGAGAAGGAGAGGGAAAGCGGTTCCCAGAGCCTGGCGGGCAGGGGAGGGCCCCTGGACCCATTTTCACCCCCATTTCTTCTACACAGCTTGCGTGTCCTTAGGCCCCAACACCTGCCTACTCCTGACTTGGAAATCTGGGGACTCCCAGCAGACGGTGTCAAACCCTGGAGTGAAGTTGCTTGGGATGTTTGTGTGTGTGTGTTTGTGTGTGTGTACGCACTTGTGTGTACATGCATGTACGCATGTGTGTGTGTTTTTGTGTATGTACAACTGAATCTTCCAACCCCTTTTGCTTTCCCCAAATAAACTCAATGATCTCTTCCAGTCCTCTGAAGTGTAGTGCTTTTTTGTGGGAGGGAAGGAAAGGTAAGGATGGACACACTCCTGTCCCCTCTTGAGTCCCCAGAGGCAGGAGGGCTGCATTCCATGCACTGCGTGGCTTGGCATGTACCTTCTGTGGGGTGGCTCCATTCATTGCCCTCACCTACCTGTTCCTCACCTTCAGCTACATTCCCACAACCCAGTTATTCAACTATTGTTCACTCGGCAGTTGTATGCACAAGGAAGAAACCCTGCAGGGACTGGCAGACTACTTAGACGCACGTTCCATCATCATACAGTCTTTATTTATTGAGCATCTACTATATGTGCCCAGGCTGGTCAACTCCTGAGCTCAAGTGATTGCCCTGTCTTAGCCTCCTGAGTAGCTGGACTACAGGCACTCACCACTATGCCTTTTTTTGGTGCTGAGGATTGAACCTGTGGCCTGATGGATGCTAAGCATGTGCTCTACCACCAATCTACCCACTCAGCTCCATGAAATAAATATGTGGTCTTCATCCCCATTTCCTGTTATACAAATAACTCCTGAAATCCTCGGAATCTCCAGAAATTTATCTTTTTTGTAAGCTAGCGAGTTGACTTGATGGGTGGCTGTCAACTCCCAGGGAGCTTCAGGATGGGGGTCATAAGAAAGAACAAAGCAGGATTAGACGGTTAGGACTTTCAGCCCACCCCTCAACCTCCAGGGAGGAGAGAGGGGCTAAAGGTCAGTTGATCACCAGTGGCCAGTGGTGTAATCAATAATTAAGCCTCGTGCCCTGTCCCATGGGCCTTGCCCTATGCCTCTCTTCATCTGTCTTCTGTAACAAACTAGTAAATTCGTTTCCCTGTGTTCTGTGAGCCACTCTGGCAAGCTGATGGAATCCAAGGAGAGGGTTGTGGGAACCCTGGTTTGTAGCCAGTGGATGAGAAGCACAGATAAAGCAATCTGGGGGCTGCCATCGGCATCAGAAGGAGGAGGGGAGCAGTCTTGGGGGGCTGTGCCCTAACCTGAGGGATCTGATGCTCTCTCCAGGTAGTGCAGAACAGAGCTGGATTAGGGGACACCCAATGGGTATCTGCTGCAGAATTAATTGCTTGCTTGCCAGTGGGGAGAAGTCCTTTCAGTCCCCTGAGTTCAATCCCCAGGATCAATAAGATTATATTAACACATTTTATCTTCACAAACTTAAGAGATAAGTATATTCATTATGGCCCTTTCATAGATGAGGAGACTGAGGCAGAGAAGTTAGATAACAAGCCCAAGGCTTGCCGAGGTATAAAGTGCTGAGTCCATGCAATCCAATTCTGAGCCCCTACTCAATCTTTTTTGGGGGGGTGATAGTGGGGATTGAACCCAGGGCACTTTACCACTGAGCCACATCCCCAGCCCTTTTTATTTTGAGACAGGGTCTCACTAAGTTGCTGAGGTCCTTGCTGAATTGCTGAAGCTGGCCTTGAACTCTCATTCCTCCTGCCCTGCCTCAGCCTGAGCTGCTGGGATGACAGGCATGTGCCACCGTCCCCAGCCTATTTTCAGTCTTGACACTCTCCCTTCTAGGTGTAAAATTATCAATAAGAAACTGAGCACCAGAGAGGCTAACTGATGCCAGGCATGGTGGTGCTCGCCTGTAATGCCAGCAACTCAGGAGATAGAGGCAGGAAGATTGCAAGTTCAAGGTCAGCCTGGGCAATTCAGTGAGATTCTATCTCAAAATAAAAAGTAAAAAGGGATGAAGAAGTGGTTCAGTAGTAAAATGCCCCTGAATTCAATCCCCAGGATTAATAATAATAATAATAATTGCTGGGAGCCATTAGCCAAGTAGGTATGACAATTTCCTTGCCAGTGTACCCCATGTTGCAGTGACATTGAATGTAGGTGACCTTGCTGAAGGACCAGGGCGGAATCTAAAAAAAAAAAAATAGGAGGAAAAAAATCAACTAAGGGTGAATGTACTAACCTTAAAGGAAAACTAGAAGATAGAAACAAGATAAAAATGGTTAAAAATGTCAAATAAAGGTATTTCAGATAAAAAATACAAAAAGCTAAGACAACTATTAGATACAGACATATACTTATTAAAACAAAAAGAGGGAATTGGAAAGGGGTATATATCCCCCAAAGATAAACTTAAAATAACCCTTTTTACCCTAAACTTTTTAAATTTGGATTCATCAGGACTTAGTGCTGCAGAAAGACATGTATCCAAAAAATGTACATAAGCCTAAGGTACTTTGGAAAGATATTCTAACAGGACAATGGAAAGGTCCTGACCCAGTGATTGTCTGGAGTCAGGGTTTTGTTTGTGTGTTTCCACAGGGAGAACAGCAGCCGATTTGGATTCCAGAGAGATTAACTAAAACAATTTCTACAGATCGAAAAGAAGATGATTTGACTCAAATCCATAACAGCTGATATCCAGAACTCCAGCTTGGCCATTCTTACATCTGTGACAGTGATTAACCAGGATGCTTTTTTCAATAGCTATTTATTATTGCATTTTTCCACATCATAAGGTTCTGACTTGGGTTTTTCCCTCGATGGGATTACAAGGTGTGGCCCTAGGAGTAGGTAGCACCCAGAGGGGTTGAGCTACACTCACCTGTTCCTTTGTAATCCTACCCCTTGCCTCATTTGAATGGCTTCTCCCCATAAAAAGGGTTCAGCACGTGTTCCTTGCTCTCTTTCCACGGACCCCTCAGGTCAGAGGAGCCCACACAGGACCCAAAGAAAAAGGTATTTCTCTGTCTCTGTGTGGTTATTTCATGCAGCCCAGTTCACCTGGAGTGACCCTGAGAAAAGCATTCAGTACATCTACAATTACAAAAAATAAAATAAAATAAATCTTGGGGTTTTTTCATTTTTTTTTCCTGGAAAGTTCTTCTTTATCTCTGAACATTTGAAACCTACTTTTCCTGTGTTAACATTACTGCTATGTGTCAGGCATCTTTCTAAGTGTTTTAGAGGTATCATCTCAATTTACATTCACAACAATCCTAGCAGGAGGAAGCACTAAAATTCTCATCCTACACCTGAGAAAACTGAGGCATAGAGAAGTTAAACAGCTATTTTGATTGCTAACTGGCTTTTGGCAAAGGAACCTGTCTGAGCCTCAGTTTCTCTAACTATAAAATGGCACCAGGGAAGAGGCCTTGTATGGTTACTATTATCCTTATATTTTTAATTAATTAGTTAATTAATTAATTAAGAGTCCCAGGGATTGAACTCAGGGGCACTCGACCACTGAGCCACAACCCCAGCCCTATTTTGTATTTTATTTAGAGACAGGGTCTCACTGAGTTGCTCAGTGCCCTGCTTTCGCTGAGGCTGGCTTTGAACTCGTGATCCTCCCTCCTCAACCTCCAGAGCTGCTGGGATCACTTCGCCCAGCACTATTATCTTTATAATGGTGTGAATTCTCTCGTGGTTTCCTGGTGTCACCATGGAGGGTTTCTTGACTTCTTTGTGTTTCTCCTGCCTGTGGGAGTCCCTTGGGTTCCCTGGGCCCCACTGCCTGTCCCTGGGGCCAGCCTACTTTGGCTTCTGCCACTGTCTTACCAGCCACACAGGTTTCTGACCATTTTATTCATGAGTTTGTCTAAGTAGATTTTTGTTCCAGAGATTTGGGCTGTGTCAGGACCCGACTTCCACGAGCCTTGAGATCCTGATTACCCACAATGGTTTACATCCAGGTCCCATGCCAGGACCCTGGGGAAGGATTTGGTTTTTTTCTCCTTTGTCTGTGCCCAGATGAGATATTCCTTCCTCAATTTCCAGCCTTGGTCAGGAAGCAGTTTCAGCTTGCTGCTGTTCCTGAGGCCTCAACCTTGACCTCTGTCTCCATGTGAGTATGAAAATGACAATCCGACATACAGGTGCAGTGGCACACACCTGTAATCCCAGCAACTCTGGAGGCTGAGGCAGGAGAATCACAAGTTCTAGGCCAGCCTGAGCAACTTAGTGAGACCCCGTCTCAAAATAAAAAGGAATAAGGGCTGGGGACCTAGCTCCATGGTAGAGCATCCCTGGTTCAATCCTCAGTACCACAAAGCCATTCCTAGGGCTGCTTGACCTCACATTCCTCCTCCCGAACCATCATGACTTTGATTTCCTTCTTTATTTCTGGCACCAAGAAAATAAGAAGATTCTGTATTTTTTTATTTTGGAGATTGCACCCGAAGGCAGTTTACCACTGAGCCACATCCCAGCCCTTTTTATTTTTAATTTTGAAACAGGGTCTCCCTAAGTTGCTTCAGGCCTCACTAAATTGTTGAGGTTGGCTTTGAACTTTGGATTCTCCTGCCTCAGTCTCCCAAGTTGCTGGTCTTACGGGCATAACACAAATCTGCTTTCTTCACCTCAGTTCACTTGAGTTTCCCATCTGTGCTTGAAGCCTTTCTAGTGTGACTTCTGGTCAAAATGTCCTGCCTTCCTGAGGTTAGATCCTTGTCCCAGTCTCCTTGCCCCGGGTACCCAGCTTGGGGATGGTAGTGGTCTTCACAGGCTCAGGAAATGGGAAGGAGGAGGAGCAAATGTAGGATTATGGAAAGTTCTGCTGTGGAAGCTTCATGCATTGGGGGTTGGGGGGTGGGAGGAGCTGTGGGCTCTGCCACTCAGGCAAGTGTGGGGGGGGGAAGCTGAGGTTGGAAGAGAAGGGTGCCGCCTCAGCCCAGAGCTCCAGAATGAGGCCCCGTGGGTCTGAATCCCACCTCTATCCCTTCCAAGCTGGGCCACTTTTAGCTCCTGAAGCTTGGGGAGAAGGAGACTTGAGGGACATTTGAGGCCCTCAGTGTCACTTCCAGCATCTTGGCTTCTAGTCACCTCCCAGGTGGGGCCCATGGCTAGAAGAGGGCTGTAGGCTGTTTTAGACTTTCGACGGTCAGCCAGGTACAGTGGCACTTGTACACAGTTCCAGCTACCAGGGAGGCTGAGACAGGAGGATCGCATGAGCCCAGGAATTCAAGGCCAGCCAGGACCACATAGTAAGAGCCCATCTTCAAAAAACAACCTTTCCCTCGGAAGATTGGATAATTTGAGACTCTGGAATAACCTGATAGCAGACAATTTACAAGAGAAAAAAATCTTTCTTTTCTTTCATTTTTTCTTTGGGTCTGGGGATTGAACCCATGGGCTCTACCACAGAACTACACTCCCAGCCCTTTTTAGTTTTTATTTTGAGATTGGGTCTCATTCATTTTCTCAGGCTGGCCTTCAACTCCTGCTTCTCCTGCCTCAGTCTCCTGAGTGGCTCGGGTTACAGGCCACCGCACCAGCTAGAAAAATCATTTTAAGTACATCCACATGCATGGGAATCACACAAAATTATGAGACTAAAAAAAAAAATCAGATAGTTGAAGTTTACATATTATTCCCTAAAGAGAGAAATAATTGGCTTCAGGGATGTACATGCCAGGGAGTCTCAGAGAAGCTGGTGTCAGGTGCCACTCCATAGAAACTCTACTTTTCTCAGCCCTGCAGGGTAGAGTGTCAGAAGGGACACGTGATGGGGGATAATATGTGTAATATTATATGTATACATAACATATATAAACTGTATGTATCGAATATAATATAGTTACAGAAATAAACAGGGACCTGGGTCTTTTGTGAGGAGGGGTGACAAACTAAGATATCACAGGTGAAGAGGTGTCTGTCTCCCAAGAAGGTCCAAGGAGTTTCCGGAGTGGGGTTCTTGGGCCTACATGATGGAAAGAATTTCAGTGCACACCAGACAGAAGTTTATTTAGGAAAGTAGATTAACACATTCAAGGGACAATATGGGTCATCTCAAGAGCGGGAGACTTGATTTGGGGGTTTCCCCGCTCTTCTTTTAAGGGAAACTCTGTGAGGGGTGTTAACAGGAAGGTATGTAGGAGTGGTGTCATTCGGGTGATCTCAAGATGCTTTCCAGTGATCTGGTCAATCTCAGGTGATCTGATCAACAGAGAGCCCTGGAAAGTCCACCTAAATAGTAGATTTCTTAAAATGTCATATCTCTCTTTGCTTAATCTATGTATTGGGGGATAATTAATCATACTCAAGACAAATTTACTTATTTTCCAGAAATTTGGGATTGACAGGCCTGAGAGAGAGACTGTCTTAGGCCTAGAAAAGTATATAAAACTTCTGAATTTAAATTTTGATTTCCTTGCCCTTCCTTCATATCTCCTTTCTTCCTCTTTCTTATTTTCTTCTACTCTACCTCAGAGGGGACTGGAGAGAAAGCCATCACTAGCAAATACCGCTTACTTTTTATAATGTAAATTTCCTTTATAAATGTGTCTTTTACAGACTTCAGCATTTCTCTGAATAGCCATCATGTAATATGCCAAATAAGTATATTTTGGGGAGGTGTATTTTGGTCTCCCATCGGGGCCTTTGGTGCAATTTCTATGCTTCCAGCCTGCCTACAAAAGTCTCCTGGGGTTGGGAAGTCCTTGGAGTCCCCTCTGTCAGAGCCCAGTAGCCTTTGTGTACTGAGAAACAGCTCCACCTGCTGGCATGAGTCTTCAGTCCTGACCTGGGTGAGTCAGCGTGGAGGATCTGAGGGTGTGCTGTGTTGGGGTGAATGTGGGGGTGGGGATGTCATTGAGATGGTGCTGGTGGTGTCCAGAATGGGATGTGGGTGGCACTTGAGATGCTGTTCTGGATGGATGTGTGCAGTACAACTTGCATGAACATTTGTGTGTGTGTGTGTGTGTGTGTTTGTCTTGTGGAGTTGGGTGCCTGTTGTGTGGGTGTCACTGGAAGTATGCTGTGGATGTATGGCGTGAGGTTCAGTTGGAGGCAAAGTGGGAGGTGTGAAGTGTTGAAGGGGTGTGTTTGTGTTGGGTTGCTCAGGACTTGTGTGGAAGATACAGATGTTGGACGTGTATGATACCATTTGTATGACGTGTGGGTGGGTGTGTTGGGGGGAGTATAATTAAAAACAAAAATCTCTCAACCCAATAACCCTCTCCACAAAGGCAGTAGGGACAGGAAGGTTTTATTACAGAGTATGCATTAAGCTAGAATGTGATTGGCATCACAAGCAATCCATGAAGATTGCAAAGGCAGAAAGAAATCTTGCCCTTGAACCCAGGGCTTCCAGCAAGCCAAGCTTGCTCTACCGCTGAGTTACCCCCAGCCCCCCTGCTATTTAAGGTCAAATTTCAAAACTGATATCAGGCTTTCAAGATGAACAACTCCTCAAAAGGAGTTGATTAAGCCTTTAGTCAAACATGGTTCATCTTAACTTTATCATGCATGATAAGCAAGGAGGCAACTTGTGCTAAGACGTTTGCTGGAGAGGGAACAAACTTTTTTGGTAGTTTCACATATTAGAGCAAGATGACCAGAGAAGTTAGGCTTATTTTCCCCTAGGAACTGGGAGAGGGGGGCGGGAATCCCCTTAACATTTGCATTTCGAAAACACATCTCCCCTGGGCTGGGGATGAGTGCTTGACTGGCAGGTCCTAAATTCAGTTCCCAGCAACCCCGCCTCCCCCCCCCCAAAAAAAAAAAAAAAAAAAAAAACCCACAAAACACAGCTCTGAGTTGTGAACCCCTGAGTTGTGAAAGGCATTATAAAGATCAGCATATGCAGCATTTTGAATGTTGGATTTTGATCTGTTCCCGGGCTAGCACGATCTTCTCACATGATGCTGGGCAGGGAAGGGGGCTGCAGCTCCCAGTCAACCCTGCCGTCACCCGGGTGAACAGCCAGTAAGTACTGCAAGGTGCACTGTGGTGCCGAGAGCCGCGACCTTCTGTGGGTTGGGCATATTAATTGCAATGGTAAATCATAAATGCTCCTCGGAAATCGAGGAGCCCCTGTATTTGAAAGGACAGATTTTGAAAGAGAAGGGCGAGAAGTCTTTTCCTTTGTTTTCAACAGGGAGAATTAAGCCGCTTATTTTAATCTGTCTTTGCCGCGTTGTGCCAAGTGTGTGCTCTTGGGTGTGTATCCTGCCGACGCTGTGGTGTGTTTGAAGGTGTCCGACATGAGGGACGGTGTACCTGTGTGCCTATGTGGCACTGGGTGGAATTCCTCAGGCCTGCAGCAGTCGGCTGTGGGCTTGGGGGGGCCGTGGCCGGATACCCGCGAAATCTCAGGCCTAACTTGGCAGCTCGTGAGGCGTTTCCCGCTGCTTCTTCCGCCTCTCTGAGCACTACAATTCCCAGGATGCCCCGCGCCTCCGCCACCGAGAAGACGGGTCTCTTCCGTGGCGGGTCCGGGGAAAGGCTCCTCTGAAGGGAAGAAGCCCCCGGCCAATGGGGGAGCTGGACGCAATCGAAACCTTCGCTGATTGCACCGAGGGGATTGGAATCTTTGGCGCCTTTGTTTCAGTGGTGGGTGCGTGATGGACGGGTGAGTTGACCAATGAAGCGGCAGGGGGCAAGCCCAGAGCGTGCGTGCGGAAGGGATGCTGGCCAGCGGGCTGTTTGCCCAGTAAAAGGCGTAAGTTGCTGGAGTGGGGGGCCCAGAGTGAAGGCGGGCGTGTGCCATGGCGGAACCGGCGAGGAGACGGGGTCGAAGGCCCCGAGGCGGCGGTGTTGGCCGAGGGGCTCGGGGAGCCCGGGGCGGTCGGGGCCGGCGTCCTCGCGCCCAGCGGTCTCCAGCTCGGCGCACCCCGGACACAGTGCTTGTGGACTTGGTCAGCGACAGCGACGAGGATTTCGTGGAGGTCGCGACTGCGCGCGGTGCTGCGGAGCCAGCTGAGGTCTCGTCCCCGATTGTGGTCCCGTCTCCGGAGCCCCCAGTGCCGGCCGCACCCCGGGCCGACAGCGACAGTGACAGTGAAGGCGCCGACGCGCGGCCTGCGGGAGCCCAGCGGACTCTGGTCCGGCGGCGGCGGCGGCTGCTGCTGGATCCGGGGGAGGCGCCGGTGGTTCCGGTGTACTCCGGGAAGGTGCAGCCAGGTTCTCGGGAGGGCTAGAGCCGGGGGCTGAAGGGCGGGGGCTGCAGGAGGGCTGTGTTTCGGGTGTGCGGGGGCTGGGGGCTGGGGGTGGCCTTGCCGGGCTAAACAGAAACCGGGGCTCGGGTGTCGGAAGCGGAGAGACTCGAGGCTCCTGGGGCACCTGCAGATTGGGGAAGTGAAGGGATTTGGGTATGTTGCAAATATGGGGCTCTGTTTTCTTGGGCATGGGGAGGCAGAGGGACTGGGAGAAGCTGGGATTTGGGGCATGTTGAACTTTGAGACTGGAGTCCATTGCTAAGGAAGCCAGGGATCAGGGGTTCATAGGGAGGGATTCAAAAGGACTGGGGGCTCCAGGAGGCCAGGGTCCCCAGGTGGTAGGATGAGCGAGAGGGCTGGGGTTCACTAGAAGTCTAGGATAGAGGGATAGCTAAACACTTGGTTAAAAGAACTATAGCTGCATCTTCAGAGTGCCTTGGGGAAAGGGGTTTGGTATCACAATTTTGGATCCTGGGGGAGCTGGGGATATGGCTCAATGGTAGAATGCTTGCCTAGCATGCATGTGGCCCTAGATTGAAACCCCAGCACTGGAAAACAAGAAAAATGGGATTCTGGAGAAGCTGGACTCCTCTAAGTTGCCTAGAGTGGGCCATAGTATCCTCGTCCTTAGGGAGGACATAGGAATTGGGTGCCAGAAGAATCATCCTTCATGTTCCCTTTTGGGTGGTGGAGAACTTGGGACTGATCCTCTCCTTTTTGTCTTTACAGGTGCAAAGCAGCCTCCACCTCATCCCAGATCATGTGTCCCTCCTGAAACTCTGCCCTGAAGGGGCTGAGGAAGGTAAGGGATCATGGGCTTCCCCAAGGAGACTTTGTGGGGTTTACATCCCTGCAGCCAGTTATCTCTCTCTTCTGTGGTTTTGGAATCCAGCCTAGGGACTGTGCTTGTACTCCATCTGGGAGCCACATTCCCAGCCCTAATTGTCTTTTGAGACTCAAGGGAAGGACATGGGAGAGGGGACTCCTACATTCTACCTATTAAAAGACTCCAGTCCTGGAAGGAGCTGGATTGTTAACTAGAAAGCACTGGAGCCAACTTAGAAGTGCTGTCCAACCACCCTCTTCCTGACTCTTTTTTTAAAATATATTTATTTTGTTCATTTAATTTTATGTGGTGCTGAGGATTGAACCCAGGACCTTACTTATGCTAGGCGAGCGCTCTACCGCTGAGCCCCAGCCCCAGCCCCTTCCTGACTCTTAATAGACAGAAGAGTGTATTAATATAGATTTTCGGGTGGCACCCCCAGACATTCTGATTCTGTGATCCTAGTGGGGGCAGGGGAAGGGGCGGTGTTTAGAATTTGTGATATCTTGTTACAACTGCACCAAGTCCATGGGAACACCCTGGAGCCAGAAGGATGTTCTTTGACTCTTATCAGGGTTGCACAGCCTTTATCCCTCCCCCAGTCATGTGTGATTTTTGCAAACCACCCAAGGACAGTGAATAGGAATCAAGTCTAATAAGGAAGTGATCCCATCTGTAAATGCAGACCTTGACCAAGACTTTGGTACCATGAAGGGGTACCAAATACTGATTTGGCTTGGCTTCAAATCCCAGCCCTAACTCTCAATAACTGTGTGACCATGGGCAAGTTATTTAACCTCTTAATGCTTTAATTTTCTCATTAGGAAAATGGGGATAATATTGGATCTATGTTAAAATGATTTTAGTGAGAATTATTTTAAGGGAATATATAGAGAGCTGTTTCTTGGCCATGTATATAGTTTAGAACAGTACCTGGAAAGTAGAAGTACTATCAGAAGGTACCTCCATCCTTGCTATTCAAAATGTGGGCCCAACAGTTGGGTATCCCCTGGGAGTTTGTTAGAAATGCAAGATTTCATGCCTGTGACAGCTGCCTTGTTTAGCTAGGACAGAATTTTTCAACCTCAGCATTACTGATATTTTGGACTGCAAAGTTCTTTTTGTAGGAAGGCTGTCCAGTGTACTATAGGAACTGACTTCTGTTCACTACCACATCACAACCCCCTTCCTGTCCACACTGTGACGACAGAATTTCTCCAGACATTGTCACATGTCCCCTGGGAGGCAAAATTGCCCCTTGTTGAGAACTCCTGATCTAGAGTTCATTATTGTTTCATTTGTGCAGTATTTATTTTGTGGTACTGGGAAAAGAACCCAGGGCCTTGTGTACGCTAGGCAAGCACTCTACTGCTGAGCTACACCCCAGCCCAACAGCATTTATTTTGATGTTTTATGTTAAAATTTATTGGCATTGAGCAAATGAGAAAAAATTTCTGTATTTTAGAATAATATTTGTTTTCTTTTTATTAGAAATATAAGTTAAAAATGGTGACTTACGGGGTTCCAGTCTCCTTTCTTCTTAGTTTGTTACGGTGTTGGGGCCTGGAACATGCCAGGCAGGTGCTCTCCCCCTGAGCCACACCCCAGCCCTTGGGCCTCTCTCAAAGTCTTTGACTTGTTTCTTCTTGGTAGCCCCCCACCCTGCCTTGGCCAACCCTCTCCACTTTCTCCTCTGCTCCCAGAGGCAGATGTGGCAGATGCTAGCAGTCCCCACTCTGAGGATCCCCCACGTCCAGACTCTCCCTGGAAGAAGAAGCTGAGGAGTAAGGATGAGAAAGAAGAGAAGAAAAAGAAGTTTGAGTGAGTGGGGCTGGGCTCTTGGGCCCCGGGGACAGGTAGGGAGTTAGGTTAGTGAGGCAGGCAGGACCTTTGGTGGCTCCTAAAAGGGAAAGGAGAAGGGATGGAAGGGGTGTTGAGACTCAGGTGGGGAATCAAGCTCCTGGTTGAAGAGGAGACGCCCCCCAGAACCTTTTAGCCATGGAAGTGGAGTCTGAGGTGGGCTAATGCAGGGGTAGCATGTGGTCACATTCTACCAGATGCCTGTTTGCCGTCTTCTGTGCTTCTCTGTCCTCGTCTGTTAAGAGGGAAGTCGTGGTACCTGTGTGAGAATTGTCGAGTAGAGGAAGAGTAGTCAATGCCTGGTATCTGTTATAGCTTATCGGACATTAACCTGGGAAGTGACTTATCTTTAAGTGAGACATTTTCTTCCTTTCATATTTGGGTCTTGTAAATATAAAATTGATGTCGTGTTCTCTGTCCCTGTCTTCCAGTAAAATAGAAGTTACTAGAAAGTGCTTTCTTTTGATTCTCCAGCTCCCCTCGGGTTCTTGGGGATCCACAGCCCAGGAAGAGAAGTGGGGGCTGGAGTCTCTCCTTTGCCTCATCCTGTCCCTCTCTTCTTTCTACAGGGCTCGGGACACCTCTCCTCTGCCCCCACCTCCACCAGGGACAAAAAGCAGAAAGCATACTCGGGCACTCCAGAAACTGAGGTGTCAGGGGCATGGGGCTCTGGATGGGGTGAAGGAGGACAGTTTGGGAGGGTGGCTGACCCAGAGTCCTGTTGCACCCCAGGGAAGTGAACAAGCGCCTCCAAGATCTCCGATCTTCTCTGAGTCCCAAGCAGCACCAGGGCCAAGGCCGCCAGAGCCAAGACGACGAGGTGGTCATAGTGGAGGGGCCCATGCTTCCGGAGAATCCCCGGCTCTTCCCACTCAAAATCCGGTGCCGGGCTGACCTGATCAGATTGCCCATCAGAATGGTAAGTGCCTGAGGGGGCCACAGGAGGAGGACCAAGAGCTGCTTTGAGGAGATGATGCCCTGCTGGCGGGTTCTGGCAGCAGGGAGTGAGCCTTCCTCTTCCCGTCCTGCTCTGCAGAGGTGCCTTCTACTCTCCCCTGCGTGTCTGGGATCCTCTCTCTATAGCTTTTCCTTACTCTCCCTCCGGCGAACTTCCTGCCCATTTCTCAAGGCTCCACAGAAGCCTCATATCTTCTTTTTTTTTATTTTTTTTATTTGTTTTAATTAGTTACACATGACAGTACAATGATCTTGCCGCGTCATCTGTCCTACAAAGTGTTTTCTCCTCATCCATCTTGCTTTTTCCTCCCCAGGGCTCTGTGCTCTTTTGTGCTTGTTCTCACTGCACTGGGCACAGCAGATGTCACTTGGTCATCCTGAGCCCCTCCAGCTTCCTGGAAAAGGCAGATAGTTGGGTGGGGATGGCCCCAGTTCAACACTAAGAATGATGGCAGAACCGAGCACTCGCTGAGTGCCCCCCGTGTGTGGCTCAGAGACAGCCAGGCCAGGCTGCAGCAGGCAGCCCAGGACCCCGTCAGAACGCAACCTCTGCTCTCTTTGCTCTGTGGGGTTTAAAGATCTGTGAGGGGGGGGAGTGTCAGTGTAGGGTGCTTGCCTTGCACCTGCAATCCCTAGGTTTGGTCCCCAGTACCACAAAAGAAAAAAAAAAGTTTGTTGCCAACCTTTGGGTTACAACGGGTAATTTCAGGCAAAAGTCCAGATTTCTGGCTTCTTTTAAAAATAGGTATGTTGGGCTTGGTGGCAAACACCTGTGATGCCATAATCCCAGAATTAGGAAGGCTGAGGCAGGAGGATCGTGAGTTCAAAGCCAGCCTCAGCAACTTAGCAAGGTGCTAAGTAACTCAGTGAGACCTTGTCTCTAAATTAAACATAAAAGGGTCTGGGGATGTGGCGTAGTGGTTACGCACCCCTGGGTTCAATCACCAGTACTAAAAAAAAAAAAAAAGGAAGATGTAATCAACTGCCCTCTTCCACCCGGTGACAGTCAGCTGAAATGGCCATTTTGAGGGGACATGCCCTTCCCTGTTGTAATCCCCGCTCTTCTCTTTTTTCTCCTATGCCATGGCTGCTTCATTTCTTTGGGCTGCTCACGTGAACCTCTTTCTGACATGACCTTGTTCTGTACTTGCCAGGTAAATATGGTGAGACTCACAGCTGAGGAGTTCAGCAAGTAGCTCAGGCCAGAAACTTGTGGTGGGGGCGGGGTGGGGAACTGGAAAGTGGGAAGGGCTCCTTTGCTTCTTTTTCCCCTTCTTAGTCGGAGCCCCTTCAGAGTGTGGTGGACCACATGGCCACCCGCCTCAGGGTGTCCCCAAGCAGGATTCTTTTGCTCTTTGGAGAGACAGAACTGTCCCCTACGGCCACCCCCAGGACTCTAAAGCTTGGAGTGGCTGACATCATTGGTGAGTGGAAGGAGGTGGGGCCTCAAGGAGTATTAGAGGTTGAGCCCTGGGTATTCTGCCACTGAGCCGCATCCTCAGAAAGCTACATGGGACCAGAGCCTTGTGTTTGGGGCGGTGAGGATAGGGTGGGGGTAGAGCGGGGAATGTGAACACAGAAAGGGCTCTTTGGCTTCTTGTCCTCCTTTTTAGTTTTATTTTTTAAATTTTGAGACAGGGTCTCCCTGAGTTGCTAAGGCTGGCCTCCTACTTACAAACCTCTTGCCCTAGCCTCCTGGGCGCTAGGATCTAATGCACGTACTGCCACACCTGTCTTGAGGAAATTTTGCCATGGGAGGGGAGAATGGGGACAGGTCCAGAGCGGGCTGCACTTCCAACCCCCCCTTAGGCCTGGCTTCCTGGTTCTGCCTCCCACAGACTGTGTGGTGCTAGCAAGTTCTTCAGAGGCCACAGAGACATCCCAGCAGCTCCGTCTCAGGGTGCAGGGGAAAGAGAAACACCAGATGCTGGAGATCTCATTGTCTCAGGTGAGTGGAAAAGAAATGGCTGTCGACACCCTCCCCTTCCTTTGCTGTCTCTCTGTCAGTTGGCAGGAATGGACTCCTCCTAACCCTGACTCACTGAGGACACTACCCTCCGTACTGGGCACACGCCTGGCCTAGGAGGTGGGGAAAGCCCAGGTTCAACTTCCCTCCCTCTTCTGCTGGGAACCTCTGTTCTAGTCTGTATGTCCCCTCAGTCTCCTGACTCCTTCCAGTCAAAACAGAAATGATCCTTGGACAGTGACCAATAAGAAACAGAACACAACAGAAAAATAATTAAAGCCACTTTTTTTTGGTGGTATGAGGGATGGAACCCAGGCCCTGTGGACATTAAGCAGATACTCTACCACTTGTAAATGCCAGTGTCTGTGCTGGGGATGATTGTTGTCTGCTCAGGATTATATCACTACAGTGTGACCTGGGAAAGCCTTACCTGGGAAAGTCCTGTTGTGGACTTCACTTAACAAATAAGAAACTCAGAACTGGGGGTGGAGGAACTTGCTGTATCAGTTCTTATGGCAGCTGTTACAAGATACAGATAGTCCCCGCTGGTCTGGGGTTTACGTTCTGAGGTTTCAGTCACCCATGGAACTGTGCTCTGAAAATATTAAGTGGAAATGTCCAGAAATAAACAATTCATAGGCTTTAGATTGT